>NW_020229939.1:495000-760000 GCF_003227715.2 Harpegnathos saltator
CTCAGTTGGGACTCTGATCTCCTTTCAAGATAGGTTCCTTCTGACTCTACACAATTGTCCCGGTGGTCTTCCCAATGTTCTTTCAAATACAACTTCCAGGAACAATCCAACTCAAAAGGCGAGCTAGTTTCTTTTTCTTTCCTGGTTATAGGTCAAGTACTTTCCAGATCGGATCTCGTATATACAAGCAAAACACACCAACTGCACACGATATGCATGTAGGCACCAAAACGGTTTATATTATCAAGATAAACCGCTATGCACGATCGCAGATTATTCAGCGTCATTCCATTTAGGTATTAAGGGTTTCGAGCGAGGTCTTAAGGAGTAGTCCATCTCTCTAAGAGAGGACGCATCTCGCAAACATTCCCCGTTATATTAATAATAATTCTGACGAAACATTACATAACACATTGTACATATAGTAATTACTAATCAAATGGCTAAACTGAGACTAATGATACAAATTGTCAGTACAATATTGGCGTCATCATTGGCGATGGCAGGTAATAGCGATAGATATTTTTGAGAATCATTTTACTCATACACACTTTAAGAAGTTTTATCAAAACAAGTATTTGTATGACGTACTTCCGGTATTAACAGTATTGTTCCTACATGTTAAGCTTGACAGTGAATTTAAGACCTTGTAAAAATGTGTCAATAGGTTTCTTCCTCTTATATACATATGAATTGCTTCACTCTGTATTCAACTATATTGTTTTTTACTATATATTTTTTACTATATATATTTTGTGTATATATGCATAATATATATGATAAAATACAGTATGGTCGAACGCAAGGTGAAGTGGAAAATATCGAAAATGTAAAACATTATTTAAACAGTAAAAGAGTAGTACTACTGTTCAGATATATCTATTCTTGTGAACAGGTCTTTATATTTTTTACATCATTTTTATATTTTTGCGTTTACTGCTGGACGTGTTTTAAAAATCGTCACGACTACATTACGAGTGCTTTTTTTTTCTTCGCAAAAAATGAACAATCATATACCTCATATATACGTCATTTAGAACAATTTATGAATTCTTTTCTGCCGATTTCTTAGATTACTTTATTACGCACGACAATGATGTACATATATAATAGGAAACCGAATTCCCGAATCCTCATTTTCCTAGAGAGGACCGCTCTTTCATATCACTAACGAATTCATTAGTGGATGTACCTCACGGAAATACGACGTAAAAGCGACGATCAATGAGATATTTATTATTTGCACTCAGATAAGAAGAAAGAAAGGAACTTTGTACAATAAATCATTTGTGTTGCGTGGAGCAGTTTTAGCAATCTGCAGTTGTAGGAATTTTCTGAACTTAGACGTTCCATTGTAAAAATTCGTGCGTGCTCCACGATGATGAACCAATCTTCAAATCACACGTGTATGTGTATATCTGAATGCATAAAATATATTATATATCATTGAGCGCTGATCGCGTCTGTATAACATCTTTATCGTTACATCCGCTTGAAATGTGACAGGAGCTGGACTTGATAATCTAAATGTGAATGGGTTTATAGAGTCAGAGAAGTATCAGGAGATGATAGCGGCGACAGAAAGCCCACCGAAAGGCGGTGGCCCATTCCGTCTGGATGACGATTCCGAGTTTCCACCTGTTACGCAAAGGGCAGACTGAGCGTGAGGTGCGGTTTAAGGCATATCAAAAGCTCAAGGCGAAGGTAAAGGAAACGAAGTAGAAATGAAAAGGAAAAACGAAAGAAAGAAACCGACCGAGGGAGGAAGCTGTACAAGAGCAAGGATTGCGACACGAGCGAAAGGGGCACAGAGACCAGAGGACGTCCAGTATTACACACAGATGACCGGCCGTATCCCACTGCTCTCCGAGTACTCAACGGAATCGAGAGACCCGGACGAAATTACCGAGAGTGTCACCTGTAAGAATTTGAACGAGGTGCTTGCGTTGGTCTTCACCGAAGGAACCATGACCGCCGCATCGAGAGGAGGAAATTAATTCTTCACGGGCTATCCGGAATCATGGCACGACACTTGCGGAGTAAAGAAAAAAGTATCACCGCGAGCGACACTCTCTCGGCTGTTTCGTCCCGAGGCTGTCGAATTAAACCGCTGATTTTGTTCGTTTGTTCGTTCGTTAGACAGCATACGCGCGGGTGCAGCTTCCGAAAAGATATAGTAATCCAATGACGAGTAGGTGCGCATATAAGGGTGCGAATGAACGGGCATTTTCTGAGGTTTACACGACAGAAGACCTACCTACGTAGAAGCGAAGGTATTTTTAATGAATAAGTAGGTAGACAAGTTACCTAAGTTTTAAGCGTAAGCTAATGCGCTCAGAACAGTATGAGGGACCGAGGGACCTTCGGGATTCGCGCGTTTATCCACACAGAAATCTGAAAGAAAATCGCGGACCAGAATAACTAATACGATTAATTAAAGCGTTCCGCGCCGTTGTCGGCGAACACACCGCGACTGTCTGTTCTAATCGTGAATTACAAAAAAAACGCGTAATGATCTGGCATACTCGGATTTTGCCAAAAGATAATTTTAATAGACCGGTGACTCTGCGTATGTAAGGAAAAGAAATTAGGAAGTGTGAGAGTATCGTCTGACCATTGGGAGAACTAACACGACGGAAGCGACTCGAAGTTTTCCGAAGATGTCGATAATAACGACGAAGAGGGAACTTGCAGCCCGACATATCTATATTCTGACGCAAAACACATTGTAAATAAACCCGCCGCCTCATTTGCCGGGTGGTCTATACACGTTATGTCCTACTGCGTTTATGTAAAAAAGAAAAAAAGAAAAAAGAAAAAATCGTGTGTGCCTGAAAATCGATGTAAATGAAATTGAACTTCAGTTTTATGTCATATTACATCGACAACAGAGAGAACCGAATGGTTCCTCACAAAATTTCAAGGATACATTTTAACGGAAAATGTAGCTTGGTGTGTTAAACACCACATTGTACATTATTTCGTTGGATTACTATATTTTTGGATGACTGAATCTTTGTCTTCTGTGTTCAACAAGGGAAGAGCTCATGTTCTTTTTTTTTTTCGTTTAGATAAAAATGTTATAGTGTATATATATATACACACGTCTGTATATGTATATGTATGAATATGAGAGATTGCTGTACGAGATAGGCTTCAGTTATATCTTTTTGTATAAAATGTAAGATCGTCGAGCGTACGTTTTGCTTCTTATGTGGAAGAAATCCAGACACGATCGGATCATACGACTTTGCCAAAAAGAAACGTTCGTTTCGCGACGTTATTTCGTTCGTTGGGCATTTAGAATTCGAAAAGTATCGTTCAAGTTTTGCGTGATAACAATGAGATGATGAAGCAACGACAAGCTGATTATGAAGACACATGTGTGCGCGAGAGATCATTCTAAAACGCAAAACAAAAGTCTCATTCCATTCACTTTTGTCAGAGAATTCGTGATGGTTCTGCTCACGTCGCGCATGTATCAACGAGATGATTTTCCAAACGCTGAACGTACGTATCGAATTTGAATTCCATGCAAATTTTATATCATGTTACTATCGGACATTATACCGTGTGCTGTATTTTATGCTTTGTATCAAGTGAACATTATTAGCGTAATTGAACATTACGCAATCGTATATATTTCACAAATGTGCAATAAGTTTCTCTCTCTCTCTCTCTCTCTCTCTCTCTCTCTCTCTCTCTCTCTCTCTCTCTCTCTCTCTCTCTCTCTCTCTCTCTCTCTCTCTCTCTCTCTGAACTTTTTTCTTCAAGTTTATCGAAAGTTGTCATGACATGTAATTTGTATAAAATAGCTAATTGACTAGGAACAGAAAACTTTCGATCTATATACATACATATATATACATGTATATGTATATATATGTATTTGTGTTTTCCTTACTCAGGCTTGATTGTGTACGAAATATTTTCCATTGGATCGGTGCCAATTTATCCGAAGAATATAAGACAACACCGACGCTGGCGAGAAAAACGCGTTTTATCATCATGTATTAATAATATGACTAAGTGGAGCACAGCTGCTGAGTTTTGTCGTGACTCTTCGTAGCGTATCGTGTAATTTAACGGATCTTATATAGTAGTTCCGATTATACAGATAGGAAGTTTCTTTCCGAACTGAGGCATTCGGCGCGATTGGCGTGATGTCAAGTACCGTATAGACCCGTGTGGTGTGTCGTTAAGGCGGTTTTATACTAACGAGTTTTATTTGGTAAATAGTCCTATACTTTTATAAAGATAAATAAAAAAAGCGTCAATAACCAAATGTACATAATGAACGTGCTGAGGCTTGAGCTTTGACGTCGTTGCGTATGAAGTTTCCTATATTAATACACGTGATTGTGCTGAACCGCAAACGGAAGGGAACACTTGTGAGTCCTTCCTCATCTATGATTGGTTCAACGTCCCATCTTTATTTGTATTTAATAAAACTGCTGACGATTTTTTATAAATCGATCATGCCTTTCATTAAAAAATTGCGCTATCACATCATACTCACTCTCTCTCTCTCTCTCTTTATTCATTTGGAAACTTATGCTGATATTTTATGTTGTCGCAAATCGCACCAGGAGCACGAAAACACCAATATAATTACTAACAAGTTTCCGAATGAAAGGATAAACAAACTTTCATCTTCTTTGCCGGGCGTGTTTCTTAGCATTTGGATTAACATTCCTATTGTGTGCGTAACCTGGTATCTCGATGAGAATACGTGAGGCAAATGTGAAAACAATATGATTATAGAGCGAATTAAAGATATATACGTGAGATTTTCCATACATACTTAAAATGCGTATATCTTTTGTGCAATTATCTTTCCTATGTACCAAACACTGCGTTGGAATTAAAGCATCACACTCGATAATGGAACGTGCACAAACACCGCATTCAACCTCGTTTATTATTTTTTCTATAGATTCCGTTGAGAGTTTATGTTAAGTGATATGCCAGCCGCGTGATTGATTGTGTAAATAAATATATCAGTAAACTTTCCAATTTCATGAGAGGAAATCGAACGAACGTGTCTTTGTTACGGTAACGCGAAAAATAATGACAAACAAAAAGAATGCTATTGCAATTATCGTCTTATTTTTTTTAATTTTGTGGAAAAAAAAATTTTTCAGCAAAACTTCTTTTTAGCCGCGAAAATAGCAGGGAGACTGTTAAGACGCTGCAGATTTTCTCCATGATATCGTATATAGATCCTATCTCTGACAAATTTAGACTTTTACGTAATAAAGAGATGCTTAGCCCGATAAAGAGCACTTAGCCCTCGAAAATGTCAAAGACTTTAACAAAATTACTAAGGCTCGTAAAAAAAGTTCACCGAAAACGACGCATGTAGTGACGCAATTTACAAGCTGTTCTACAAAAATTCCGCATCTCTTATGTAGGATGCAACATTCGTAGTATTAATACGTAATGAATATCGCAAAGATATTAATAAAGCATCGCTAATCTATGTTGTTTTCGAGCATCGATTATCCACTGATTATGATTTTAATTGGCAAAAAATGATCAAAAAAATGTACTGGAAGTCGTATATATTAAATGTGTCAAAAAGTAGTATTAATACGTAAAAGGACACCGAGTTGTTGGCCGATTTTTTGTTATAACATATATTATTAAAACATATATAATAACAGTTTTCGTATTTTGAGACCTAAGACACTTCCAGCTCTCTATCGGTAAATTTGCATCCATGTGAGTTACAAGTATCACAGAACAACTTGGTTTCTATAAGCATGTTATTACACCGCCAGATAATCAAAATTCAGATCACGATTTAGACAACGACAAAGATCACGCAAACTCATTCATTAATCGAAGAAACTGATTAATCATTGTATATGCATGATAATGTTTGCGGTAGAGTTTTTTATAGTTTATTTTTTTGCGTTATATTTTTATCTTCACAACGGCCGGTTTAATAATTTATTCTTTTTATCATACGCATATCATATTTTCTAAAATCTTATTCGGTTTTTTACCCTTTATCCTATAAATCCCAAAGTATATAAAACTGCGAAAGGTTATAATCGGATAAATCTGCGCGTGAATCGGATGACGATATTCAAACAGGCTCGTTGGTCGTATATCAGTTAATTTACTACTTAAGGGACATTTGTAAAATGGTCGATATACACTATCGGTTGCGACAGTCTCACCGGCATGGCGCAAACTTTTATATTACTGCAATCTGCGAGTGTGAACAACAAAATGTATTTTTTCAGTGAATACAGTGATAATATAGCAAAAGGGTCTATTCCGGTCCAAGCTCACGGCAAGATGCGCAATTGTTAACGCGTTATATTTGAAATTTCATCATACTTATTACAATATAATAGTTCGTACGTTGAATCGCATAGAAAAATTGCAACGAGTATTATGTGCATCGTTGTATAACGTGCGCACGCGATAGGGCGTTATTTTGCCACTTCGTAATAATCTGCTCGCTACAACGTATAATTACCAATCACTAATGCAATTATATTTCCACTGTGTGTCGACTGTAATTGCTTATAAACGGTAATTGTCGCAATATTTACAATTGCGAGAAATTGATTAAAGTATACGCACAGTACATAATAACGCGATGTATATCCCTTGTTATTAAAAAGACGAACATATCTCATAAGTTATATATATATATATATATATATATATATCTCTCTCTCTCTCTCTCTCTCATAAGAGATGTACGCAACAGATAGTTTCGCTGATTAAATAATTTAAGTATATATATATATACTTAAATATAATTATATATATATATATATATATATATATATATATAGGCTTAAATATAATTATATATATATATATATATATATAGGCTTGATCATGAAAGATATCTAATAGATAATTCTTGGCGCTGGACGCAGTCCCGCTTAGAATCAAACTTTAAGTTTACAAAGGAAAATGGTGAAAGAACAAAAAATAATCCTGGCAACGAAAAGTAATTTCGATCGATATTTTATATTCGAATAAAAACTCTTAACTGTACGAATCCTTTAGAGTTCACAAGCCCTACCCTCTCTATAAACACAAAAATTATATATATCTTTTATATAAAATTTCCGTTTATATTCTTGTTTATCTGTTCGAAGCTCTCGATGCTTTTGTTGTATCACGTAGAGACGAATTCCTGTGCAAAATGTTGCGTGATAACAGACAGGCCCTTTTGTCGTACGCTCACTGTAATGACACACAAGGAAACGAGAACTTAGCTATAGAGATCGTCATCTCCATCCTCTTGAAAGGCTTGATCGCCTTGTGTGGTATCCTGAGTACCGCCTGCGCCACTCTGTGGAAATCTGCAAACAGTTTTCACGATGTCACACAATGTATACGCGCGAGATCCTTCATTTGCGAAAACTGTACTTATATATTACATCTTGTACGACACCGCCGAGAGACAGTATCCAATCATCGCAAACGTATCAGAGTTCGAAAGAAAGCAGTACCTGAAATTAGTCCCGAATCCTCGAGACTGCTGAAGCGTTTGCGCAAACATCTCGTATTTGCGAATGTCGTTATCGGATACTGAACGACGCGCGAACCTCATCGCCTCTTCAAAATGAGCTCGTGTTATTTCGGGTACCGGATCATCTTCGTCCATCTAGAATAAGCAAGGAATATAAATTTTAGAATTTAGAAAAGTTATATATATATATATATATATTGTGTGTGTGTGTGTGTGTGTGTGTGTGTGTGTGTGTGTGTGTGTGTGTGTGTGTGTGTGTGTGTGTGTGTGTATACATGCACTATACGCAATATATACACATATGTCACGATAGTGTCATATTTTGATCTTCGAATGTATTTATTTTTGACTTCTACTGATTAATGTAACTATACATGCATCAGTTAGCAACATTGTCGGTAGCCGCAAATATTATTGCGCGAGCGACTTTGTAGGGAAGCTTTTTTTCCTTGCTGTTGGAAAACATTGTATTTATATGATGCGTCATGAGAAATATATGAATAAAGTTATAACATATTAAAAAGTTCTCTCAGTAATCAGTCTTGCATTTTTATTAGTTGACCGCGGATAATATCGTGAGCATGTTCCTCGAATATTGAGTCAGAGATGAGTCATGGCGAATGACGCAGCAAACAAGTCGATCAGTGCCTTTGTAATTGCGGCCGAAAATGTTAGTCAACATCGTGAAATCGAATAGTGAAAGAATATTTCACACAACACTCACGTCCATGGATGCGGATGGATTACTCGCCCGTTCTTTTTCCCTACGAATTTCTGTCTCAATACACTGTCTAATAGCAAGCTTGCATGCACGCTGACAAATCTCCGTTAGATCGGCACCGGAGAAACCATGTGTGACTTTGGCTATGTAGCTTAAGTCTACGTCCTGCAAAGAGAAATATTCTTCTAAGTAAACAAAAATAATCATTACAGAAGAAAAAATAATTTTCGTTTTCGTATCGAAACATCTGAAATATGATGATTCAGAAATAGGCAGATAATGTCAGTTTACGCAAACTCTCATTTTCTAGGCTGTTAACGTCTTTTTTTTTCTTTGATTTACTCTTAACGGAATATTACCTTAGCTACTGGCGATTTGCGGAGATTGGCGCGGAAAATCGCCTCCCGGGACTTCTCGTCTGGCAGCGGTATGTAAATCAATTGATCTAATCTACCGGGTCGTAAAATAGCTGGATCGATGATGTCGGGACGATTGGTTGCTCCTATGATGAACACATTCTTCTTCGCTCCCATACCGTCCATTTCTGTCAAAATCTGATTTATCACACGGTCTGCCGCTCCGCCAGCGTCGCCGACGGTACCTCCTCGAGACTTTGCGATTGAATCCAGTTCGTCGAAGAACAATACACATGGTGCTGCTGATCTTGCCTAGAATAATATAACGTGTTAATACTAAACAATAATCATCGTTTATAATTTTCTACAAAAAGAGAACGCATGTGAGAGCGAGTTTACCTTGTCAAAAACGTCTCTGACGTTAGCTTCCGACTCCCCAAACCACATAGTTAACAGTTCGGGGCCTTTGACAGAAATGAAATTCGCTTGACACTCGTTGGCAATAGCTTTGGCCAACAGTGTCTTACCACAACCAGGTGGGCCATAAAATAACACGCCTCTTGATGGTTGCATGCCGAATTTCAAGAACTTATCTGGATGCTCAACTGGATACTGCACAACGAAGAAAAGCGCGTTAAATATCTCAATGTTTGAAACCAACGACATGAAAATTTCACTCGTTGTTTTCACTCTTACCTGCACCAATTCTTGCAACTCCATCTTGACGTTTTGCAAGCCTCCGATGTCGTCCCAAGTAACCGTTGGTACTTCCACGATTGTTTCGCGTAGAGCGCTTGGGCTGCTCTTCGTCATCGCATACTTTGACAGAGAGAACATAGTTAGAACAAAGTTTGGTGAAAGATTCTACATGTCAATGTAATGGTCGAACTGTAGAGCTCACCTTGAAGTTCTCCATAGTCACGGCAAGCGAAGACAGAACCTCCGCGTCTATATGATCGTCTTCCAAATCAATAAGATCCATTTTTTCGCGAATCTGTTGCAATGCCGCCTCCGAACATAAAGATGCTAAATCGGCTCCGACGTGTCCGTGAGTCTCTGCTGCAATCTATAACATATTTTTTTAAGTAATATTGCCTACCGACACAGAACTTATTTGATCTTCATCCTTTGGAGACAATATGAAAATATGGATGGCGATCCTTGCCTCTTCCAATTCAACGTCATCGGCGAGCTTCATGTTCTTCGTGTGAATTCGCAAAATTTCCAGTCGACCGGTGGCGTCCGGTATACCGATATCAATTTCTCTATCGAAACGTCCGAAACGACGCAATGCCCCATCAATGCTATTAGGTCGATTAGTGGCTGCCATTACAATTACGTGAGAACTCTGTTTCATCCCATCCATCAGCGTCAACAGTTGCGACACTATACGTCTTTCGACCTCGCCATGCGTCTAAATAAAAAAAGAAGGAAAAAACGAAAATAAAAATAAAACTTTCGAAGTGATATGCCATTACATGTGCAACTCGTGCAGTTTGACGAACCTTCTCACGTTTCGGCGCGATAGCATCAAGTTCGTCAATAAATATAATAGCTGGCGAATTTTTCTCAGCCTCCTCAAATGCCTTTCGCAAATTACTTTCGGACTCACCGGCCAGCTTGCTCATAATTTCAGGACCTAAACGAGAAGAGATCTTTTGTATTCTTGCACTTGCTCATTTATATGTTAAATTTCTCAACTATATTTATTCTGAAAATAATCAGCATCTACAAGGAGGAAAAAGTACCGTTTATAAGGAAGAAAAATGCGCCGGTTTCATTCGCTACGGCACGAGCAATGAGAGTTTTTCCAGTTCCTGGTGGCCCATACAACAATATACCGCGCGGTGGCTTAACACCGATTGCTTTGAACAAAGATGGATGTCGCAAAGGAAGCTCCACCATTTCCTTGATTTGTGCTAATTGCTTCCGGACGCCGCCAATATCGTCGTAACCCACAGCGTTTAGAGCTTCTTCTTCCTCCTGAAAAATCATGATACGCATTCTTAATTCTTTGCGATACCGAGAATACTAAGAGTACTCCATGTTTGTTTATACTTACTTCTCGTTTAATTGGATCACCTTCGCAATGTATAACTGTATCTGGTGCTACGATACAGAAAGGCCCTGGATCAGTCTCCACCACCTTGAATTCCACAGCTCGCATTCCTCCTCGCACGATGAAATTATCATCTTTATGAATAGGACGATACGCCTCCAAGAAATATGGTTTTAGATATACCTCAAATAGGTTTCTACAAGTTAAAAGCATATGTATATGCATCATGTATGTGGTTAAATATAGTTTGCTTGTTTGCAAAAGTTAAAATTACACATTAATCTTAAAATATATTAAAATCTTGTCACAATTCTGAGATATCTTAAAATTAATGTTACACAAATTAACCATTACATAGATAATATTATTAAATTTACCCAGTGAGTCCATCGATTGTATCATCCATGGGCAATACATGAATACGTTTCCCATATTTCACCTCAGGACATGCCTGTACAGAGACTACATCGCTTAGACGTACACGCAAGTTATTTCTGACAACTCGATTCATACGAATCTTTTCATCTGGGCAAGTATCATCGGAAAGGACAATGCATACTGTCTCTTTACGCCTTTTTCCTTTCAGTAATACAGTATCTCCTCGAAACAGCTGTAACTCATCCATCTTTGCTTGAGAAAGAGCCACCACAGAATTGTCATCTGCAATAGCTTCATCAACCAATAGTCTGTTTGGCCTATCCTTCTTGCGAAGGATAGCAGTTGCCAAATCTTCACCACTAAAATATTAAATAATTATATACCAAGTGATCATAATATGCATATATATCTTATTCAAATTTCTCTCATTTTATATATTATATATTTTGTCTAGAGTAAAAAGATGATTATATATTAAGATATATATATATATATAAGAACAAGATTATTTTATTAAAATATTAATTTTTTGATGGTCTCTTAAAAAAACTTTATTATATAAATCTCTGAATTAATTTTTTAATAACAAATCCATTGCATACAATGTTTTCTTCTCCGAAAACATTTATATTTCTATAATTAGAAGTAGAAAAAGTCTGATGAAATATTTGACAGAATAAATGTGATATAATTATACATTCATAAGCATATATACTCTGTGAGATATATATTCTTTCAGTGTTACTATTTAGTTTGTAGAACTACTATACAGATTTTTCTATTTACTGGGATCTTCATTTTATAATTAGATGTAAACGCACAATAGCAGATTATAGATAGATACGGAGTAATCGATTAATTAATGTTTTTAAATTCATATGTAACAAATTGAAGATTATCGTCGTAAAAATATTATTCGCATCGGAAATTTTCTCATTGTACAGAGATTGCAATGCGCGAAGTCGATAGTCATCTCGATAGGATAATACGTGAGAAAACGGTGAAATTAACATGCGGTTAACATTTCTTTGTCATATTTAGTTCATCATACGGCCATGATCGGGCGACATAGGAAAATTGATAAGCGCGATTCGCATCAGTGCGAATTGCCAAGCTCGCAAGAAAGAAATCGCCGAGCGCGAGGATCCTGTAAATTTCCTAGCACAATATTGTACATGGTACATCTATCAGTGAGCGAGCAGATCTTTCGAAAACAAAGCGTCCCGTCGACATGATGACATCGTGAAATTGAGACTCAACGACTGTCGCGCATCGTTTATTAGTACGCTTGATGTTATTGCGAGCCGCGCAAAGGACACGACGCCATGAAAATCACCGTAGGTAGGCTGTCTCGTTGAGTTATTTCAGGTCTTCACTTACCTCTTCGGATCACTCATCGTCAGACTCGATTATTCTTGTTGCGAGGAAAGTACACGACGGACGCACGTTCTCTCTTCGCTCCGGTATATCTCTCGCGCACACATACACCACACACGAAAGATCTGGCGACGACGCAGTCACGGTACAGCCAATCCGACGAAAAACTTTGTATGACACGCACTGCTCTCTTCGTGGCAAGTCATAAAGTAAAGGCGCGTTCGTATGTCGCGCGCTACGTCATGCATCGATGGCGGCGGTTGGCAAATATGTGCAATTCATTCTGCTACGTTCAGCAGAGAAAGCTGCTTTGCAACTGTTATAAAACTCGTGAATCTAATTGGTACATGCTCTTGGATTCAACCAAATTTAAGAGCATATGCCAATTAGATTCACGAATTTTACAACAATTACAAAAGCCAGCGGCACACGGTACTTATTGTGTGTGCTAGATGAAAATATTGCGTTCTGATTGGTGCATTTCCATCCATCTTCGGAAATACACCAATCAGAACGCAGTATTTTCATCCAGCAAGCAATCCAGCACGAAAGCACCGTGTGCCGTTGGTTTTAAGGGCCAATTGTTCCAACTTCGTGGTAAGTTAACTGATAGTTAAATCATATCTCTGTTTTTGTCTAAATTGAAGGAAAAACGAAGACAAACATATGATTTAACTATCAGTTAACTTACCAAGAAGTTGGAACAACCGGCCCTTAAGCAGCTTTTTCTGCCGACCACAAGCAATGAACGGTCAGCGAATTTGATCGGATGGATAAAAGAATCCACCAATTGGACGCAGAATATGGCTCCGTCTGAACGATTGTTCTTTCGAAAACGAAGGCCATGTTCCGATATTCACTGCCAATATTGAAAATATATAGTCTGTGTCATGTAAACTTTAATAAATTTTCAGCGCGGGCTGAATATCGGAACGCAGCCGAAATATCACTCGAATAAAGCCAGCGGCACACAGTGCTTGTTTTCGTGCTGGATTGCTTGCTGGATGAAAATATTGCGTTGTGATTGGTACATTTCCGAAGATGGATGGAAATGCACCAATCAGAAGGCAGTATTTTCATCCAGCAAGCAATCCAGCACGAAAACAAGCACCGTGTGCCGCTGGCTTTAAAAAGCATCACGCTAGCCAATTACGCAGGGTTACGTGTAGTATTATCAAACGCGATGAGTCACGAAGAATGAATATCTAGAAACGGCATGTTCGATCCGAAAATAGCCGCTTGCAGAAGCGAGGGCGTTGCGACCCGCTGTGTCGACTACGTCACGCGTAGTCCTCCGTAGAGTGAGAATTAATAAACATATACACTTGTCAAATCGATCTGAGATGGCCGGGATTAAAGGTTACTCGACGCATTGTTAATCATGTAATGTGCGACTGGTTGTCACACAAATTATCAAAAAATGTCATCGTCGCGAGGGCTTGACATTGAAAGCGCAAAATCAACTATCAAAACATAACCTCACGGTCCTTCCGGTTGTCATTGTTTGACACTTCACGAGCGCATCTTGCGTAGCCTAAGTTTCGTAACATGATTTAATTTAAAAAGAATTCGTGCTTTTCCTCATGCCTATCAACGAGTCCGCTGATTAATTTCTTAAGGATACTTGTAATCTTATCCAATAATTCAAATCAAGAGAAGTGTAGTTAACGAGTAGTGATGAGGCGTCAGGTAGATTTACATACTTCTCTTTTAAATTTGCTCGTTTTTAAAACCGCGATCGTTCATTGTTACACGATAATTGGCAGACTTGCCGATAGAAACATTTGAAATTTAAAGGTAGACAACTAACCAGTTGTACATTATTGAACTATAATGTATACATATAGGTGTAGTTGTGTGCACAAAATGTTTAATATATGGATATTAATTATGTTTTTCTTATTTTTCATGATGTTCACTTTTCACGATGTTTATCTTCGGAGTAGCGTAAGTACTTTTATAAACACATAATTACGAAGTGATATCCAAAATTTTCTGGATTAATGCTGTAAAAATCATGAAACTTATCATAAAGCTTATTGGCCGCCGTCACTTTCAAAGTAGTTTTCTTTTGCATATAGACACTGCGATTCCACAGTCTGTCCATTTTTCGAACGCTTGTTAGAAGTCCTTTTCTGTCCAAGTATCAAGCATTTTCTGCGATTCAGTCTGGATTTCTTCAATAGTCTCAAACTAGTGTCCCGCAAAAAAGTATAAAACAGGATGTTGTTATGGTGAAACAGCCAGATTTGTTCGCGCCAAAATTCGGGGCGACATTTTCACACGTTTTTATGCAGTTTTCATTAAACTTTTCATAAAAGTTTCCATAAAACGTCGCGATAGAATTTCGAATTCACAGTTTGGCTTCGGACAAATTTTGTGTGCACAATTCCCTTTAACTATTGAGAAGATCTAGGCCAAATCACAGTGAGCGTTTGACATTCTAATAGAAAAGGACTTTTAGCAAATGTCCAAAAAATGGAGGAGGCAATGGAATTGGTGTCTATATGTAGGAGAATGATGACAATCAATAGACTTTATGATGAATTTTATGATTTTTACAGCATCAGTCCAGAAAGTTTTGGATACTACTTTGTATATATAAAATATTTCTTCTTAAAATTTATAACAAATACCTTGACTGCAGTTTCTTATTATTTGATAAAAAGGAATTCTTACCCAATAATAATATAAATATGGTCATTGCAGATTAGTACTATTAGCATTTGCTGGTTCCATTGGAATGACATTTGTCATTCTTGGCTGTGCGTTACCAGGATATGAGTGAGTATATATTCATATATAATTAATCTATTTTAAGCATGTAATTCTGTTATATTGGAACTCCTGTATCTTGTAGAGTATGGTGGCCATTTTTTGTTGTATTGTTCTATATATTGGCACCTATTCCAACTATAATAGCACGCCGTTACACTGATGATTCAGGCAGCAACAGTAATCCATATCTGGAATTTGCAATATTTATTACCATGGGATTTGTTGTATCATCTTTTGCGCTTCCTATTGTATTAGCGCGATCTCCAGCAGATAAAGCAGTGGTATGTCATTTAATCACCCCTTATATAATTTATGGAAAAGGATATTAATCAAATGAAATTGTATTTGTGCAGATACAATGGGGAGCTTGCTATTTGACATTAGCAGGTAATATTGTTGTATATTCAACTCTAGTCGGATTTTTCATAACTTTTGATCAAGATGATACTGATTACAATATGTGGTGAAGCATTGCTACATTGTACTTATCTATCATAAAAATGTAAGTAATATATAAGTTAATTTATTTTGAAAAATATAACCTAACTATATATGAGAGATTATTGAAAATAATGTGACACACATTAGTTATTAAAGTAATTTATTCTCAAAGCAAATAGCTTACCAACAAAAAAGATGAAAATAAATAATTTGTCACCAATACACTTTTTATTGCGATAGGTTATAATATGTGATATCATTTCAGGGTTTTTTATGAGATTAAGGGACAAAATCGATCATGTGGTTCACTGACTGAGCGCTACGTGTTAATTCTAAATTGCTATGAACCTATTGTAAACTGTTTACATAATATAAATCTTTACATGGATATTCTACTACATAGTTGATATTCATGTCATAAGAAAAAAAATAGTATTATAGTGCACTAACTATAAATAAGAATTTAATGACGTCATAGCGCCGTAAAATATATGGGTGATGATTGACGATAAAACTATCGTCGAATTCCACACGCATTGTTACAAAAAAGAAAAGCAACAAAAAACATTCTTGATGTTTGTAGTTTTTTTTCAAAAATATTTCAGGCTAATACCTGAAGCGCAACAATGCAAAGATGATGTTAAAAACATTTTTTTATTTAATCTAAGTCTTTCGTATTAATATAAATACAATAAAGCTACAATTTATTACTTTATGTTATTCTTTTTCAATTGTCTTTGAAAACTAATAAGGAATATTCCTTTCTATTTTTCCTATTTTTATTTCCAATTATATATATTACACACACACACACACAGACATGTATATAAGTTACAAGGAGTTACACAGATATAAAATAACGCTTGTAATACTCAGGAATAAGTGTATATTTCTACCGAAGTGATATTTCTCTTTTGACAGATTGTTTTCACATACCTTATCCTTTTATTTTCCCTGACATCGTGTTTTTTTCGCCATTATCATGTGTTTTCGTTCTTACATGTTTAAAATAATTGAAACAAGCGTTATCTCAAAGCTGGAGGTAATGCATTTAAATAATGTATATTTAATTAGTATTATCTGCTAATCTTTTGAGCATTTTACATTCATGTGGTCAATATCATAAAATTTACACGAAGAAATAAAGAATTTATCTCATATTGTTCGAATATGTGTACGATATAAATCAGAATTCTTGGGCATGGTCAGAAACTGAATTTGACTCAAATCTTGCCTAAATTCATGTTTTATCGTCGTATCGATATCCGAAGCGCGAAAATTTTCAATTTTGTATTCCGACATGCGCACATAGAAAACTAAATCATATTTAAATTAATTTCTTTAATCATATCTGTGAGATAAAATTTTCAAAATAATCTTAATAATTAATTCCATTTACTATATTTTTTATATTCGTAAGACAGATTTATAGCACGAAGCTATATTCAAAAGATTAGCATATGTAAAAATTAGGTTAGAACTTGTTGAGGTGTTTTATGGTGATGCTGCAAGTTGTTTTACCGCGCTGACAGCATTTTATTTACTTTAAAATATACTATACTTATCAAAAGGAATTATTATTTGCTTCACATTTTAATTGTTATTGTTAATTTTGATAAAAAGTTATATTTAGATTTATACTGAAATCGGAATTACTCACTGACGACGTCATCGATCATAAAGACATAGAATTTTTTTAAGTCAACTCTAACAAAAAGTGGAACGATGTGTGTAAATAAGAATTTGTTTTTATCATTATATTTCAACATTATTCAAAATTAAATTGTATTGTATTGAGTACATGCATTGGAATATCAATTAATATAGGACATCTCAGGATCATCCTGATCGCATCCAAAATACCTGGAGAATGCTCTAGGATATCCTAAGCATTCAGAATGATCTCAGGACATTGTGTACTGTCAAGAATATACAGGCTCAAAATTTATAATGTAAGTCTTTGTTTCTACCAGATCAGCATATAGATAACATTTTATCTAGAGATACATCTATATCGTATCCTACAGATTGTGATATAAAAATCTGGTATCTGACATTTACTTTCATCGTTCATAAAGAGAATGATCACTGCTGATCAATAGCCACAATTTTCTAATAAAGAACTACATTTTGGCAAGAGAAGTAAGTATCTTTTATAAAATATGTGTAAGATTTTTTATCACATAATACATTTATGATTTCTTTTTAAGATAGAATTTAAATAAGAATCATATAGTTACATCAAAATGTCTTCTATAATTGACGAAACAAATCCTTATATACCTACTGATCAGTATATTCAGATGGAACAGTTATTGCCAACCAGATTTGGAAGTAAGTATATTTTTAAAGTTTTTTAAATCTTTGAATTTTTGTAGAATTGCCAATATACAGATTTATATAAGAAAGGAATTATATTTTTATAGGAGAAAATGAAGAATACACATCACATGATCTAACTTCTATTATTCCATATGCTACTTTAAGAATGCGCAATATTACTCAATTATCTGATGAAGAGTGTGCTAATGCAATTGCCAATCACTTGCAATCCAGTAATAAATTTATGCAGGATGATCCTGCATCAAAACGTTTTAGGATGGAAACATTAAGGGCAATTCCACAATGTCTTAGTGTAAAAAGATCAGTTAAGTCTCAATTATTAGCAACTGCTCAAAGAACAAAGGAAAAACCAATTAGTTATTGGAAATGGCTAAGATACAACATTAGTTTGAAGTTTAGGAAGGTAATATTGACATTGCTGATTTTGTGTTTCTTAAATTATGTATGAAACATTCATCACTATATATTAAACATACTAATGAATAAATATATTAAATATAGATTCGGATGGCAGCACAGAACTCATTGCAGACAATGAAGTTGTGGCATCAAACAATTAAAGCCATTGAGAGTCGCAATGGAAGTGGTATAGCAACATACTTTAAATTTCTGAGATGGTTATTGTTTCTTAATATAATTTCCTGCATTTTGAGGTAAGTATATTCCTTCATCTTCAGTTATATTGCACTGGAAGTAATATTTGACTGATAAAAAAATAATATTTTGTATACATTATTGTATTAAATCAAACAAACAAAATTTTAATAGATGTTTTATAATCGTAGTGTATCCTTCATTGTGATTCCACAATCACTGAGTCAAACACATGTGCCAAGTGATATTAAGATAATGGACTTTTTAACAGGCAGTGTAAGAGAAAAATATTATAGTAAAATATTGAATATTTAATCACAGTATCTTAAATGATGAGATACGTCACAATATTTCTTGATTTGCAGGGCTTTTTCTTTCGCACAATTATGTACTATGGTTTCTATTCCAATGACACAGTAGACACACCATTTGGTACCAAATATAGCATTCCATATGCCTACTTCCTGACCTTGTTTTTTTGCTACACGCTTACGTTTATTATACTTTCCGTCAAGTATGCTATAAAATTATATTATTGAGCAATACAAGTCTTAAATATCACTTCGTAACTTGTAAATAAAAATTTTAATTCTTTTCAGAGTGATATCATCATATAGAAAGTGTTACGTCGAAACACGTGGAAAAATGCATGATCTGTATAGCAGCAAGATATTTTGTGGCTGGGACTACAATATATCTTCGCCGAAAATCGCCGCTATAGAATCAGCATCTATCTATAAGGAACTGGAAGAGTTGTTAGCTGAAAAGAAACAAGAAGTGCCTTTACATTGGTTCGCTAAATGCTCATTAATTGTGATGCAACTTGCTGTAACAGCTATCGTCTTATTTATGATTTGCGGCATTGGTGCACTCGTGTGGAAACTATTAGATCATTACGATATAGGAACATCTGGATCCATCTCGGTGATGATTGTACCAATAGTCATTACTATTATCATTCACATTTTCCCTGCAATTATTTCCTATTTAGTGAGTATCTAAGTTCTCATATTTATCGACAAAGAAATATATTTAAGTAAATTCCTACAGTTGTACATACATTTGCACATTAAGAAGATGATTCATTATAATATAAATTAAATAATATTAATGTTTTTAAGGCATTATTGGAACGTTACAACAATAAGCGCACGGAACTTTACATAACGGTGGTCAGAAATCACGCGGTTGCTGCAACAATCTTCGGTATTCTATTCGCCTTTTGGATAATTAACAGTACATCAGATTGTTGGCAAACGGACTTTGGAAGCGAGATTTATCGACTCATTATACTGGACTTCATCGCTTCCGTGTTTGGAGCGTGTTTGCAGTTTGCACGAGCCATTTTATACAAGAGGTTCTCCACGAAAATCGGCAGGCCAGAATTTGACATCGCTCGTAGTACATCAAATCTGATATACAATCAGACGCTTTTCTGGATGGGCTTTTACTTCAGTCCATTGATTTCTTTAATAATTGTGATAAAAATGATTGTTATATTTTATATAAAGAAATACGAGCTGGAAAGATGTTACCAACGGCCGTCCCAGCCTTGGCGAGCAGCACAAACACAAACGTTGTTCCTAGCGCTCGCGTTTCTCGGCATTATCGGCGTGTTGCTCACGATAGGATATATTATTTCGAATGTGGAAAGTAATGACTGCGGACCGTTCAGAAACCACTCTTATACTTGGGATTTCATTGTCGATGGAATGTTATCGTTAAAGAGGGATAGCAGATTTTGGAGCGTCGTCTCCGAACTCGCAAGACCTGCAACTGGCGCTGCTATCTTAATTGGCATGTGGTGAATATCTTTTATGAATATATGCATGTATAATTATACGATATATTTATTTATTAAGAATTTTGATGAAGCGTTGCGGTCTATTGTTTACGAGCAAAAGTGAAAGCTAGCAAGGAAATGTTGCAAATTCTGTCTGAAATGTGTCTTCTGCAGTCTCAAGATAAGCAGTTCCTCATAAAAAGTTTCGCTAATTTGGCTAACAAAGGTAAGTCATGTTTTGCTATCGAATTATAAATCTATACAATTATTGATAATAGTTCATTATTTTCCAGGCTCTCGTTCTGTGACAAGCGACTCTACTCACAGCGGGATTAATTTTATCCGACATGTTAGATTTACCAAGCGAAACCAAGGAGATGAAAGAATCTCGCTTTCTCGCCGACGTAATTTGCCATCGACCAGTTCCGAGAAAAAATGATTATATAGAATAGTATATACTAGTTTGGAGGCATACCGACAAGATACGTATTAGAAATGTCAGAGAATACTCCTATATAATTAAAAGTATTATTGTTACTATGATTTGCCAAAGCTTAAAAATTTAAGACTATTATACCAGGTATGTAAATATGAAACCGGAATTTTTGTATAGAAAATACACAGTTTATTGTATGAAAATGATAAAAAATATTTTATTCGAAGTATTGCCCATCGCTAGCTATACATTTTTTCCACCTGTCTGACAATTTGTGGATGCCATGCCAAAAAAACTGTTGCTCTTTTGAGGCAAACCAGTCATCGAGCCATTTTCGTACATTTTCGTAAGAAGTGAAGCACTGCTCAGCAAGTGCGTGTCCCATCGATGCAAATAAGTAGTAATTGGACGGAGCCAAGTCTGGTGAGTAAGTCGCATGCGAAAGTATTTCCCAGCTAAACGCCTCAATCGTTTTCTTGACCAGTTTTGCTGTGTGTGATGGTGCGTTATCATGAAGCAAAATCACTTTGTGTTGCCTTTTTTGATATTCTGGTCGTTTTTCACGCAAAGCTTGATTCAAATCGATTATTTGTTGTCGGTAACGTTCAGTATTAACGGTTTCGCCAGGTTTTAGCAGCTCATAATAGATCACACCCTTCTGATCCCACCAAACACAGAGCATTGTCTTCCGTCCATAGCAATTTGGCCTTGCAGTCGATGTTGATGGTTCGCCTGGAGTTACCCATGATCTTTTACACTTAGGATTCTCAAAATATATCCACTTTATATCGCCAGTCACAATTCGATGGAGAAATGACTTTCTTTTGTACCTGGCGAGCAGCATTTCGCAAGTGGTTTTTCGGTTTTCCTGCTGTCTTTCATTCAGTTCATGTGGAACCCATTTTCCCATCTTCTGAATCTTTCCCATGGCTTTCAAACGTATGGAGACGGCTTCTCGTGCCACATTTAATTGATCCGCGAGTTGTTCTTGCGTTTGAGCGTCATCCTCATCCAACAATGCTTGCAATTCACTGTCTTCAAACTTTTTCGGTGGTCTTCCACGTTCTTCATTTCTCACGTCAAAATCGCCACGTTTGAATTTTTTAAACCATTCAAAACACTGTGATTTACCAAGAGCATGCTCACCGTAAGCTTCGACAAGCATTCGATGCGATTCTGCAGCAGTTTCTTTCAAATGGTAACAGAAAATCAATGCTGTCCGCAAATCGTAGCTGCCAGGCACAAAATTCGACATGTTCAATGCTCTTACAAACTATGCTGTTGTATGAAACTTGTATTGTTGTGAGTTGAAAATCTTTGTCAGATGTCAATAAATGGAAATGGCGCCAATGATGCGGTAACTACATTGACAGCTAGGGCCATCTATGGGCAAATTTCGGTTTCATATTTACAGACCAGTGGTGCGATTCTGTAACTCGTTATTGGAGTTAACGACAGTTTCGTTATCGTTGCGCAGCTTTTCTACGGTATACAAAAGCTGCGCAACGATAACGAAAATGTCGTTAACTCCAATAAAGAGTTACAGAATCGCACCACAGGGTACCTATTATGGAACTCGTCGGAATCGATTCCGATCGGAATAACTCCGTTTCCCCTAGAAAAAACAATAGAAATCTAGGAAATAACGGAATAAATTCGATCGGAATCGATTCCGACGAGTTCCATTAATATATGAAACACGTACTCTTTATATTCTAATATGAAGAATATAGATATATGTGTGTAAATTTACAAGTTTATAGCTTTCTCTCTCTGTCGTCATAGTTACGTGTTATATATACGTGTAATACGTCAGGTTTGGTCTACAGTTTGAGCTAAGATACATCATCGTCGATACACTTGTAGTTACTTGACAGTTTGGATTTAATTATTGCACATCAACATAAATCAACAGAAAAGTTTTCTAGCTTCTAGCTAAAGGAAATAAAAATAAAAACTACAAGATATTTTTTCTTTGGATATTTACCGATAATCAGGGAAAATATATATTGAACAGTTAACACATTAATATTTTCTATATTTTCAACGAATTGTAGTTTGGATAACAAGCATGACTGAAAAGAAAAAATACGGAACCTCAACTAAAGTAAATGAAACAGTAGTAAAATATACCGAGTATTCGTCGTTGAAAATGGCTAAAACTTTACTTGAGACGCAACTTACAAAGGAACAGAATTTACTACAAGAAGTCTCAACAACAATAGCTCCGTGTAAATATCAGCGGTGGAATCCTTTCGGTACTAGCGACGGTGCATTAACAAATCCGCCTCGCGAATTGGTCGAACGACAAAAAGAAGAAGCCGAACGTAGAGCTATCATTGCAGCCAAGAAGAAACGTGACTCTTTGCCTGAAAATATAGTGAACTTGAAAGACTTAGCGAACGGCACGTGGTTAAAAAAGAGTCAAAAGGCGAGAGCATTGAAAAGGAAAGAGTTATCCGCTCAGATCAAAAAGAAGAGGATAACAACAGACCGGAAGGTAATCAAAAACATTGCAATAATATGGTATAATTTTCATTTTGTGATAGTTAATGTAAATAATTCATAGAGTAATTCATGGTCAGATTAACATGATAAACGTGATTACAACGTAATTAAAATTTTCGAATAATTACAGCATATATATTCTCACAGACTAATATCACATATTGCAGATCGTACGTTACGTCGAAGCAGAAATTCCGAGATCCGTGGAAGAACAATTAGCTGAATGGATGACAATAGTTGAAGAAGAACAGAGACGAATAGTTAAGCCTGAAGATGTTGCCAAAGTCCTTTATCTCAAGGATCGCTACATAAGCGATGACCATTTACAACCGTATGATTATACTAATATCGAGGCAGCAAGAAAGCGTATCACTGCTAAATTGCGGGAACGTGAAGAGTAAGTTAACATTTTATATAGTCAATTTTGCAAAAATATTCTTCAGAATTGAGTTTAGACTAATTACGTGACGTATTTGACGATTGCGATTATCTAGTCGATTGCGATTAATTTATAAGGGGCTTTTATTAATTGGTAGGATGTGCATTACAGCTTCGATGAGATAATGATTGAACTGGAACCGGAAATAATAAACAACTATAAGCAAGGTCTGCGTTCCGCGATAGTGGATTATATTCTTATGGACCCCGATGAACGGAAACGTTTGTCTATTGAAACGCTGCCTATCGAATTTCCTCTTCTTTGCATTCGCGCGCCAGTACCTTGGCATCAGTCCAAGATCACAGCCGATCACTTGATGCGACATGATCTCTTCATCAACAATGAAATATTAAGGGACATCCGCGACTTATGGTTTTTAAAGTAAGATTGTACGATCAATGAATACGAATGATTATCAATTGATGAATGATTGTTATGACTTTAAATATCTGAATCTACATATAATTTTTGCCTTAGGTATCGTGAGATGAGAATAATTCGTATGCAAGATTTCGGCACATTTCCTGTGCCAGCTGCGGAAATTGAGCCGAGATTAAACGCCTTGTGTGTTGCCGCTACTAACTTTTTCGTTAAAGAGTGGCTAGCCGACGTGGCGGAAATATTTTTTGAGAAAAAGTACGCTTGGTCGCAGTACTTCGAGATGCATCCCAACGCATCCACCGGTTGGATAGAGAAATACTTTCGTAGTGTTAATTCTCTTTTGTCGAAGCAATTACGAATCATGATAATGGAAACGTTGGAAGACGTGAGAAGTTTCTTCATGCGCTACAAAGCCGGCAACGAGTTCGAAGGAGATTATAAGGATCTCATGTTTCTCGAGTAAGAATTGACACGTTTTTTTTTTCTTTTCTAGGTCAAATTTCTAGAGAAAATTTGTAATTAATTTTATTATACTAAAGTTTCTCAGAACAAATAGTGCGTTATTGCATTAGACTCTTCGATTTTATATTATGTTTAATTCTATACATATCAGCGGAACAATACAACAAGGATGACATCAATAGAAAACAGTACGAATTACATTGTAGAACTCCTTTCATAACAGTGAAAGTGGAACCAGAACTCGGCACGACAGATTTGCACTGCAGACCGAACATCTTTGAATTGCACACCATTATCTCGCGATGTTTCGATAAGATCCTCAAAATGGGCACCACGATTCCTAAAATCGAGATTATTTTATTCCCGGAACTGGATCATATTGGATATCTGTTTTCTATTTCGAGATATGAAGACACGGTAAAAAAAAAGTAGCCACTTAAGCAGTGTTAAGTAAGCTGTTCGATAAATTAAACTAGCGTTTTTCACGTTGTCGCAGGTACTGAGGATAATTAGCGATGTATTAGACGTGATCATTAAGCATATGAATGGTCCCAATAGTTATCTCAAGTGTTACGAGAACCTGCTGTACATCACGAGTGGCGTAGCCAACGAGAGACTAGACCACTTCTTCTCACTCGAGCCGACACCGCTGTTGCGAGAATTCGAGCAACAGATAAAAGCGTACGATGCTGTGCGAGAAGAGATTTCTATGTTTCGATTTAAAGTAAGTTGATCATTAAGTTTCGAATTAAAATGGTTCACGCAATAGAAACGAATAATTCTTCGCAAACTTTGTTATTTAACTAAATATAATTTATAAAAATATTACAGTCTTCTCTGCGAAAGAGTGTTACTTGTCCTTTTGTCCTTGTACATCGTGATTGCGTTTCAAGTTGCAATCATATATACAGATATGAATAAAATAATTTGAATAATATTTTCTTAATACAGATTCCGCTAAACATGATCGAGATAGATTGCAGCATCGTAAACGATACGATGAAGCAGGTGCTGCAAACGCTTCGAGGTAGAATATGTGATTTCTTCGCGGACGAGCTGCGGTCCAACAATCGCGATTTGTGTTCCAACTTCGACGAGATCGCGGAGAAGATCTCGAGGATGCCGGAAACGACGCAGGATGTCGTCGAGTTGTATAATTATTTGTGCGAGAGCCGCGACACGACAATGTTCAATCTGAAGAGACGTTTAGCCCGCTCGATCGAACTGATACTATTCCTCTTCGATTACCAGCCGTCTTCGGACGAGGACATCCACTTGAACGCGCGTACCATCACCTGGCCGAAGGAAATGGACACCGTGATGGAATTGGCAAGCAAAAGATTGCTCATGAGAAGGGACTTCTCAGAGTCGGCGCTTCGCACGCGACGCGACAATTTCGATAAGAAGATAATCGCGCTGCAACAGGTCATCGATCAGTTCAAGCGGAAGGATCCACCGGTTCT
Source organism: Harpegnathos saltator (assembly GCF_003227715.2). Classification (NCBI taxonomy): domain Eukaryota; kingdom Metazoa; phylum Arthropoda; class Insecta; order Hymenoptera; family Formicidae; genus Harpegnathos; species Harpegnathos saltator. The sequence goes on from NW_020229939.1 coordinate 521,027, forward strand.
CACGATGGAGGAGATGGAGCAGGCCGTGGAAGAGATCGAGCAAATCTTCAAGACCATGGCGGAGATTCGCAAAGAGGCCGAGGAGATTAATATGGAGGAGGGACTGTTAGATATGGAATTGAGCCCGTACCTGGAGCTACCGACGATGTCTTCCACAGTGGATATCTTTGACAGGCTTTGGCATATTGCTCTGGGCTTCCATCAGAACTATGATCTGTGGTACTACGGATCGTTCTTGGGTCTAGACGCCGAGAAAGTACGCGAGGAGACCGACGAGACGTGGCGAACGCTTTACAAAATGTCACGCATGCTTGCGGACGTGCCAGGTGCGAGACGCGTTGCGGAAATGGTACGCGGCAAGGTGGAGAAGTTCCAGCAGTTCATTCCGGTGCTGCAAATCATCTGCACGCCGGGTCTGCAAGCACGGCACTGGCAAGCTATTAGTGAGATTGTTGAAGTATCGATAATGCCGACGGACACCACCACTCTGTCGGACATGATCGAATATGGCTTGACCGTGCATGTCGGCAAATTGGAGGAAATCTCCTCTTCGGCCACCAAGGAATACGCTCTGCAGAGAAGCTTGTATAAGATGAAAGAGGAATGGAAGGATGTATACTTCGACTTGATGCCATACCGTGAAACCGGGGTGTTCATATTGACGGCCGTGGACGACATACAGACGTTGCTGGACGATCACGTGCTCAAAGCTCAAACTATGAGGAGTTCGCCTTTCGTCAAGGCGTTCGAGCGGGAGATGCAACAGTGGGAAGAAAAATTAATAGCGATGCAGGACATCATCGATCAGTGGTTACTTTGTCAGGCTACGTGGATGTACCTGGAGCCGATATTCAGCAGCGAGGACATCATGCGGCAGATGCCGTCCGAGGCGCGGGATTTTCGCAAGATCGACAAGACATGGCGGCGTATTATGGCGCATGTGGCGGACAACAAACGAGTGCTCGACGCTACCGCGTTTCCGAACATGCTGCAGGAATTCAGGACATGCAACAAGCTGCTCGAAGAGATCCAATTGGGTCTGAACGAGTACCTGGAGAAGAAACGGCTATTTTTCCCGCGACTGTTCTTCCTGTCGAACGACGAACTCCTGGAAATCCTGTCCGAGACCAAAGACCCACAGAGAGTGCAACCACATTTGCGAAAGTGTTTCGAGGGTATCAGCAAGCTGCGCTTCACGAAGGACGAGGAGATTATCGGTATGCTATCGGAGGAGGATGAGTATGTGCCTTTGAGCGGCAAGATCTACCCGGCCGACGCGAAAGGCATGGTGGAGAGATGGTTGAGCCAAGTGGAAGAGCTTATGGTGATCTCGATGCGCGACATCGCCGAGGACAGCATTCTCGCTTATTTTACAGCTGTGCGCGAAGAATGGGTGCTTTCCTGGCCGGGTCAGATCGTTATCTGTAGCAGTCAGGTGCATTGGACCAGCGAGGTATACGAGTCCTTTGAGGAGCAAAGCACATTGTCCTACCTGCACAAATGCAACGACCAGATACAGTACATTGTAGACCTCGTGCGCGGCAAACTGGATCGCGGCGCCAGAATCACGTTGAACGCCTTGATAGTGATAGACGTGCACGCCAGAGATGTGGTGAAGCTATTGGTCGACACGGGCGTCACAAGTCCCTTGGACTTCAACTGGATAGCGCAGCTTCGTTACTACTGGATGGACGATTGCATCACCGTCTCCATGATCACGACTGACATCATGTACGCCTTCGAATACCTTGGCAACACACCCCGCTTGGTGATCACTCCATTGACCGACCGATGCTACAGGACCCTAATGGGCGCGTTGAAACTGAATTTGGGCGGCGCACCGGAGGGACCAGCGGGTACCGGCAAGACTGAAACGTCCAAGGATCTTGCGAAAGCAGTGGCTAAGCAATGCGTGGTTTTCAACTGCTCCGAAGGCCTCAACTACAAGGCGATGGGCAAGTTTTTCAAGGGCATCGCTCAGTCCGGTGCATGGGCTTGCTTCGATGAGTTCAACAGAATCGAGTTGGAGGTGCTGTCCGTGATCGCTCAGCAAATATTGTCGATTCAGATGGCTATAAGCATGAAGCTGGAGAAGTTTATGTTCGAGGGCACTGAAGTGAAGCTGAATCCCACCTGCAACGTTATCATAACGATGAACCCGGGTTACGCAGGACGTCAGGAACTGCCGGACAATCTTAAGGTGCTTTTCCGCACGGTGGCGATGATGGTACCGGATTATGCGATGATTGGTGAGATCTCTCTGTATTCGTACGGCTTCATCGACGCCAAGAATCTCGCCCAGAAAATCGTCCACACGTACAAGCTATGTTCCGAGCAGCTGAGCTCGCAGAATCACTACGACTATGGCATGCGAGCCGTCAAGACAGTATTGATAGCTGCTGGCAACCTGAAGCTCAAGTACCCGACACACAACGAGTCTACGCTGGTTCTCCGCGCTATTGTCGACGTCAATCTGCCCAAGTTCTTGGCCCAAGATATTTACCTTTTCACCGGTATCTACACGGATCTTTTCCCGGGCGTGGATCTGCCACAACCGGACCGCGACGATCTCGTAGATCTCGTTAAGACGAATTTAGAGAAACGAAATCTACAGGCCACTCCGTGGTACATGGAGAAGATCGTGCAGATCTACGAAATGATACTGGTGCGACATGGGCTGATGCTGGTCGGCGCGGCGTTGGCTGGTAAGACGCAGGCTTACCAAGCGTTAGCCGATTCCTTGGGCGACTTGTCGACCAGACGAAAAGCCACGGTGCGAGAGTATCGTACAACGTACCGAGTAATCAATCCCAAGGCTATCCCTCTGAATCAACTGTACGGCAGCTTTGATCCGGTATCCCATGAATGGAGCGACGGCGTATTGGCCAAGACTTTCCGTGAGTTCGCGCAATCCACGTCCTTGGATCGCAAATGGATCATATTCGACGGTCCAGTGGACGCGATCTGGATTGAAAGCATGAACACTGTGTTGGACGACAACAAGAAGCTCTGTCTAATGTCGGGTGAGATTATACAGATGTCCGCCAAGATGAATATGATGTTTGAGCCGGCCGATCTCGAGCATGCCTCACCAGCCACCGTCAGCAGATGTGGCATGATCTACATGGAGCCGTCCCAGTTAGGTTGGGCGCCTATCTTTGAGTCGTACAAGAAACACTTGAAGGAGAAACTGTTGGTTGAACAGTTCGAACTCGTCGTGGACTTGGTCGAATGGCTCACCGATCCGATCTTCAGTTTCATCCAATACAATTGCAAGACGTTCGTGGCTATGTCGGAGAATCACATGTTTCTGGTAGGCGTAACGAAAAATCGAAATTATTTGATCTATATTGTTTTGATTTGTTGTTGATTTGTTTCGTTGAATTGATTTAGTTACAAAGGAGAGAAAAAGAGAGAGAGAGAGAGAGAACTTTAAAAGAAACATTTTAAATAGAGCTAGAATTAATATTAAGATACAAGAGTTTTATTTTATTCAAGTAAAATAAAATTCGAAATTACACAGATTTGAGGTAAATTTGGTTATAATTAACATCTCGTCATTGTTTTCTGCACACTTTGTTTTGTCTCAAAGAAGAAAGTTTTCTATTTTCCATTTTTGTAACTTAAAACGTTTGATTCAATGCTTTCATTTAATTAACAATTTGGCAGAAAAGTTTGTTGTACTAATCTGACGTTTCTATTGTTCAACAGTCCTTCACAAAAGTCTTCAGCATGATGTTGGCGGAGGAGACGCAAGTGAGCACGATATGGCTGCAGTGCGTATTAATCTTCAGTATGGTGTGGGGCATGTGCTCGACATTAACAAGTGACAGTAGAAAAATTTTCGATGCGTATCTGCGACAACTACTGCTCGGTAATATCGAAGAGCAACCAAAACCGAAGACGTTCAAACTGACGAAGCAGCAACTTTATCCCGACAAAGGTACAGTGTACGATTGGATCTTCGATAAGAGGAACAATGGATGTTGGATATCCTGGATGGACACTATGCAACGGGTATGAAAAGATAGAAAAGAGAGATAGAATTAAAAGAAAAAAAATAAGTTTGAGGAAAAATCTCTAAATGTCACAAATTCACAAATATAAATATAATAATTAAAATTAAAGATAAGATTAAAAAATAATAAAATTAAAAAATTAATTTGTATTTGTTGTATTCCACAGTCGACCTTGCCGGCAACGGCAAAAGCCAGCGAATTAATTATCCAGACGACAGAGATGTCCATTCAGAATTTCTTCATAAAGCAATTCCTACACAAAGCGGTGCCGATCTTGTTCGTGGGTCCAACAGGCACTGGCAAGTCTGCGATTGTACTCAACTATCTCATGTCATTGCCGAAGGAGAAGTTCCTGGACAACGTCATAAACTTCAGCGCTCGTACAAATGCGTCGCTGACGCAAGAGATGGTCATGTCGAAGTTAGACAGAAGGAGGAAAGGAGTTTATGGTCCTGCAATGGGGAAAAAGTGTGTGCTGTTCGTTGATGATTTGAGCTTACCACAAGTGGAGACCTACGGCGCCCAGCCGCCGATAGAGTTGCTGCGTCAATGGATAGATCATGGATACTGGTTCGACCCGAAGGATACGTCGATGCTGTACCTAGCGGACATTCTGATGATAGGTGCTATGATACCACCGGGCGGCGGCTCGAATGTCGTGACACCTCGATTCATTCGTCATTTACATGTGATTGGCATCGACTCTTTCGAGGAGGCCACAATGAAGAAGATCTTCTCGTCGATCCTCGACTGGCATTTTGCCAAGGGCTTCGTCACGGAGGTTTCCAGATTAAGTAAAATGATAGTGAATGCCACTATGGACGTGTTCCTCGCGGCCATTCGGAATTTCCTGCCGACACCGTCCAAGAGCCATTACACGTTCAACCTGCGCGACTTTAGCCGCGTCATTATGGGTGTGCTGCTAGTACCCGCAGCCAGAATGAAGAATTCTGACAAACTCATCAGGTTGTGGGTACATGAAGTGTACAGAGTATTCCACGACAGGCTGTTAGACGACACCGATCGTGAAATGTTGTTCAAGATAGTGCATTATACATGTTACGATCAGTTGCGTCAGCCACTGGACAAGGCGCTCAGCAGTTTCCTGAAGCAAGACGAGAAAACCATCACCAGTTCACACATTCGTGATCTCTTCTTCGGGAATTACATAGAACCTGATGCCGATCCAAAAGTATACGACGAAGTGACAGATCTGGAGGATCTCCAGGAGAAGATGGAATATTACCTGTATGAATACAATGCGGTATCGCAAACACCAATGAGCCTAGTACTGTTCAGATACGCCATCGAGCATGTGTCTCGCGTGTCCCGAGTGTTGCAGCAGGACAAAGGTCATGCACTGCTTGTCGGGATCGGCGGTTCCGGCCGTAACTCCTGCGCCCGATTAGCGACCAGTATGTGCGAGTATCTGATAAATCAGATTGAAATCACGCGAATGTACGGACCGACCGAATGGCGAGAAGATCTGAAGCGTTTGCTGTTGCGCGTCGGCTGCGACGGCAAGCCCACAGTTTTTCTCTTCAATGACCATCAAATCAAAGATGAGTCCTTCATCGAAGACATCAACATGATCCTCAACGCCGCGGATGTGCCGAACTTGTACGCGCTCGAGGAAAAAGCAGAGATCCAGGATAAGATGACGGCCATCGCGCGGGACCCGAGCGGTCGAAAGATAGAGACGACGCCGATGGCGCTTTACAATCTGTTCATCGAGAGAATCAAGAAGAATCTGCACATAATACTGACGATGTCGCCGATAGGCGATGCTTTTCGTAATCGTCTCCGGATGTTCCCATCGTTGATCAATTGTTGCACCATCGACTGGTACACGCTGTGGCCAGAGGACGCCCTCGAAAAGGTAGCCAGGGTATCATTGAAGGACCTGGACATCGGCTCTGAACTGCGAGAGCAGTGTGTGCAGATATGCAAGCAATTTCACACGAGCGTGTCCGTGACGAGCGAAGAGTACTACTTGACGTATAGCAGACGATATTATGTTACTCCCACGAGTTTCTTGCAATTGATCAAGAGTCTCTATAAATTCTACGGACAGAAGATCGATCAGATTACGCTGCAGCAAAATCGCTACGAGACTGGTCTGGAGAAACTGGACTTCGCGGCCGGTCAAGTGGCGGTTATGCAGAATGAGCTGCAAGAATTGCAGCCGAAATTGGTAGCGCAGTCGCAACTGAGCGACAAGCTGATGATCAGGATCGAGCAGGACACTGTGAACGTGGAGGCGAAGAAAGAAATCGTAGCGGCCGATGAGGCACTGGCGAACGAAGCGGCAGCTGCTGCACAAGCCATCAAGGACGACTGCGAGAGCGACTTGGCGGAAGCGACACCGGCATTGGAAGCCGCGCTAGCGGCATTAGACACTCTCAAACCGGCTGACATCACAATCGTGAAAGCGATGAAGAGCCCGCCGGCCGGTGTTCGACTGGTCATGGAGGCAGTGTGCGTGCTGAAGGGTGTGAAACCAGATAAAGTGCAAGACCCAACCACTGGTCAGATAGTGGACGACTATTGGCCCGCGTCCATTAAATTGTTGGGCGACATGAAGTTCTTGGAGAACCTGAAGAACTTCGATAAGGATAACATACCACCTGCGTACATGAAACGTATACGCGATCGGTTCATAAACGACAGAAGCTTCCAACCGGAGGCCATCAAGAAGGTCTCGGCCGCCTGTGAAGGTTTGTGCAAGTGGGTGCGTGCCATGGAGGTGTATGACCGCGTCATCAAGGTGGTCGCGCCGAAAAAAGCGATGCTAGCGGAAGCTGAGGCCGCGTTGGCCATGCAGATGGAAACGCTGAACGCCAAGAGGAATCTCCTGCAAGAGGTGTCGCAGAAGTTGCAGTCTTTAAACGACGAATTCGCCGAGTGTATGAGGGAGAAGAAGAAGCTCGAGGACCAGATAGATCACTGTACGCAGAAGCTGGAAAGAGCGGAGAAGTTGTTGGGCGGTCTCAGCGGCGAGAAGATCAGATGGAGCGAGACAGCTTCCAACCTTGGCGCGAGTCTGGGTAACGTGATCGGTGATGTTCTATTGTCATCCGGTGTGGTGGCTTATTTAGGAGCTTTCACCGTGGAGTACAGGAACAAACTAATCAACGAATGGCACACCTCTTGCGTAAGAGCGGCAATACCATGCGGTGCCAAGTTCAGCTTGATCGACATATTAGGCGAAGCGGTGGAGATCAGAAATTGGAACATTCAAGGCTTGCCGGCTGACCATTTCTCCGTGGAGAATGGAATAATCGTGAAGAATGCTGACCGATGGCCGCTCATGATCGACCCGCAGAATCAGGCGAATAAGTGGGTGAAGAATATGGAGAAACAGAACGGTTTGACGGTGATCAAGCTCACGGATCCGGATTACGCGAGAATGGTGGAGAAGAGCATTCAACTTGGCACGCCGGTATTGCTGGAGAATATCTTAGAGGAGATCGACGCGGTGCTGGAACCTGTGTTGTTGAAAAATGTATACCAAAAACTCGGAGTCCTGTACATGAAGTTCGGCGAAGTTGTGTTGGAGTACAACATAAACTTCCGCTTTTATATCACCACACGTCTCAGAAACCCGCATTACTTGCCCGAGATAGTGGTGAAGGTAACCCTGTTGAACTTCATGATCACGCCACAGGGTCTACAGGATCAACTGTTGGGTATAGTTGTGGCCAAAGAGCTACCGATTCTCGAAGAGAAAAAGAACCAACTGATAGTGGAGGGCGCGAACAACAAACGGATACTGAAAGAACTCGAGAATCAGATTCTGAAGGTGTTGTCAGCGTCGGAGGGCAACATATTGGAAGACGAGACCGCCATCAGGATACTCTCGACGTCAAAGGTAATGTCGGAAGATATTCAAGCGAAGCAGGAGGTCGCGATCACGACGTCGGAGGAGATCGACAGAGCTCGCAACGGCTATGTGCCCGTGTCGAAGCACGGCGCGGTTCTCTTCTTCTGCATCTCCGAGCTGGCGAACATCGATCCGATGTATCAGTACTCCTTACCGTGGTTCTTGCATCTCTACGTCATGTCGATAGCCAATAGCGAAACGTCTGATGATCTGAACACTCGCATGAATTATCTTAATTCTTACTTCACGGCGAGCATCTACAGGAACGTATGTCGCTCCTTGTTCGAGAAAGACAAGCTGATATTTTCCTTGATACTCTGCACCGGTCTGCTGCACGCCTCCCGTGAATTAGAAGAGGACCTTTGGACATTCTTGCTGACAGGTGGAGTTGCTTTACGCAATCCTTACCCGAATCCAGATCCTTCCTGGTTAACCGAGAAATCCTGGTCGGAGATTGTGAGAGCTAGTCTCTTGCCGGGTCTTGGACCGTTGAGAGAGTCCTTCCAGTCCGATATATCGCATTGGCAGGAGTACTATGATTTGTCGAATCCGCAGGACCATCCATTACCAGCCCCGTTCCAGGACGAGGACGATGACAGTCTGAAAAGGCTCGTAATCTTAAGATGCGTGAGGATGGACAAGCTGGTCGTCGCTGTTCAGGCGTTCATTATACGTCATATGGGTCAGTCTTATGTGGAACCGCCACCGTTCGATCTTCAGAGCTCGTACGACGACTCGAGTAACGTCACACCTCTCATCTTCGTGCTTTCTCCCGGCTCGGATCCGATGGCCGGCCTGATAAGGTTCGCCGAGGACCGTGGAATCTCGAAGAAGAATCTGATGACCATATCCCTAGGTCAAGGTCAAGGTCCCATCGCGTCCGGCATGATCGAGCGCGGCATCAAGAGCGGCGAGTGGGTCATCTTGCAGAACTGCCATTTGGCCGTGTCGTGGATGAAGGAACTTGACAGGATATGCGACGAGGTCATTGTTCCTGAAAAGACACACTCGGATTTCCGTATCTGGCTAACCAGCTATCCGTCCGACGGATTCCCAGTGTCCATCCTGCAAAACGGAATTAAGATGACGAACGAACCGCCGAAGGGGCTGAAGAACAATCTACTGCGAAATTATCTGAACGATCCTATCTCAGATCCCAAATTTTTTCGCAACTGCATGAAGGTAGTGGAATGGCGTCACCTGTTATTCTCCTTGTGCTTCTTCCACGCGGTAGTGCAAGAAAGGCGGAATTTTGGTCCGCTTGGATGGAATATACCTTACGAGTTCAACGAGTCCGACTTGCGCATCAGTATCCTGCAACTACAAGTACGCCAACTTTTCTTTTGTTCATTTACTTGATATTATGAAATGCGAATTATTGTAATGCATTTACACTCTCGTCGTTACAGTTATTCTTGAACGACTACGATGAAGTACCGTTTGAGGCGCTTACCTACCTGACTGGAGAATGCAACTACGGAGGCAGAGTGACTGACGACAAAGATAGACGCCTGCTGAATGCACTGCTGAGAAATTTCTATAATCCTGAAGTTGTGACGAATCCACGGTAATGTCATGCTTTCTTCTCGAGCCCGTTACAAAACATCCTTCGACGATTTAGAAACTGAATTTCTCGATTAATTGAATTTTTTTCCGGTGAAAGTTGAATTGGGAGAATGAGTTGGAGAAATATCCTATTTTTCATCTGTTTGACACTGCACAGATACTGCTTTTCGCCGAGTGGCATTTATCACTTAGCGGATGACATCAATTACGAGGGATGTCTGACATACATTCGTAGTTTACCGATCAATCAGTTGCCAGAAGTTTACGGCTTGCACGACAATGCGGACATAATGAAGGATAATCGGGAAGCGATGCAGCTGTTAAATAGCGTGCTTTTAACTCAGCCGCAAATCAGCGGAGTAGGCAAGTAAATGGATACATTTGTCTAATGTTAATTAATTCATCTCTTTCGTTTTTTCCCTCCTTGATATAATTATCATATTGTTAGAATTTATAGAATCTTTATCAACCTTTACTAGGTGCCGTGAAAGATATGGATGAAGTGGTTTCCGCACTAGCTGTTGATATTCAGTCAAAAATACCAGCGCCATTTGATGTGAAAGAAGTATTGAAGAAGTACCCAATCCTTTACATGAACAGCATGAATACAGTGCTGTACCAAGAGCTTGTTAAATTCAATAACCTCACTAGAGTCATCACGGATACATTGAGCAACGTGCAGAAGGCAATAAAGGGGCAAATTTTAATGTCAGCGGAACTAGAGGAAGTGTATATTAGCATGAATGTCGGCAAAGTGCCGCAGGCTTGGGACAGGAAATCGTACCCATCCCTGAAGCCTCTTGGCAGCTACGTAAACGACCTATTGGTGAGGTTACAATTTTTGGACGACTGGGTCAAACATGACGCACCAATTGTTTTCTGGATTTCCGGTTTCTTCTTCACGCAATCATTTCTAACCGCGGTACTGCAAAATTACGCTCGCCTGCACAAGATTCCGATCGATCAATTAGACTTTCAGTTCGAAGTCACGCAGTTCGAGTCGAACATCGACGAATCTCCTTCTTATGGAGTCTATATAAATGTAAGTGAGATCATATTCTACGACGTAAATGTTATGATGATGATGTTGATTTTCTACTTCGCTGTCATTTCATTTAATCTGTCTTTTTCTCAGGGTCTTTTCCTGGAGGGTGCTCGCTGGAACAGAGAGAAGATGTTACTGGACGAGTCTAAACCTAAGATTATGTTCGACGCGCTGCCTGTTATATGGTTGAAACCTGGCGTGAAAACTGAATTCATCATAAAAGACGTCTACCATTGTCCAGTGTATAAAACGAGCGCTAGACGTGGTGTTTTGGCTACCACGGGACACTCTTCCAACTTCGTACTGTATATCCTATTGTCGACGGATATAGACGAGTTACATTGGATCATTAGAGGAGTAGCTTCCCTTTGTCAGCTCGACGATTGATAAAAATGGTAAGATGATGATATTAGAATAGTAAGTGATGACGCATAAATGGATAATATGTATGAGAAAACTAATTTACAAAGTGTTTACATAATAAAATTAATCAAATACATGTAAACATGTTATCGTGATTTCTTAATACTTCATTTTCAATGATTTCTGTAGCTGTTGCTTTTTAAGAAATAGCAATATTTAGTTACAGCTACTGTGTTTTGCATTACATCGAAATCAATAAGATTAATAAAAAAAAAACACGAATAATTCATTTAGAAAATTATTCAACAGTTATTCATTAGATGAAAGTCTACGGCAATTTTATACTGTCCTACACGTTATACAACAATGATGTATTTTTTCAAATTGATACATGACGTAAGATTTTTTTAAATCAAGGGATATATCCTTTTTGTAAGGATAATTACGGAGTCGGAGCACTTAGGAAGATACAATAATACAATTAATTAAAAATATATTTACCAACAATTATCATCATTATTAATAATATTGTTCATTGTTCATTCATATATACATTATTTTTAGGTGTTAATAAATTTGTGTATACATACATACATATATATACACATACACACATACTAACACGTACATACACATATATATGCATATGTATATATATATATTAAAATTTTTTGTTCATAGACTCTATTAGACGATAAAAACAATAATGATCATTTTCAATTGATCACTTGTGTTAAAGGGAAATTGTACATCCTTTCGAAATAGATTACAATTGTCTTCTATCAGGTACATATCCAAGGAGTAATATATTTCTACATAAAGAAGAAAATTCCGTATATATATACATGTATCGTGGAATGCAATAGAATATATAATATATACATATATAAGGGATTACAAAAGATGTGAAACCCTTTTCTCTTTATGAAAATTATGCAAACAGGAACACTAGAATCTTCCGATAGAAAAGACGATAACATCATCTCGTATACACATTTTTTCCTGAATATAATTTTGATTGTCTTTGATTAGAATATTCGATCAACATTAATAATCCTCATAATTGCATACTTGATCCACTAAACTGAATGGATTATATGTCATAAATGTTACTAAATTTGAGACTTATATTCTGTAATATTGTATCCTTCTAATCCTTTGTAATAATTCTCTATATTGTCTTAATTCTTACAAAGGAAAAATTGACTGTAAATTCGTCGGTTGTTCAGCTTTCAACGCATCCTGCATATGCATACACGGTTAATCTATACGTTATTCACGACACTCGTGGTAAACGTTAAAGGAACACGATCCCTTAATCTGTCGAGTAATTCGATTGAGCTTCGAGCTGTAAATGTCGCGTATAAATATGCACATACGTCCAATTACCCATCCACCCATCTACCTATGTGCGCATACATACAATCATTATCGTAAGATCGGCGTACTGTGTATCACGGACTAGTTAAACACGAATCTTATAGCGGACTTGTATTACAGACTAGCTAAATACGAGTAACAACGTGAAAAATCGCAGTGCATTGCAAGGATGGTACGAGAAACGTCATTAATAGGTCCGATCTCGCGACGAAAGAAACGTACCGAGCACAAAACGAACGAGTTCGCAACAAATAATCTGGAATTACGATGACAACGTTAATGTCGATGCAAACAAATGCACGCATTTTGCGACGACACAGTCACGCATGCACACCTCATGAAGAAGCATTGCTCTAGTGAAGAGAATGCAATCTAATGCACGGTTACCCTGAGTTGCAGATTGAAGTAGAAATGAATATTGTATAATTAATCGGCATGTTACATACATGTATTACAATATCCATTTCTATCATATTGCACGTATAAGAACTCTTTTGCAGCGGTATGTTTCAGCAAGTAAGAATTGCAATGCGATAATTCGTAGTGTTATTTCGCAGTCTGTACGAGACTTGAATGTTAATCACATTTAAAATTCGTGATATTACAAATTTCCGATAATTGCGGAAGGATGCCAACACTGTTTGATAGCTAAAAGTTTAGAAAAATAATTTATCTATTTGAGGATATTCAAATATAATTATTTATCGCAGAGTCTGTAGTTCGAGCTGTTGCGCTGTACGTTCCCTACGCTCTTCATATTCTGCGATCCATCAACACGTTTGTCGCTTTGGAGATCTCTCACGTGATTTTCTAATGTTCTTGTAACGAGATCTCACTTGCGCATGATCCTGTTGCGTGTTCTTACATTTCAATAGATTCGTTAATCTTCGCCGCTTGTGGGCTCTACGAGTGTAGGATCGACCTCTGGTTGGTCTTCGTTTTTTGACTTCTTGACGGTACGTTCGACATACCAGAAGGCCCCCGTGCCGAAGATTATAGTTATGAACAACACTAGGAGTTGTATGTGCAGTCCAGCGTGGGTGCTGTAGGAGAAACTGATTGCCGCAGCCACGGACTGGCAGAACTTGAAGAGTGCAAAAGCCGGCGCACTCTCCTTCACGAAGAGGACTCCCAGCAGTGAGTAGATTTGCGTATTGTAGCACGCGTCACCGAAGCCGAGCGCAAGACTGCCCGCCATTGCGAGAATCGGCGAGGATATTATGTGCGCCGTTTGGTCTGTATCGCCGAACGGCGCGTTATTCGGCAAATTTAGGAAGATGCTGATGAAGGCGAACAGGTGTACGACCAGGCCGACGAGCACCACCGGCGAGCCACTGCAGTTGCGGGATACCTTGGAGGCGAGGATGCCGAATATCGCGCCGCCGACGACCTCGCCTACGCCGATGAAGATACCGGACAGTCCTACGAAGCTTTTGCGTTTCTCGCCCATCGCAACGGTGAATCCAACGCTGCTGGAATACACGCCGGAGTAGAACGTGAGTTCAAGGCCGGTGTAGATGAATGTAAGCGATAAGATCAACATCCGCGGCGTGAGGAAAAGTTTCAATGCATCGACGAATGCTTGCCAAGCAGCCACCAACGGTCTATCCCGCACAGGCTCGGGCAACTGAAGCTCTTTGTCAGCGCTGGAGACACCCTCGGCTTCACCGAGCGACAGTTTCTGCGGCGCTTTTCTCAGGAAAGCTAACACTAAGGTGCCGACCAGTGCCAAGGCGGTGAGCACACTGAAGACGATCCGTCGTCGCGACGCGTCAATCTTGTCGCTGTTGAAGACGAAGTAAACGAAGAGATTGCCGGCGAACTGAGAAGATTGGAAGATCGCCCAGAATATACCGGCGTTTCGGGACATGGTCTCGCTGTCGCTGTTCTCCGTCAAGTATTGACCGTGACCGGTCCATATGAGCGCGGCGCCGATACCCAGGATAGCGGACATGCCATACAGCAGACCGTCGTTCGGACAGAAAAACGACGCTATGAAGAGGACGTAGCAGCAGGCCCCGGTGAGTATTGCCACCCGCGGCCCTGTCATCGATATATAAGACGGCGCCAACCAGTTGCAGATCGAGAACACGGCGTAGATGATGGCCAAGCTGGTGTACGCGTCCCCGGTGAAGTTGGGATTGTCTTGATTGATGCTCGATAGAACGGTTTTCTGTTGGGAAACAAAAACAATGTTAGACGCTCTCTGTCTCTCTCCTGCTCCCTGTTTTTCTCATTCAATATGTATATCATAAAGTATAGTATAAAATATAAAACATACATAAAATATAAAACAATACAGTATAAAACAGTATATACTTTATAGCATATATATAGTATACAATATAAGTCTGTACACATAGAGACGATCCCTTCCAACGACCGTGTCTAAATTTAAAGTCTTTTTCTTTTTTATCTTTCTTTAATATATATATTCGATCTGGAAGAATTCCAAGTTACCCTTCAGAGAATATCAAACGTCATGATTGAACGTCAAACCGCTAATTTTGATATTCAAATATCAATATTTCCTCGTATATAATACTTTCTCTACAAATAACTTTAAAGTAAACCTATATTTGTATTTCAATGGTGGCAAAAGAACAGCTAGAATACTAATGAAGAACACTGCTTAATATTCTCTCAGCATGTTGCGTTAAAAGAATCAGGAATGCGTGGATTAAGCGCGAGTAACACATACAATGCATACTAATAATCATATATAAAAAGGAGTCGTATCATTCTTCTCTTTCGTCGTCTCATCCTTTGCAAAAGAGAATGTACGAATGCTACAAATACAAAGTTCTTGGGAACTAGAAGCATGTCAGGATTGAGCGCAATGCGTCGATGTGGTTTTCAATCGACGCTTTCACATGTTGACACATCGTTCTTTCAGATTAGGCGCCAATTATTTCACGATGAACAACAACGTCGTTGAAATGTTCGTACATTCTTATCAGCAATCGAGTCATATCGGTGTTTGTGATGTAACACTTATCACGTTAGCCACATTAACTGACATTTGTTATGCGCAGTAGTATCGATATGGATCACGAGTCCAAGAAAAATTCGAGAAAACCGAGGAATTGATATTTCTGTCAATTTTCTATGAAATATCACTGCAGTTTAGAAATATTTTGTAACGTACATGAGCGAGACGAAGTCTCGACTGAACATTAATCGGGAAACGAAATTTCGGTATCTTATAATTTTGAAATTTAATTGACTAAGAAATCATTTAATTTTGAGAAATATTTTCGTATCTTGTTGACAACTTTCACAAAGATACAGTCACTCTTAAAATGATAAAAGGAAACCACATAAATCTAATCTGACGATAAAAGGCAGTATATAAACTTAAGTTTATCCTTTTTTAACGTTTGGTGTGTTACCGATTAGATATAAATGGGAAGTTACAATTTCTCTCGAGAATAGTGCGATAAGAAAAGTGTTACATTTATTTTCAAGAAAAACGAATCTGCTTATCCGAACTGGATCATGAACGGATCGTTTTACTATACTTGACCATATCCAATATAATACTGTTATTGTGTCAAGATAATAATCACTAACACGTGAGTGATAATAACAAATAAGCTCGGATCACATGAGGAATTCTCGGTGAGACACCGCTATATTTTTCATTAAATATGTTCGTAATCCTGTTTCACCATTGTGAAAGTTGGGTGCAAAGTTTCCGTGTCGTGATAATGATACTCGATAAGAACTGCGTTCGCATCGATAGATTGTATATCGATATTTATATCACTCACATGTCACCGTGAATGTAAAGAGATTTAGTGTGAATGAAAAATTATAGCGATTGAAATCTGAAACACCGTATGCAGTGCTGGCAAAAAATTTCGCAACGGTTGAAAATCTTAGAAAATATTGATTTCTTGGAAAAATGTTTCAAACAAAAAGAATAGAGCTTAAAGAAATCTATTAGATGATGATATCTATCTGACCTTGATATGACCTTGAAAAGTTCGGTTATGGTCAACATAAAAATCTTAAACAGAAATCCTTATTTTTTTATTACACCATCTTTTTCTACCAATTAATTTGAACAACTTTTGTCTAGAACATTTTTTTATTTGCCTAATATTTTTTTAGATATTTAAGGAAAGCTTGATAATTTTCTCAATATTTATGATATCTCGCTAACTATTTGTCAGGAAAAAAAGTGATATTAGACTTTGTTGCTCTATTTGATCTCAAGAATATATCGTTACAATAGCGCCCTGATTTTGGTTAATTTGATGATTTTGAAATTTCCAAAAGTCAGTAAGTTAACAGTTTATACAAAAGTTGTTCAAATTAATTGGTAGAAAAAGATGGTGTAATAAAAAATAGGAGTTTCCGTTTAAGATTTTTATATTGACCGAACTTTTCAAGGTCATACCAAGGTCAGATAGATATCATCATCATCTAATAGATTTTTTAAGCCCTATTCCTTTTGTTTGAAACATTTTTCCAAAAAATTTATCCAAGAAAGAATATTTTCGAACATTTTCAACCGTTGCGGAACCTTTCGCCAGCATTGTATAACAGCGCTTGTATCCGCACTCATCATCGACGAATGAGTCGGCGAACAATACAAAATTGGTTAATGTCTGTCTTACGACCTTTTATCTCAATCATATCTCTTTTCCGGTAGTGAAGTATTTTGCATTTCAAGCGACACTTCGTAAACACTCTAACCCGGTTATTTTAATCAAAGTCATTTGAATTATCGAATTGCTACGGCCGATTGGAAAATTATATTTCAAGGTCAGGATTTCTCTAACAGCATGTTCTCTGTTTGAGAAAAGGGAAATAAAAGAATCATGTGTGTACGACGAAAAAAATGTCGATTGAGCCGGTTGGTCGACTCAATCTTTATCGACTCATATCGACTAATATATACGCGAAACGTCAGTAACATGAATTTAGAAACTCGACATTGGAAAGTCATTGTAAAGTTGCAGTTGAAGGACGTCGCCGAGACATCGCCGACTTGGTCGTCATGCGTGTTCATGTTTATAGGATAAGGATTGATGAGGATTGAATTAACGTTGATTCAACGGTTTATCGACAATTTCAACGAATCAACGTCAAATCAACGTCACGGTTCTGACTGGGCAGCTATCCTCGAATCAACTGCGCCGAATACATCACCATTAATAAATAATTAACGTTATCCGACAGGACAGGAGAGAGAGAGAGAGAGAGAGAGATAGCGTTTCCCTTCTCTCCACCTTTACTATCTCGAACAGTCGTCTTATTGCGAAGCCTAAGGGCCAGAGCACAGACTTCTGCATAACGCATAAGAGAATCAACCAATCAGAATTCTTCATTTCTGTCCTGAGGAGGGAAATGAAGAACTCTGATTGGTTGATTCTCTTATGCGTTGTGTATTATGCGTTATGCAGAAGTCTGTGCTTTTGTCCTAAAAGTGAAAGGAGACTATGCCTTGCCTTCGCTAGACAGTTACATCAGCCATTCGCTGAGAAGGTGTCCTGTTCGAGGTCCTGTTCGAGAAATTTTTACGAACGCTCCTCCTTCGGGGTTCCCGCGGTCAGCGGGAATAATCTCGATTATAATACCACGACATGTCTCTTCTGGCAATATTCCAAGTGATCATTACACTTCCTCGACCGGTTTGCGACAAGAGTGGCGAAGGAACGGCGCTGGGGTAAATTCGGCGGGAACCGGTTGCACTCGTCGTCGTTGTTGTCGTCGTCGTCGGCGCCCGGGGACCAGGTTTTTCGGCGAATGTAATTATCGAGCAGGACAGTCGTCTAGAATGTATTTCATTTCGCACGATCGCGGATACACCACGATGCGATCGGCTCAATGCATACCACGCATCACTTTCTCTCATTCTTCCGCTCGTAATCCCTGCTTCCTTTGCCTCTCGCCCTTTCGTTGTCACTCCTCGCTCCTCCTTCCCCAGTGATAGATTTAGTATAATTTGATCGGGCTTGATTAGAGCGAGTAAGGTGACATTGGCCGGCGCAATCGATCGTCAATTTCCGTGCGATAACGAGCAAATCATTCGGAATGAGGACGCGACACCGTTTCGTAATTAACGCGCCGAACAGCCGAACGAAAATGTCGTTTCGATACGTTCGGAGATAAGGAGGAACAAACGTAAAGGACGCGATAATTTTGATCGTCCTTCGCGAACAAGCAGGTGTAATTTTTCGTTATCGTCATGCTAAGTAGGTACGGCGAGTAGCTTTCAACACAATTTCCGACGTGGCAACAGTTACATACTATAAAACGATTATTTCAATTGATTGATACGCTAATGTAGCAGGCCTTTTTACGCTTAAACAACAATGGATAACAAACCGAAGTTTGCAGAATCTCGATAGATGGTTCAGGATGGATCGATCGTTCAAAACAGACTGACGAGTTTAATTTTGCCGCACTGGGTCCCTATTCTTGAAAAATATCGCATATAATATCTCATGAATGTCGCTAGATATCACGATTTTCAGCCAATTAAATTGCTCCATTGATGAAATATCACATATGATGTTTTTCACAAATTTTCGGGACTGAAGGCTCTGGGTTCATATTCTTGAAAAATATCACATATAATATTTCATGAATGTCGCTAGATATCACAACGCTAGATTCTCAACCAATTAAATTGCCCCAATTAATTTGATGAAATATCGCATACGATATTTTTCGCAAATTTTCAAGAATAAGGGCCATAAACGCTTAATTAAAAATCGGATGTTCGGTTGCCACAGTTACGATTACTCGGCAGAAGGTTGTTCGCAAAACGGGTATTCTCGAGCAGGATATTATGAAATGCTTTCGTTCCATGGAAAAAAGTAGCGGGCATTTTACGGTTCGACCGATCTTGTCTTAGCGTATGATTTACTCGTAATTAGCTTGTTGCGTAAACGTTCATTGGTCGGTCAGTGTTGATCTCTTTTACGATCTCTTTTATCTATTGCGAATTGTGACTTCGGAGTTTAGTCACGATCAGAATGAATTTCTCTTTTTTGCTTTTTCTCTTTCTCTTGCCACGCTCGACCTTCTCGCGTAATGGATAATCTCTTGACATTATGACCTCGCGAGTCTGGCCGCTCACTCCTGTAAATTTTTAAGGCGATGCGGATTCGGCGAAGAAAAATGTCGTTGTTGAGTCCCGCCGCGACAACGACGATGACTCCCTAACTATACCGCTGTTTAGAGCAGCGTTTTCCAATACGCGTACACACTCATGTTACGACGGTGTGCTGTGAGAGGATTTAAGGTATGCCGCGAAAACTGTCCAAGATCATTAGTTAAATTATTTTCGAAAGCAGTTCAAAGCACTGTAAGTATATATATATATAAATTAAAACCTCTTTAAATTGGTCATAAAAATACATCATTGTTATAATAAATAAACACCAGCTTATTTCTAAAGTGGGTGGGGTGTAGCTTTTATAAATTATTACAAATTATAATAAGTTGTTTTATTTGTTCTGCATAAAATGTCGGATTGAAACGCATTAAAAAGTATTGACATTTTGAATACTTCTGAATTCTGCTTTCTGACCTGAACAAAGAGATTAAAAAGTATTGGTTCGCATTAAACTTTGCCACGCTGAATGCGAGACGACAATGGTGAATGCTTTGCATTGAAAATGTTTATAAATTTTTACTTTCTTATTATAAGGAATTGTTTCTTCTTTCTGATTATTAATTAAACTAAAAACATTTGTCTACAAAATTGTATTGTCAAACAATCAAATATATTTTATTTCGTCCTTATGCATTAAAAAATATACAAATCTTCTTTCAAATTAGCAAAATTTTAATGAATACGTACTTTCGCATTAAAAAGAATTAACTCAGTTCAAAACATTCTTCGCATTCAATCGCAATCGATAACGCCTTCAAACGCATGCGAATTCTCGTATTAAAAAAGATTCACTTAGCTCAAAATATTTTTCGCATTCAATCGCAATCGATAACCTTCAAACAAATACGAACTTTGGCATTGAAAAGTATTTGCTTCTTCTCCTAATTGTTTTCGGATTCAGAGGCATACAAGATTTTCACATTCTATTCCCCATATCGGATTGAAAAATATTGGCCCGCGATCCAATCTGAGATTTCTGCAAAGCAGAATTCACGACGAAATCTCGTGAATGCGAAACAATATTTTTAAATACGATATTTTATACAGGATTTCGGCCGTGATTGTGCATTTTGTTTGTGTTAGTAAATAAATCAAAAAAGATATATTCTTTTTTATATTCTTTATTTGATCATCATAATTTAAGTGTGCCACGAAAGTTTAACTATAGGTTCAAGCGTGCCGTGAGTTAAAAAAGATTGAAGAACGCTGGTTTAGAGCATATGGTTAATCATGACGACTTTTGTCAACTAATCGGCCGTGGGATATCGTTAGTTTGCAGCGATAAATTGACGCGTAAACAAAGATCGTTGTACGCGGTTGGCGCGATCAATTAATCACCGGGCGTCATTAAAAGAGAGAGACGCCGAGATATCGCGCAGCCAGGGAGGAGTACACTCTGACCGTACATTCTGAATTACATGACTCGGAGATAATGACGGTAATGAGTGACGGGGACGTTGCCAGTTTGGAGGCGGCCGGCCAGAACGCAATGTCCGCAGATTACTCTCGCGATATCCGCGTTATGTATTATATAAGTGTTTTTTCTTTTTTTTTTTCTTACGGAGTAGTATTATAGGTTGATGCAAAAGATTCGTCATGTTTGTCAAATAAAATAGGAAATGAAACCATTCAATTTCGAGGGACTCATTATTTTTACGAATAAAATGAACAGCGTTAACTCGACATCTTTTTTAAACATATTATGGGGATTTTATATTTTCCTTTTAAACTTCCTGAAAAAGTTTAGAAAATAGAAACAGGAAAATTATAAATATTTCTCGTCAAACTATGCAAAATACGAAAATATCACTAGAGATTGTACATGAGGGAGAGAAAGCGAACGTCGAAAAGAACGTTTTTTCTTTTATCGCAAAAATTTTGACATTTGATCTTTCCCAGAATTCTTCTCTTGAACTTTCTCGGAATCTGATATATATATATTTTTTTTCTTATCTTTCATTCTTCCTTTTTTAGAAGCCCAATGGATACATCAGCAGAACTATGTATCACGTAATACGTGTCCTGTGATGATTTATCACACGTGTAATTTAACAAATTATACGTTTTGCAATAACGAAAACAGTCGATAACGATATCGCGCAGCCTGGAGGCGTTCCGGCCTGCACTCGTGACTTGTTCGCCTTTTGCATCATACTTTCTAAACCGCGACTAATCATATAATGCCTGAACTCTACTTTCTAAAACATTACAAAACGCAAATATCTCGTCATGTTTAACAGCAGTCAAAATTTTATTTAAAATAAAAATTCAACAATGTGTTTTTATGTTATCTCGCTCATTTCTCTTGAATTTATTGAATCGCTCATTTCGTCAAAAAGCAAAACCGTAAGTACAAATTAACTCGAAATGCGTCTTTTTTAGTGAAATTCAGGTTTATTCTAAGTAATTAAAAGTGTCACAGTATACGTGTTTTTACCGATAAGTTAGAAATGAAGGTCAGTTAAGTTTCAAGTACATGCAGCTAATCTTATCTTTCGCAATTAATTTTATGTAGAATTTATTTTGATCAAATTTTTACATCGAATTTAGCTACCAAGGCACTTGATATTACAATCGGACATGATATAAAAACGTCAACATATGATACGACATGTCAATAAAAATTTTATTTCGTATCGATTTTAGATGTAAAGTCCACTTTAGGTCAACGGTTAAATATTTCGATAAAAGAAGTGTGTAAGTAAATTTCGCTATAATATAGAAAAGTATCGTTAAAACATGAAAATAATTGGACCTATCAATGAGAAGATTAGAAAAACTGTAGATAATGATGTAGGAAATAATAAACGTGAAAGAATTCGATTTTGACTGGCAAGATCTGAAAAGGTGGATAAATATTTGGCCGTTATCGAATTCTCCCGGATGAGAGCGCTCTGTGTTATCGTTCACGTCGTGAAAAACTGCAGGTTAATGCCCGTACAAACGCAAGAATACGAGAGCGATGCGAGTCAATCTCTCTCTCTCGCGCTCGAATGCCTAAATAGAAGTTCCGCTTGCTGCGTACTTTAGAAAGCTTCTGAGAAGAAAAACGATCTTGATGTCAAATGATCACCCTGTATTATCCAATCATACAATCATAATCCGTCAGCGCTCGCTCGCGTCAAGGATCGCGAAAGATTGTGTTATAAATAAATTGCTTCGCATTAAAATTACTGGCATAAATGCGCGATAAAGCACGCGCGTGCACATAGTGACACTATGATATTTTCGTTCACGAAGTTATCGCTCTGAGCATCTGTCACGCGGTTTGACGGTATTTGAAATTCATGTAAACAATTGAGAACTTGAAAAATGTCGGAGACTGATTCCGTGTGAGTGTGTAACAATCATCGCAGAATTATCATCATAAAACACAAGTGTTTCTAATTGACAATCCAGAATTTTGCAAAAAACAGCTATGCGAATGAATCATTCGTTAAAAAAAAAATAAAAAGAAAATACTCATACATAGATATAGATGATAGAAAAGTATCGAAATGATAATGAACGAAGGAACCCAGACAGCACATGTTCTCCTGGGGACGTCCTAAGGACGTCTTGAGGATGAAGAAACGTCCCTAGAATATCCTCAAGACATACTCTGGACATTTGTGCCGTTAGAGAAGCTACTCAAATATTTTTGATAAATTCAACCGAGTTTTTAGAGCCTCCGAAGGCTGGCGCTTGTGCGTATTTTCAGTTCGAACGTTTCTTTTCTATCCTGACTTACGCTTCAAGATTGCTTCTGAGAAATTTTTCTAATCGTTGCGCTAAACTCAGCGGTAGATTCCGCCAGTAGTGCGCACATTGTGTGCCGTAAAAAGAACACGGAAGTTCCGTGACACAAATAACAATAATAACGGGCACATGCGCCTCGTCTTGTTTCGTCACTCACCTCTATGTTGCCCATCGTTTGAAACGCCGCAAACACCAGCATGAATCCCCAGCTGAGGATCATCACGTTCAAAAAGGCCCGGTCCATGATCATGGTGGCGACTTCACGTAGCTGACGCGTACAAACGAAACGGAAGAAAATCGTCGGATGCGATTCGCGTTTCGCGCGCGATGCCGGATTACTCACGCGAATGTTCGTCGTCGTTGACAGATGGTTGCCACATGGACGAAGAGAGAGAACCGCGGCGGCCAACAGCGATAGTACAGCATAACAGACTACGGAGCCAGATAAAAAAAAAGTCGGGCGGCCCGTGAAGTGGTGCAACGATTCATCCAATCGAACGATCGACCATCGAACGCCGCCGCCATTGTTGCGCGCGACATTCGAAGGTCGTGGCCAACTTCGTTATGTTATCGACAAGACACCTCAGTGGTATTCGGTATAATCTCAAACTGTAAATCACACGCGTATCATTAAGAAGCGCTTCGGTACCGGTACTTTGTTGACATTGAGCGATTTGACAAGTCTCTACGTATATACTATTTGTACCAATGATTGTCATATGAGGATGTATTGAATGAAAGGTTAGAATTTGTAAAGCTGTGGAGTGACGACTTACTATCGATGTTGAAAGAAAATCGATGATGAATCGACCAAAAGATCCGTGGTGAGAGTGGTTACTCAACAGTTACAGGATATTCTACGTAGGTCGGCATTTTGGTATAAATTTGGAGTAGAATTAGTCCTGCGACTGACAAGCGTGAAAAATGCAATATTGAACGCATTAAATAAACAGTGATGTAACGGATATATCGCGCACGATAAATTTCGCGCACCGACGAGATGATGACTGCGTTCAGCAAAAAGCATTTTACTAAGCGCTTAGTGATTATTATTCATGATTAAAATGTAAATAGAATATTCTTTTATGGGCCTTCTACAATAAGCTACTAGTCATAAGTTGTAACCAAATAGACCAACCACAGCTGATTATTTTTTAAATAATCAATTGTGATTGGTCAATTTGCTTATAGCTTATGACTAATTGCTTATTGTAGAAGGCCTCTTAAGCGTGGTCTACAATGGCAATAAGCAGTAAGAAGTAAGCGTAAACGGTAAGAAATAAACCAATCACAGTCGATTATGACAAAAATAATCAACTGTGGTTAGTCCATTTCTTACTGTTCATGCTTTCTTCTTACTGCTTACGGCCATTGTAGACCACGCTTTAGGTTTCAACCATCTAATGGAGAATTCAATTCTCCACTGGAAAGCTGTTCTCCTATTGGATGTTGGGCGTCGTACGTCGACATTGGACGCAGTGTGAATCCTCCATTACCACTCGGCGGAAGTTGACTAGGAATATCACGATATCCAATCAACATCTTGCTTGCTTAAGCCAGCGGCACACGGTGCTTGTTTTCGTGCTGGATTGCTTGCTGTATGAAAATAATGCGTTGTGATTGGTATATTTTCGAAGATGGATGAAAATGCACCAATCAGAACGCAGTATTTTCATCCAGCAAGCAATCCAGCACGAAAACAAGCATCGTGTGCCGCTGGCTTTAGAAATAATAGTTGCAAAACATATAGGTCGTGTTCCAAAATTCACTGCCAGTACTGAAAATATATAGGTTGTGTCATGCAAATTTTGGAACACGGTCGTAGCATGTGGGATGTTGATTGCCAGTTTAAAGTCAGCGGCACACGGTGCTTGTTTTCGTGCTGCTTTTCTTGCTAGTTGAAAATACTGCGTTCTGATTGGTACATTTCCGAAGATGGATGGAATGCACCAATCAGAACGCAGTATTTTCATCCAGCAAGCAAACCAGCACGAAAACAAGCACCGTGTGCCACTGGCTTTAGAAGTCCTTCGAAACAGACCAAATTCACTGCTAGTATAGTCGTATGGTCATCTAGATTGCTGTTTGGCTCCGTGTTGTTGTTGAAAATGTCGAAAAACTTTGAGGAGAAAGGAAAGAACCACCAACGATCTGGCGGGAATGATTTTCGCAGCTTTTCACAATTTAGTAGTTCGTTAATTGTGTTGAAACAACAGGATTCGCGAAAAATATCGTCGCTTTCGTCTATTGATATCCGCCGTGTTTAATTGTAATTAATGTGAAATCTCGAGACCGGGTGTAACCGCCGTGACTATTGATATTGTCGCGATTCAGAGAATTTGAACATCAACCGTGCACATCGGCCGTTTGCTTAGTCTTTTGTTGGCTCCCAAGGCCATTAGATATGGTTTTGTCGTTACGAAATTACGCGTAATTCTTTGAATATTGGGGACTGCGTGCGCGTGGTCCCTGCTTGTACCACACTTTGCAACATTCTAATTCCTATTTTCGTACCTTTCGTTAAATGGCGTTGGGGCGAAACCTTAACCGGTGCCTGTAGCCAAAATTAAAAGAGAGAGAGAGAGAGAGACAGGCCGCTTGTTTAAATTATTTCGTGATCGATCCTTGAAACATGGAAAATACCATGACAAAGGAGAAAAGGAATTGCACGAATCCTAGCGATCATTTGGCTAAACGTTTCAGGCAAAGCGAAAATAGCGACGATGATGAACCAGAGGTATTTTGAATATGTTAACGCTTGTTTCTTCGTCGATTTAACCCCTTGTCTTACAATATTGTGTGAGACTCGTGATATGTTTTATGGGCCAAATAAGAAACACGAGTCAGACTACATATATCGGACAACAAATATAATAAGCACGGGTAAAATTCATCGTATGTTTTGTGGGTCAAACATAGGAAACACAAGTGAGATTCGTAGTTCAATTTTTATCTATTTTGGTCAATGTTCAGCGTCTGCGATTTATGTAAAT
Source organism: Harpegnathos saltator (assembly GCF_003227715.2). NCBI lineage: Eukaryota > Metazoa > Arthropoda > Insecta > Hymenoptera > Formicidae > Harpegnathos > Harpegnathos saltator. The sequence goes on from NW_020229939.1 coordinate 547,149, forward strand.
TGGGCGTTACAGATACAATTTTATCACCAACTTTGGTACGTGCTATCGCGACTTAAATCACAGTGCAAGGGATTAAATACATGAACTTTCTGCAGTTGTAAATGTGTATAAATGAGGCTATAAACAATTTCCTATCTCTTCAACTCACTGCTTTTAGAAGCAAACAGAAAATTCTAGTTAAATCTTAGTGAACTAATATAGTTTTATTAATTGATTAAACAACTAAAATAATGTGTTTGATCTATGATATTATAATTTTATTTTATTATTGCAGTATACAGCTGGAAGAGTGAAAAATATTCGACTTCGTAACTTTATGTGTCATGATGCATTAGAAATAAAGCTAAATGAGAATGTTAATTTTATCGTGGGACGCAATGGTAGTGGCAAAAGTGCCATACTAACAGCATTAACTGTAGGACTTGGTGCTAGAGCATATATCACCAACAGAGGAACTTCTTTAAAGAGTATTATTATATAAAATATTCTTTCTTTTTTTTTTTTAAGTCGGTGTTTTGATGTTTACTAACAAAACTGATGAAAATTTACAATATATATATATATATATATATATAATGGAACAATAGATTCTTAGAGCCGGTTGTTCCAATATCTTGGTAAGTTAACTGATAGTTAAATCATATGTTTGTCTTTGTTTTTCCTTCAACTTAGACAAAGACAGACATGATTTAATTATCAGTTAACTTACCAAGGAATTAGAACAATCTGCTTTTAGTACTGGCAATTAATATCAGAACACAAGATAGGATAACTAAGGATAATTTAATAAAATTTAATGATATATAAATTATTTATATGAATTGCAGAATTCATAAAAGTAGGCCAGACATCTGCTATCATTGAGATAACTTTAACAAATAAGGGAGACGCAGCATACAAACCTGAAACTTATGGTGATGTTATTACAATTGTACGAACAATTGGACCAACATCATCGTATAAAATAAAGAATTGGAGAGGTACAAAAATAAATTCCATTTTTAACACTTTAAATGAATATATATTGTTTATAATTACAGAAATGTAAAGAAATATACATTACTTATAGGGGAGATCATTTCTACAAAACGAGATGAATTGGATGATATTATATCATCGATGAATATACAAATTGATAATCCGATTTCTATTTTGAATCAAGATGTATCACGAACGTTTCTAATTTCTTCTAAATCTGAAGAAAAATACAATCTATTTATGAAAGCTACTCTCTTAGATATCATAGAAAATAATTATGTAGAAGCTTTACAAATATGTATGGAAGAAAACGAAAAATTGAAGCAATACTATGAGGTACGTATCCACTTTCTAGGTACGTTCATATTTTATTGTATCATGGTTCTTATTATTGATTGTGTTTCAGGCTTTATCGCAAGTAAAAGCTGAAATAGAGAAATTGAAAGATGATATACAAAAAATGGAACAAATGGATGAGTCACGTGCAGAGCTAACTAATTTGGAAGAAAGAGAACTACCATGGGCTATTGTAAGTGTAACAATTATAATACATAATTCTGTAACATAAAGAAATTTAAGCAATAGAACTAATGCTTGAGAATCTGAAAGTTTTGTTAATCAAGAATTCTCGACGCTGCGATCTATTGATGCTCTTACTATTCTCTAGCAATATTGCTTAAATTTCTGCATATAATATAGTTTAATATCAGAAGAAGATAAATCTTGTATATATCTTTTGCTTTGAATAAGAGTTATTGTCTTATTGTATAGGCTATCGAAGAGGAAACTAAACTTGAAAAGATCCAGGCAGTTTTAAATACACATGAGAACAACTTGAAAAAACTACAAGATGTGGAGTCATCTGTAGGAACAAAGAACAAAGAAATTGACAAAAAGATAAAGTAGGAATTAAAGTTGTAATACAACTTACTGAAACTTTTATCAGTATCATATTTTCGTGTCTTTAACAGACTTTTATATATTAAAAACATAATAAAATTAGAAGAAATCGTTATACATTGTCATGTTTCTACGTCAGTATGTTTTTTGTTGTAGAGAAATAAAGGAAAAAATTCTGCAAACAGAAAAAAAAATGGCAGATAGCCATGAAGCATATAACAGTGCCAAACAAAAACATGCGGCTGCGAAAGAATTTTATTCCAACAAACTGCGCGAATGGCGGTCCGTAGAAAATCAAATCAAACGACATGAAGATGATATCAGTTTACTGAAGGGAGAAATCCAGAAGTTGGAGACGTAAAGACACAATCCATTTTATATATATCGTTGCGGGTGGACGGGTGTAACAATATATTTCTTGAATGATAGGCGACATATATGATTTCACATATTTTCTTGTCACAGTTGCCACAATGAACAATATATCGAAAGGAAAGAAATGTTCGACAAGCTATCAAAGTTAGAGGAAACGTTGGATGAAGTTGAAGCTTCGATGCGTACAAAGCAAACCGAATTGATGCATTTGGAAGCTGACAATATGCGACTTTCCGTAGAAAAGCAGTCCGCGAAAGTTGAATTGGACAATTGTGATGCTTCCATACGTAAGTTTGTACATCTGTAGTAAATTAAAAATTATATTCTCATAATTAAGTTTTGAATTAAGTTCATGCAAAGAAAAAGGACAAAATAGCTACATATATTCTGTAAACTTACAGGTAGGCTGGAGAAAGAGTTAAGTGGATTCGAGCAACAATCTGATAACGTGTTGAGTGTGTTCGGGCCTAATATACCGCGTCTATTGAGAAGAATTGAGGAAGAATGCAAAAAAGGACGATTCAAAGAAAAACCACGTGGTCCTATCGGTATGTGGTTTTGAAGCATTGTAATTCAAGTAAAGTTATTCAATTTCATTGCTAAATTTATTACTGCACAGGTGCTTATATAAAGATGAAGGATGAAGCATGGGCACCAGCGGTGGAAAGTCACCTAGGTCGTGGTATTCTTAATTCATTTTGTGTAGATAACAACCAAGATGCTAAATTGTTGACCAGTATTATGAAGGAGATTTTCTATAACGAGAGACTACCTCAAATTATAACTAGCAAGTACTACAATCAGGTAAGAACATCCGTTTTATTATTTTTCTAATGCAATTGACAATTTCATGCAAATATTTTTACACACATATGTATGTATGTGTAACCGTTCAATTTTCGTAGATACATGATGTGAGAAGACACTGTACACAGTCGCCACGATACTCGAACCTGTTGGAAGCGATGATTATAGAAGACCCCATCGTGGCTAACTGTTTAATCGATCAACGTGAAATCGAATGCATACTCCTCATACCGACTAACCAAGAGGCCTGCGAGATAATGTCGAATGCAGCGAAAGTGCCAAAAAATTGCAAAAGAGCGTTTACTCAACAAAGTGACATCTACTTTCCCGATCCAAATTACAGGACGTACGGCGGGAAGTGTGGCTCACGCGCAAAGTATCTTCAAGTATCCAGTACAGAAGCGATGCAGTGAGTAAAACCAATTTTTATCTATAGTAATATTAATCACCGATAAAACATCTCCGTTATACATGTATATAATATAAATGAACTATTTACTTATATATATTATTTTGATCATTTTTATTATCTTGTCACTTAGAACATTGAAGGAAGAACTTGAGGTAGCAAAAAATAAAAGGCAAGAAGCCAAAATTATACACAATGCTGTATGCGAGAAAGAAGAGCGCACGAAATCTTCATTGAACACTGTAAACAGGACGGTCATGAAATTTAAAGCACTGCAAAGTCGTTGCAAAGAGGAGATTGATAACTTAAAGGATAAAATCGAGTCAAATAAAGGCATGTCTGACGATGTCTTTGTAAGTAGCATAATCATATTCCTCATTAGATAATATCGCTTCTATCTTTTCTTCGAAATAATATAGCTACCCAATTGATCTATTGTACAGCGACATGAAATTACGGAAGTCGAGAAGAAGATAACGCAAGAGAGAATGGCGGAGAAGTTTTTAGCTGAGAAAACGCACGAACTCCAGGGAAACATGAAATTCCTTGACGAAGAAGTCAAGCGTTGCAGAGACGCTACAGATGATTTATATACAGTGATCGATCCTCTCAAAGTATATCTCTGTTCTGTTTTTTATCTTATATTTAGATAATATCACTAAGTTGATTTGTTTGTTTTAACTTTTAACAACATCGCAGGAACAAATAAAGGAACTCATACAGAAGAAAGAGAAGCATCGTTTCGAGTCGCAACGTTCTACGCAACAATTGAAAGAAGTTCGTCAAGCTGTACAAAGTGCGACAGGGGAATTTCAGAGACAGGAAAGAGTCACGACGATAGCAGTTGCTAATGCCTCCGAAAAATGCCTCAGAATAAATACAGAAAAGTTAGTATTGCGGAATGACATTTGTTACGTGTTTTGATGACCTATATTAATTAATTTTAACCTTATTTTACTTAATTATATAATTTTATATTCTAAATAAGTCGTTGAAATCATGCTTTCTCATTTAGTACATGTTACCTCAATCGTATCCTTTGTAGATCGATAAATCATATTAAGTCTACGATAACGAATTTGCGAGAGAAGATTCGCGAGGTGGAACATCAATTCGGCTCTGTGCATCTTTTGCAACAACAATTACAAGAGAAAGAGGAAAAGTACGGGATGAATATCGAGTTTATGTATACACTGAAAAAAAGTTGTGAGGTAAATGTGTCATTTATGATTCTACGATTACATTTGATCCAGACTCAGTTTTCACAAGGTGATGTATTTGTCTGCAGAAACATATCGAACGAGTGAAGCATCGACAGAATGTGTTTGAGGAATTGAGGAAGTTATACGGTGTTTATATACAGAAGTCCTTCAGTGATGTACTTGCTCTAAGGCAATATAAGGTAACTATAAGGAAATGTATCTCAAGCATTACATATGTAAATCGCATATCGTTTTATTTATCGGGGACGCTTTTTACTGTTCTACTTTATCAGGGTAACATGATAATCGACCATATAAATAAAACACTTCAATTGAACGTAAGTGCACGAAACGATAGTACCAGCAAAGATACTAGATCACTCTCGGGAGGAGAACGATCTTACTCAACCATAGCATTTATTTTGTCTATTTGGGAATGTATTCGAATGCCCTTCTATTTTCTCGATGAATTCGACGTATTTATGGTGAGTGTTCACGTTTGTATGTGTCCCAAGATACATTTTTTTATCTTTGAAAGAAGAAGACCAATATTTCGTACATTGAAAATATTTTCCAATTCAAAGACTTGAGCAACTAAGAACTCAAAAGAAATGAGTATTGATCTTTTTTTCTGTGAGCTACAAATTCGATTCATATGCAATAACCAAAGGCAATCCATTTCGCAGGATAAAGTGAATCGACGAGTGATAATGGATATACTGTTGGATCACACCAAGTTGCATCCGGAAAGCCAGTTCTGTTTTCTAACACCTTTAGATACATCGAATGTTCTTGTCGAAGATTACGTAACGGTTCATCAGTAAGTATAGAAGTTCTATTAATATTTGCTATTGGGATCTGAACATTATATTACAGTCTTTTGAATGAATGTGTCTTTTCAGATTGCAACCACCAGATAGGAGAGGGCTGAGTCAATAAAAGCCGATTATTTTTTTCTTCCTTTCTACCTTTTAAGTTTTACGTAGTAATTGTCGTTAAGTACAAAGTTCAGCGTATATCGAATAAATTCAGTATAACGTATTTTTGCACGGAAACTTTATACTTAGTCCGATCAAAGATAAGATATTTATTTACGTTATATTATTCTATTTTGTGTAAAAAGAAGTTTCAGATATTTATATTTTTCACATAACTCATAATACATATGAAGGCAGAAATCTAAAACTGGATCCAACTTATTGAATGTGGTGTGAAATATCTATATTTCATATTACATGTTACATGCAGGACTTTTTTGTTAGCTGCAAAATTGTCTGCGACGATATTGTCCGACACATTATTATAACGTACATCCTACCGACTTACATTATTTGATATAAATTAAAATTTATAAGGACAAGATATAAAGAAGAAAAGTGCCTTTATTTGTATCAGTGTAGTTACCAATGTTGCAACATAACATAATACAACTCTACCTTTCTTTTCCTTCTTAATAATATTAAATATAAAGTTCTCTTTTTTAATATTAAAATGTAAATATCAAATCTCGATCGCGTCGCGGCTTCAATAATCCATCGGAGATTCGCTTCCTGTTTATTTTCAAATCCCGCCATTTCCAAATTCGTCTCAGTACGAAGTATGACCGCTCATATCCAGGTAAGTTCTTATCGTAACACTCGTCGTAACTTAACCAGCCAACCAGCAATCTGACTGATCCTGATCCTCATTATAAATCATGTTTTCCAGTTGCAATGCTCACGCGTCGGAGACTTTGCAAGCAACTCTCTTTTGCTCCCTTTCTCTCCTCTTTTCCCCGAGTTGATTCATCAGTGACAGATGTGGTTCGGAGTGGCTGGAGTCACCTCCACGCGGGACTAAGATACGCATGTAGACGCACGGTCCACGTGTGCGGTCCACGTCGAATTGGTAAGTGGATCAAGGTTCGCAGCATTGCGCGAATCTGGTCCGGCCGGAGTTCTCGGGCTTTAACGCAACGCTATTACGCTTATTACATGCGATGCGCGTAAGAGACGGTCAGCCGGCCGGCACGGTGCGTGTCGGTCGGGTGGACGAGGCGTGGTGGCGGTGTTGTGCAATCCGCACATGAGTATGTTGGCACTGTCGGAGAAAGTGCCCAAAGAACGCTCGTGAATCGTTAATGGGCCGCTCCGACAAGGTGGGATAACAGTGAGCTGATAGTATCTGACCCAAATTTCCGTAATTGGGTCCGGTCAAATTCGATGTTTCCTTGATGACTTCTGCTATTGCGCTATTTTTGCATCTTAGTCTACGATTGGATCAGAGAATTGAATAATATATCATGACACCGCGCGCTCATACATATGTATTCGAGAGTTATGCAATTCCATCCTGAAAATGATCTCGATTTGTAATTGCCATCACGAGACCAGACGATCCCATCTGGACGAGTCTATTTTACCAGAAGAAAAATAGATTAGTTTTATGTACACACTGTCTTATATCTCGTTTCTCGTTATTTTTAAGATCTTCACTGCTAGAGTGATGAGCAATAATGATAACGATCAAGAAGAAGCTGCATAGTTGCTAGAATGAACAATCATTCCGCGTGAGGACGATGATAATTATTCCAAAATTGCGTTCTTCACTGAACCGATCATTGTAGCGGAGGAGTGAATGTGTCGAAGATAAGCGAAGGTAAATCTCACACAACTGATATACTTGCTAAGAAAAATGAGATTTATTCGATAAACATGATTCCTAAGTAGCGATCCGGTCAGTTCAGTGGAGGTAGGCAGGGGCTGCGGCGTAGGCAACGGGGGCTGCGGCGACCTTGGCGATCGGCGAGGCGTACGCGACGGGAGCGGCGGCAACCTTGGCGAATGGCGCGGCGTAAGCGACCGGGGCAGCGGCGAACTTAGCTACGGGGGCGGCGTAGGCGATGGGTGCGGAAGCCACAGGGGTGGCGATCTTCGCTACCGGCGCGGCATAAGCGAGAGGAGCTGGTGCAACGTGAGCAATGGGAGCGGCGGCGGGTTCCTTGCGGACCACGGCGTTGAATCCGTTGACTGGATCAGCGGTATAGTCAACAGTGCGCCTGGTGCCATCAGCTTCAAGGAGGGAGTAGCTGCCTTGGACGATGTCGCCGTCACGGGTCTCCTGCTGGCTCTTGGCGTCACCGGTCAAGCTGTCGTGTACGTCGTAAGCGTAGCTGTACTGGGGATGCGGGTCGAAGTCAGCGTCGACCGCTTTGGCCACCACAGCCTTGGCAATGGGGGCTACGGCGAGGGGAGCCGTGGCGTACGCCAGAGGAGCGGCGGGAGCGATCACGCCGGCGTTGGCGGCGGCGAGCAGGGTGGCGAAGGCGACAAACTGCGGGGATACGAGTGATATTGTTAGTAGATATCCAATCAGTCAATATATATATATATATATATATTGACCGATTGGATATACTCTAAATATTATCAGTACAATTCATTATCTCAGAGTGCAATATCTTCTTTGCGCTAGAATTGTACTGATAATATTTAGAGTAAAATACTAATTGCGGTAAATTTTCAGTGTTTAGGGCACGAACGATGATTAGAAAATAGAGGAACGCGAAGACAGCTCGTTCAGTGAAGTCGCTTCAACGAAAGCCACAGTACGTGCCGAGTTTACTGAGTGCTCGTTTACTTACATGCATTCCACTTTCAAGCGGGCGTCCGTCGTTAATTGTGCCTTTTTTCGACAGATCAATGAAATAATACTACAGAGAACGATAATAAGAGTGTAGCTTCGAAACTGAATGAGCGTATCAACCCGCAATTACCCCTCTAATTTTTATAATCCATAATTAATCGAATTTCGTCGTCGCACGGAGCGACTTCAAGGCGGAGAGACACGACCGGTACTCTAAGAGTCGCAATACCTTGAAGGCCATGGTTGCTTGCTTGATCGGTAGTTGGCTCGAGCTGTGAGTCTGTGATGCGAATGATACCGATGGATGGGCCGTTTTCGGCTTTTATACCACCGGGTCGGAGACTACCAAGAGGCCCACACCACACTATGCCGCACCACCACACGCCAGGGCGTACGTCACTGACGTAACTGGGTGACGGTACCTTCAACGGTCACCCGATTCGCGGCCACGTACCGAGTAATACGAAATTGAGCAAGAAATCGGACCACGCCCAACAACGAGCCAGCCAGACTCAAGTTTAAGCCCTGCACTCTTTAGCTCCGAGACAGCGGGCGTAATGTTGATCGTCGTCGTTGTCCGACACTAGGCCACGTCCTTGCCACAAATTACCTAATCCTCCCCCGCTTACGACTCCGTTGATAGTTCCACGGAATGTTCGTTCTCTCGGTCTCACTCGCTCTTTCGAATTCCCTCATTATTCTTTCTTTCTCTCTCTTGTTCTACTTCTCATGTCTGTCTACTTTCTTTTAATCGAAGATTTTGTACAAGAGAAAGACTATGAGAGCAGCGTATATTCTCTCTCTTATGAAAGATTTTTCACATTTCTATGCAAAACTGGGTTCTTTTGTGCGTCGTGTGAAAGGTGTGACGCGGTTATTTCGAGTTCGATAAGATGTTCAGATGTCTCTTCTCATTGGGTGATATTACATAATTACTCAATATGATCAAATGCTCTCTTCACGAGAGTGTTCTCTTTATATCGGACGATTACATTATTAGACATTATAAGATGACACGGCATGACTTTCTTTTTCTCGCGCTCTATGAAGTCTCACCCAAGTCTAATTAATACGTCTACGCATGTCGCACAGACACGCGCTCATCTATCACTCGGTTCTCCTGACAGATTTTTCTGAACTCGTCTTTTCGGCCGCGGTGACTTTAATGCCGCGCGTTTGATAATCTTATACTACTCGCCCGTCCTACGAGTATTATCTACATAAGATTTCTCTCGCGATGCTATTTTTCAACTTGTCGTGTCTCTCCGTTGGCGGAACGCTAACGAATTTAGCGTTCTTACACGCGATCTCTTTGTATGATAATTTTTTTGTTTTTTTAATACATGGCAATGTTACCGCAAATTCTTCCGAATTTTTACCTCGATTACCAAACGTTACCCTTGTAACACACGGAATGCAGCTCGATCGAGTTGCACAGTACTGTGCAATATACACGATGCTACTCGCATCAAATTGCGTGAGCCTTCGACGACATTCGATTCGTGTACGCGCGTGTGTGGGCCGCGTTTCGGTGCAAGAGCGTCGATCGATACCTAAGGAGAACTTGATGGGTACGTGGGTAGGTTGATTAGTGGTTGGCCAGATACTCGAACCCACGGATAATTATGTGAACTGTTGTTTCGAAACATTATTTCGCATGTAATTTTACGTCTGATGAATTGTATCTCTTAGGATGTCGAGAGGTGGTATCAGCTGATTGCGCGAATGCGACAAGGGAGCGCGCTTGTCCGGTTCGGAGGTGACGATAATCTTCAGCAAAATTTGGGTCGAACGCGAGACGCGGAGGAGGGGAATTTCTACAATTTTAAACTGCCGTACCCCAGCGAGCAAACTTGCCGCATTTCTCGATGTCGAAACGAACGAGAGAGGTAAGTGCGCGAAGAAAAAGGAGCACTGGCGCGTTTATCGAGCGGAGAAGTCTCGCGGTCGGTTTTCACGCACGGTTGAAATATGGTTATCGCGATTGTAATTAATGGTATTTTGTTGCAAAGTGCGAAGGCCGCACGGCTGGAATTCAACTTTGAGTTCGAGTCTGCGACCCGTCTCTCGATAATGGACACTCACAGCGGGCGTTCCGCGACAAAATGCGTTTCTCCCCGATGGAGGAGAACAACGAATGGCCGCAGTCTCAATTTCGGTCTTGACGTCCGGATCATCGGTGAGCGCGATTTGTCGCCGGTCACTGGTCGTACCGGACTTCCTGTCGCGACCTTCAGCCTTTCCATAATCGGCCGAATCAAAGCCGACGGGTTTTTACGCCGAGAGAAAAAAAGGTGATGAAGGGGACGAGGCTGCACGCGCTCCGTAAAAGACTCATTTGCAATTTATATCATAAATTACGCACCGTATGAAAAATATCGCACACGAACTCGTCTTCTTGCGGTATCGGAAGCGACACGGCGACATTATTACGATGTATTTGTGCCGCCAATTGCATTCCTTATGGCCGCACGACGATAAATTGTACAAAATTACAACGTCATTGGACAACCCAATTGCGTTGACGGAATTAATTACATTTCTTAATAAGCAGCTTTCGTCGGATGACGAGTTCGAGCTGATGAAAATATACAGTCGAAATATATTATTTCAGAACAAACAAGATTTTTTTTTTAATTAGGCCGCACTCGTCTTGGGCATGCGAGGAAAACTAGTCTTTCTCTCTCTCTCTCTCTCTCTCTAAAAATTTTACAGATTTCATGTACAACGCGGCTCTTCTCTGATGTTATGGAGATCTCTCGCAAAGACTGGCGACAAAAACCGCGACAATGATCGACGAAATCTCAATCGTCAATCAGTGGCCCGTCCGATAATGCCCGCGGGCCCGCGATCGATCGAGGTGGGCCTCGACACGCGAAATTCAGTCAGCCCACCTATTTTTTCTTTATGAAAGTGCTCCACTTCTCTCTCCCTCTCTCTCTCTCTCTCTCTCTCTCTCTCTCTCTCTCTCTCTCTCTCTCTCTCTCTCTCTCTCTCTCTCTCTCTCTCTCTCTCTCTCTCTCTCTCTCTCTTTCTCTCTCTCTCTCTCTCTTTCTCTCTCTCTCTCTCTCTTTCTCTTTCTCTCTCTCTCCCCGACCGTCGCACGGGCCCCGCCGACGACGTTAGATATGATTACGCAATTAAGACGCGTATCCCGTCCGAGACATGACACATTCGACACGGCAACACGTATATCGAAACGCCTCGAAAGTTTCGCGATAACAGCGACAACGACGAAGAGCAGGAGGAAGAAGTTGCAGTACTGCTCGCGATTCTCGTCTCCTCGGCCATGTGTTACTTAAAAGAGAAAGAAAAAGAAGAGACGTTTCTTGATATGAAATATCATCTCTCGCACGTGGGGAGATGCTGGTATACTGAAGTTCTTTAGAAGAGGAAAGAGGGATATCACAGATTCAGTTTTTACGTAGAAATATCAATTCGTTTAACATCTCAAATTCATTTAAAAGCTCCTCATGAGAATAAAATTGAACGGTGGGAGATTTGAGAGTCATCGAGATGTCTTATGAAGAAATGAAGCAAATTTCTATATTTTTTCCTCCTTCTTTTCTATACATCTCTTAAAAAAAGTCATTGAAATAGTATTTTAAAAATAGATATACAAGGTGTATCCGGGTAAACTGACTGATCTGCATCGCCTAGACGAGTCGACGCGAATTTTAATTCTTGTTTTGATCGTTCATAAATCGCTCACGGTCGTCTTTTTTTGTCACGTCTAATGATACGAATTGCTCTTAGCTAATCGCGATGGAGGTCTATATTATAATTATCTACGATCAATAATCAGCATCGTGAAAAGTTGTTGATTCATACAAGGGACTGCATACGAAAAGCATTTGGTGTGGTCAGTAATGTAGGACCAGACGCGACAGTATTGCACAACGGTACGAATCGATTATGCTGGAATAAAGGGAAAAAGTGAACGAGGCTTTCATTACGACACAACATGAAAAATGAACGACCTTTGCCAGTTGGAAAGAAATGTCAAAGTAAAGAAGAAGCGTGAAGTATAAATGACTTTTGCGTTTCGCACCTTGTCGCTTACTGTTTCCTTTATATAATGCATTAAATCTTAACACGAAAGGTGCTGGTCATTCAGCTTCGCACTAAGATCAAGTGATTTCTAGATACTTCCGCTTTGCAGACTCGCTGTCGACATCTTTGGATTTCTAATCGGCCAGGAGAATTGAAAGAGAGGGTGCGCTTTCGCGATCAGCGGCCAAGTTCAAGTGCGGTCGGTCGACCGGTCGTGGATGTCAACGGCGGCGAACTTTCGAAGTTTCAGACCGGGATCGACGGTGGGGATCCACGGTGGTGGCCCAGCCACATCGGGTATATAAAGCGGCCGCGATCAACACTGGACATCATCAGTCTCGCTTTGGTAGATCCAAAACCAACCAAATCCATTCAACAATGGCATTCAAGGTGGGTAAAAGGTCGCACAAGGCTGTTGCAAGCTGTACACCAAGTCTCATCGAACTCTCTTTCTCTCTCTCTCTCTCTTTCTCTCTCTCTCTCTCTCTCTCTCTCTCTCTCTCTCTCTCTCTCTCTCTCTCTCTCTCTTTCTCTCTCTCTCTCTCTCTCTCTCTCTCTCTCGAGTCTTTGTCTGACTGGCCTATTGAATTATCGAATAATATATAATTGGAGACTACGAATTTGTGGAAAATTGAGAGAACTCCTGGCTCATTTACTTTCTCTTTCAGTTCGTCGCTTTTGCCGCCCTCGTGGCCGCCGCCAACGCCGGTGTACTCGCCCCTGCTGCTTCCCTGGCGTACGCCACAGCTCCCGTGGCTGTAGCCCCCGTTGCCAAGGCGGTCGACGCTGACTTCGACCCGCATCCCCAGTACAGCTACGCTTACGACGTACATGACAGCTTGACCGGTGACGCCAAGAGCCAGCAGGAGACCCGTGACGGCGACATCGTCCAAGGCAGCTACTCCCTCCTTGAAGCTGATGGCACCAGGCGCACCGTCGACTACACCGCTGACCCAGTCAACGGATTCAACGCCGTAGTCCGCAAGGAACCCGCCGCCGTCGCTGTGAAGGCCGTCGCTGCTGCTCCCATCGCCGCTCACGTCGCACCAGCTCCCATCGCTTACGCTGCACCAGTCGCCAAGTTCGCCCCCGTCGCCAAATTGGCCACCCCGATCGCTGCTCCCTTCACCTACGCCGCGCCAGTAGCCAAGTACGCCGCCCCGGTCGCTGCTCCCATCAGCTACGCTGCTCCCATTGCCAAGCTGGCCACCCCGGTCGCCGCTCCCATCAGCTACGCCGCTCCCGTGGCTAAGATCGCTACCCCCGTCGCTGCTCCTGTGGCCTACGCCGCGCACCCAGCTCCCGTCGCCTACGCCACACACGCAGCTCCCGTCGCCTACGCAGCACACCAAGCTCCCGTCGCCTACGCCGCGCACCCAGCTCCCGTTGCCTACGCCGCGCACGCAGCTCCCGTCGCCTACGCCGCGCACGCAGCTCCCGTCGCCTACGCCGCGCACCCAGCTCCTGTGGCTGTTGCCGCACATGCCGCCCCCGTAGCGTATGCCGCGCATGCAGCACCCATCGCTAAGATCGCTGCCGCGCCAGCCATCTCCTACGCTGCTCCCGCAGCCTACATCCACTGATCACCTCGTCCCCGCCATCCCCCACGTTGTCGACTCAGGCCGAACTTTTATTTATTTTTATAGCAGACTCTTTTCTAAATGTGACTGATTAAAGTGAGTTACATAATGTAACATTTGGGACTATTGATTTGCACACCTAAGGCCACCTTTCAGTCCGTTTTCCACTACCATAGTATATTCGATATGCTCGATATGCTATAATACTTAATAATTAAATATGCTTAATAATTAACTTAATAATTAAATATACTGCCAGAATGTATTGGTATCTGGTGTTGGTTTTTCTAAAGAAGTCGCACGGTATTGCGTATAATACTCTTGCGCCGATCATAATCGTTGCAATAATTAATAGTCGCGAGCGTATCACAGCAGATGAATAGAACATTAGATTAGATAATCTAAGTTGATGAAACTCGTTCTTTAGCTGATACAATTCTACGAGGCTACGCGGAGCGATTATTATTCACGAGCACGTCACCGTGCGACTTTCTAGGAGAAGAAAGGCGAGCGAGAGAAACGCGATTAGAGCGATCGAATCGAGACGTTGAGAAAGATTACCACACGTGTGATGTGCTAATCGCGAGCGCGCGTCATATGCGACATTCCGGATTGCTGTTGCAGCTCGTATTGTTCTGTGTTGTCCCGCCAATGAAAAGGCACGGCGATGTCGAAAGCCCTCGATACTGTTCGCGCCGAATCTATTCTGTTTCTGTTGTGACGTGTTTGGATATAACCAACGCGTCCGCGGTATCGCCGTTCTGTCGCTTCTGTCGCGCTATTAAGTCGCCGCTGCGCTGCGTTTATGATGCGCAATGTTCCAAGCGATTCACGCATTGTGGAATGTGTATGTACGAATTTTAAGTTGAAAGTAGAAATTTGCGAGCGCGTGAGTAGAATGCAAAGAGCGGATTGTGAGCGCACATGACTCTCCGCAAGATTCTCACGCACCGAAAGCCGTCGTGCGCGAATCGCTCGCTCTGGAACTCCCGGCGCGAGTTTTACAGAAACATCGGAGAAATTAATGTAAGAAATTAATTACTTACTCGCTGTACGCGTTGGAATTGTTTCATCACACCCCTCTTCAGCTCTGAATTGTTGCAGTTTTATCGAGCAAGGATATAAAGTTTTATCTCTCGCTCTCGACGTGAAATTCTCGGCCCCGGGACGAACCTCCCTCCTGCTCGCCGTGCCCTTGGCGTTCGGGGTAAACTTTCGTACGTAACGCCGCGACGTCGGATGTCACGCTATTTTGGGCGTTCCGGCCAGAAGAATTGACCCACTTTCTCCGCTTTTCGCTCGTCCTTTCTCGAGCACCTTCCTGGGGCCGCGCAAAGATCGCGGTGAAGCTGCGCTTTTGTTCGCCGCGCCCGGTCCCGCCAATCGAAGGACCAATTGCAAAAGCGTTGCATCGCTCAAGGGTCGAGCATGACGATGGGAAAACACCAACTTTGCACGAAGTCGCCCGTCATATTCTACGGACGATGACTCGCACACGTCTCTGTCCGCGAATCCTGCTCTCTCGTTTGATCTTCGTTTCGCTAATTAAACATTTCGATTGGAATTACAATTAATTGTTCCCCTTAATACTGTATTGTGAACGTAGAGAGAGAGAGAGAGAGAGAGAGAGATAATTGATTAGATCATGATGAATCCTATAATATAAATATATTTGTGTGTTCATTGTACGTTTATATAATATAATTTGTATATTCATTCATATATATTCATATATATTCATATATCATTCATATATAACATAAATATTTAAAAGATATCTTGGAGATGTCTATAAAATATCGTACTCATTCTAGACATCTTTGAAACATATTCGTATTGTCTAATCCTCTGATGGAGTTCCAATTCACATGTTGTCGACTGTTTTGAATATTGTTTAATATCCAGTCAGAAACACAATGTTGATTCGATATTGATGAGGGTTGAATTAACGTTGATTCAACGGTTCATCGATCATTCCCACGTTAAATCAACGTCGAATCAACGTTATGGTTCTGACTGGACAGTTGTTCTGCGATTACATTGTCAATATGCGGTACAAAAGTCCCTTCATTATCAGTCAACAGTATGTTGAGATAACGCTCACTGCCGAATCAAATGTAAAGTAGATCGGTTGCGCTTATTTACATCGTCCTCTCGTGATTGTTCTCCCGAAGAATCGTGGAACCGCCTCGCGGCATCTCGCGCGCGTAACAACGCACATGTCGGCACAGGAGAGAAACGTGTAGGAAGAATTACGTATACACGCACGCCACCGAATTCGAGTTCGCTCGCTCGCGGGCTCGAATTCATTTGCCGATGAGGGAGAAAGGCACCCAAATTCCAGACCTCGATTTAAACGTTGTTGTTGCGCAACAGGGCGGACCGCTCATGCTTTTCGGGAAACACGTACATGCGTTCGCCCGTGTGCCCGACGAAGGAGCGATTCCGTGGAAACGATTGGCTATGAATTCCATATGCGACCGGCCGACGCCGGCTAATAATAAAGACCTTGGTATGAAAATTACTTTTACTCCAACATATATCGCATGTCTCGCGCTATAAATACCGCGCCATCTTATTAATCCGTCAAAACCCATTTAAAAATTTAGAGAGAGTGATGCATGGGAAGTAGTAAGAATTAAAATTAAATACATAAATTAAAAAATAACATATTAATATAAATAACAATTAAAAAATTGTCAGTTATATAATTATATTTAGTAGATTGAAAGCGTCCGATAAGTGGAACTTTTGGACGATTAATGGCTAAACAATGCCGCTTCACTTCATCATATCGAGGTGACGCTGATTACTTCTGCAGAAGGATTTAGATTAAGAAAATAGCGATTTGAATATTTCAGTATCTTCGTTCGCAGAGTTGAGAATTGGTCGCGATCAAAATTAAACGACGTCGGGGGAAAGCATCCGGTTAGAGATGCAAATTCGAGGGCGCGTTCGCGTTACGGTACGGGTTAACGAGAGTGGTTCTACCTGGGCCTCCGCGCAACCTTCCTCACACGGTGCTTCGACACGGTCGCCAATTAATATTCATCGATTTGGCCCGATCTTGCTCTCACCTCGTATCTCAATTGATCTTTTGGGAATTCTCGTTAGTGCGGCAAGTCGTTCGCGCCGCGCTGCGCCGCGAGGATAAGCCAATTATAAGTCCATGCGGGCGCTTGCGTGCTTGCGCACGCGGTGTAATATGTATGTACGCACGTGGAAGACAAAGCGACTTTCAAAAGTGAAAGATATCACGCGTAATGACGATATCGTAAAGCCCCTCGAAAGAAAAGTCGCTGTTGCGCAATCCGAACTGTCACGAGAGCGTCTTCGATGAAAGTGCAAGTACGTCGAGCTGGAATGTTCCGGATTCGTTCCGATTTTTCATTGATGTCTGTAATATAATATATAATATAATATAATAATAACGTGCTATGATGTTCGCTCATGTATACACACAAACACACATAATGTGCCTGCTACGGTGTATATCGTTGCGATTAATTTTATCAGTCGCGAGCTTACGACATTGTCTTATTTCACGCGATGATAAATCACCGCAACACTTCGTGACTCGCTCTTCGCAAGCGCAAGCGCGAGGCGTCTCTTCCTTTCTGCGCATTTTTTCATCATCCTCGTCGATGTAACTTTTTCGATATTATCCGTACACCCAGTAACATTAACGAACGACGGATCGCTTTGGCCGTAGCTTCCCTCTCACTTGTGTGTACTTGAAAACGCGTTTGTGCATCGGACACGGTGCACCGATGAGAAATTACGCGGTCGGCGAGAGGATCCCTGATGGATGTGACGTTAAATTTTACCTCGCACTTGTAGCTCGCGTGCGAATCCTCACGCCGATAATTTATGGGAAGCGAGAGGCCGAGCGACAACGATAATTTTTCGATATTCTTCGTGCTCCGCGGTTCGATCGATTGTTCAATTCGTGCATATACTGCGTACACGCGTGCGCGATATTCGACCGACCCCTTTTCGCTTTTGTCGTTGACCTTGATTCGCACTCGAGCCCAGACAAATAATAATAAAAAGAATGCGCGACCTTAATCAGTAAACTCGAGTATTTCATCGAGAGAGAAAGAGAGAGAGAGAGAGAAAGAGAGAGAGAGAGAGAGAGAGAGAGAGAGAGAGAGAGAGAGAGAGAGAGAGAGAGAGAGAGAGAGAGAGAGAGAGAGAGAGAGAGAGAGAGAGGAGAGAGAGAGAGAGAGAGAGAGAGAGAGAGAGAGAGAGAGAGAGAGAGAGACGGACGGCGATCTCGTTCGTTTGTTGAGATATTCGTTTGAAGCCGAGAGTTCATTCGATTCGCTTCGATTCTGTAACTCGTCATGTCAATCAAATGTATTCCAATCACGAGGCAGTTGCAGTTACCGCAAACGCTACGTGAGTATTTTGCGAATTGAATGACGATCGCTAATCGAACAATACGTTAGACCGTCGCGGTGTCGAATAGCACGTTTGCGATCCTACGCAATCGAGCTGTCTTGCGGTAAATCGATGGTCACTGCAGAGCAAAATAGCGCATCGATAACATAATAAAATAATAATAGATAATAAAATATGTAATAACGTAATAAAATATATGACATTTATATAAATATATAACAAATAAATATATAAAATTTTTCATTCGCTCGATCCTCAAATTATTAATTATTATGTATACAACTCAACGAAGAATATTGTACTGATAAAAAAGAGTGTTTCACTGAATCCTTAAAGCACTTTGTAATTATCTCTCAGGATATAGCGATCGTGTAACTTGTTGTTAAGAGTGAAAAGGAAAAAGTAATTTTTAAAAACGAAAATTAAAAACGAAAAGTAATTTTTCACAATTTTTCGACCGCTGGGAATGCGAGACTTTTCACTCGTAGGAAAGTTACACGATTGTCATCCTGAGCACAACCAGATTAATCTCAGGACGTTTCCAGCGATTTAGACTGGAATATTTCAAATATCTCAAATTAAAAAAAAAAGAGTTCTTCCATGTAAAAATTATTCCGCAAAGACATTGCAATGTAGAAGCGATGAATTGTCGAAGCGAGCAGTCGGTCTTGTATTACAATTGGATTGACTGGAAGAACGCGCAATAATCCTGCCTGTGGCAGTTCGCCCGCGCGGATTCCGACCGCTCCTTGTCAAAAATGGACCGGTTTTTTCCGAGCGAACGTAATACAGGGCGCGATTACGAGAAGGTGCCGCATAGTGACATTGGGCGCGGTTCTTTGACGGCCACGCGCACGCGGCTGCAAATGCGATTCTGTTCGGTGAAAGTCGATGAATCGAACCTCTCTTTCTTTCTTTTCTCGCCGCCGCGTCGCCGCCGTCGTCGAGCCTTTCTTCGTTATACCAACGTGGTGGTATTTTTGTTACTCCTCGTTATTCGTTACCGCGTATTCTTCGACCCGACACACACGCATTATCCTCATTCACAGGACAATTAGCAGTCCAAGAGACATATGTAATTTAATAATTATGCACCTCTTGGACAAAGTATTCCTTTTGCTTTATCGCATCAGCAAACTATTGCAGAGACTATAACTTTTACAGAGATATTTGTTGCGCCAGCACTTATTAATTGGTCGGCCATTCAAACGCAAGACATGACTAAACAAAATTCGAGTAACCGCTCACACGTCTGACTAGCGCTGATTCTTACTACTTGCTCTGTGCGGAAGAGTAATCCATTCACAATGATGTATCATCGCTGAATCGGAGAATTGTCGGAAGATAATACGTAGTAATCATATCGTGACGCATTCTTACTCGGACTCGTCGTATCGATAAATGTGAAACACTCGGATCTGATTATTTTATAAAGACAGATTCGAGTCCTTCCTATTCGGTTGATAGGTGAACATTGTATTTGTAATCGCGCGATTCTCTGTTAGAAAAAATTTACATCTAATTGCAAATTCAAGTCTGAGTATTTCACTCGAGACAAGTTTCAAGTAGCGATCGTTAATTAACACGATGACCGCCATGGTATTTTCCATCGGTTATTTCAATATTCAACTCAAGTCTAAATCGTCAAGAATGCGGTAAATAAATAGAATTCGCGACGCATATATTCACACTCGTTGGCTTCATCGACTCGCCTGTTTATATTTTATTTATTGTACGCAGCACTTAATAACGTTTCATATGTAAATTAGTGAAACGTGGTGATATGACAGCGTCAGTCACCGGTGATTAGTACTGGCAATCAGCACGTTGATGGGCCTATTAAGATAATTACAAAAACAAAATTAAACGAGAAGTTCAATCGCGTCGATGCTTGTTGGGCAGTCAACACGCGTAACCGAAGGTCGCATCGCGTGCCAGTATGCGTGCTTCTTGCGTAAACATGGCGGCGGGGCCCGGCCGCGTAACAACGGGCTCCCGAAACTTGCGTAACAGCGAGAACACGACGAATCGGACGTGACGGTTGACCGAACGAACGGGCCGCCGCCGCCTTGCAATCTATCCGCGAAATCGGTGACATTGATCGACGCACGCATGTCCACCTCGTCGTCGTCGCTCTTACCCGCCACACCCGGTCGTTCGTTGGTTCGCGACACGCGCGAGTATTATTACGCTAGCGCGGTGACCTACGACGTAACCGAGTAGGGTCGTCTGCGGTCAACGGCCTAGTCTACGTGCGAAGACGCGAGATACCGGCACTTTGAAAATGAAAATCCTTTCGTCTTCCCAGTCAGAACCACAACGTTGTTTCGACGTCGATGAGGGTTGAATTAATGTTGATTCAACGTTTCATCGACCATTTTAATGAGGAGTTTTTGCAATACCGCCTCTCAGATACGGTAAACGTTGATCGTGAATGCTATTGGTCGCGTATACTGCGACGTTCTTTCTGAGCGAATAACGTTTACCGTATCTGAGAGACGGTGTTGCAAAAACTCCCTAATGTCAAATCAACGTCAAGTCAACGAGTTATAGTTCTGACTGAGTCCATGCTTGCTCACGATCTAACTGAATCAATCATATAGGGTACAAGAGATACAAAGGCCCAGGCAGAACAGAAAATCATGATGTTATTAAAATAACGTCAAAATGACGAGGAAAACTCATTTTTTTATCATCATAATCCGATCATTTTCTCGTCATTTTGATATCATTATAATTTTATGTTTTACTTGGGGGGTGGAGTAAGTCTCCATTTTTCGAAGTTTGAAACTGTAACATAATTTCGAAAGATGTTTCTCACGCTGCCAAAAGTTGCAATAATGCTCAAAATTGAGAAATTCTAACGTCTAATATAAATAGCACGAGAAACGTTCTTCTTCTTTTTCACTAAAAATTGCGTAACCGTTTCAAATTTAGAGCAAACGGATAAGAACTCACTGCAGATTGGGTCACACACTCTTGCTCTTATTTTCAAGACTGAGACTCTATCCAACATACGTTGCCATTCGCGATTTCTGCAATAATAATAATAATCATTACATATAACTCACGGCAAACGATTTATTACGATCTCATCGAAAAAGTCGTGGCGAGGAAGCGAGGTACAAATAGCAAACATTCCCGAGGTAACAATTTATGGTAACGCGAGCTACGTAGTAGTCTACGCCAGAGCGGGTGCTGGCGCGTAAGTGAGACCGGCGACGGGGGTGGCGTAGGCGAGCGGCGAGGTGTACGCCGCGGTATACGCGGCGTAGGGGTAAGTCGGGTAGCTGGCTATCGCCTTGGCGGTGGCAGGGAGACCCACCAATAGCCCGCTCGTCGCTGGCTGCATCTGACCGACAACGGCTCGCGCAGGTGTCTGTTGTTGCTCCTGTTGCTGTTGTTCTTGCTGCAGTTCCTTTTCTTCATCTTCCTGCACCTGCGGTCGCCGCTGCTGTTGCCGCTGTCGCAGCTGCTGTTGTTGCTGCTGCTGCTGCTGCTGCTGTTGTACCTGCAACCTCGACGACTGTTGCCTCTGTTGTTCCTGCAACCGCTGCAACTGTCGCAGCTGCTGCTGCTGCTGCTGGCGTTGCTGATCCTGCAAGCGCTGCAGTTGTCGCAACTGATCACGCTGTTGCTGACGCTGAATCTCTTGCTCACGTGTGATGGTCGTTAAAGGGCCGGTTCGCGCCTCGACTACCTCCACGTCGGAGTCAGGTCCGACCGCGGGGATCGATGGTGCCGGAGCTGCGGGCGCAACGCCGACGGCGACCGGCTGCAACGCCGGTCTCAAGGGTAACAACGGCGACGTTGCGACGGCGGCGACTGCCGCGGTTGCTGGTTCCCGGCTGACGACCGCGTTAAAACCGTTGATCGGGTCCGCGGTGTACTCGACGATGCGACGTGTGCCGTCCGCTTCGATGAGACTGTAGCTACCCTGGACGATGTCGCCATTGCGGGTTTCGTATTGCGCTTTGGAGTCGCCGGTCACCGCGTCCTGCACGTCGTACGCGAAGGTGTACTGCGGCACCGCGTCGAATTCTTCCAGCTTCGCCAACGGCACCGTCGCTACCGCCGGCACGGCGGGCACCACCGCCCCTTGAGCGAGCGCCGCCAGACCCAGGAAGAAGATGAGCTGAAAAGCCATCAGTGAGCGTTGATCGTTGTCAAAGAGACAGCATCAAGCCTCGGTTAAGCAACTCCGATCGAGCAACACGGCGATATACCATTGATATATTTGTATTTGTGGTGTAATTATAAACTAACTAAAAGAACAAGAATACCTCTCTTCAAGCGGGAGAAAAGATCAGGGTGCGCCCTCGCAGCGGCGTTTCGCCGCGGGCCTCCCCAACTTCTCTTACCTTGCCGGTCATGTTTGTTTGTTCACAGGAGGATCGCCAGAAGACTGATGCCTCGGGGTTGGATTGGCCGTACTTTTATACGTCGTCGTCGTCGTCGTCACGTCTCGTGTCATCCGAGGACGATGATGCTCCTCGCGAAGCCGAATTCGCGTTAACGCCACCCGCGTACGGCCCCACTCTCTCTCCCCCTCTAATAATTCTATCTTCTTCTCTCTATCTCCTTCGATACGTCTCCTCTACGTCTAACCTCTGGTAGCGCTCCCAGTGACCTACCGATGATCGTTGCGACGTACAAGAGTCGTCGGGTTGTACCAATGTCCGACGAACGTTGTACCAATGTACGTGCGCTTATGTTTCTTCATATCGTCGCCGTGCGACGTACACGCGACTTGGGTGTCAATACGCCGAAGAAGACACATCGAAATGGCTCGAGGTCATTCGACGAAATCGCGAACCGCGAAATCGAGAACCGCGCTCTCGAACACGTTCTTCTTCTTTCTTCTCAGCTTCTCGATATTCATCTACGGATACAATGATAACGATATCAGATTTAAGATAATAGTAAACAAAAAATTACACTTTATGTAAAAACAGCATCATGAAAGTAATAGTATAGTAATGTGATCAAATAATTGTAGCTTATGACGATAAATTCCCACTCGCCAGGATATTTTATGGGCAGAATTTGGAGAACGGCCTTTCGCGCCAAGGAACAACCCAGTCAGAACCACCACAATATGTTGACTCGACGCCGATGAGGATGATTGAATTAATGTTGATTCAACAGTTTATCGAGCATTTCAACGTCGAATCAATGTCGAATCAACGTATTATGGGGTTCTAAGTGGGAAGGAATCGAGTTTACAACGGATTTGATCGATACTCGAAGAAAAAATGGAAGAGAGACGAGCGGTACATATATTGCCTGATGCAACTCGTGCGGGCGAGCAACCGATTGATCACTGAAATACGCGCGATCGTGCACGCTGTGCACGTATACGCGCAAGTGATATGTGCCAATATGTCGAATACAGTTGGCTGCTGGTCATTTATCAAGGTCGTTTGACGAAAGCACGAAAGCGTCCATTTGTCGCGAGTTCACGCACCACCACCCTGCAATCGGCGAATTTCACATTCAGCGGTAGCGACGATGAGTCCGCAGAGACGCGAGTCGACGTGTTACAGTCGCTACATTAATTACAGGACACGTAATCGTTAGCCGCGGTTGCTTCGCGCGCTCGCCTCTCCCTTGCGAAATGTCGTCGTAGGTTCGATCCACGTTCGGCCGATCGTCGCGTAAATTTTTACGTAACTCACGTATCGCCAATTCTAACAGACCATCATTCATCCACAAGTCGCTCATGAGTCGAATCGACATCGGGATCTCTCTGTAGTGAAAAAAAATCGAGAGCAAGTACACAAGCATACAAATACAGCGGTGTACAAATTCTCAAGTGATTTTCGAAAGACAGGCAACATAAACTCCGGTGATAATAACTATTAAAAGATATTTTTAAGACGCCTACTACAAAAAATGTCCTACTTCTAAAAGACGTCTGAGGAACATCTTTTATTAGAAGGAGGATGTCTGTAAGAAAATGTCTTACAGACATATAAAAGACACCCTATTTTTTTCAGATATCTTTTCATAGTTTATGCTATCCACGAAGCAAAATTTACTTACGAGGTCGCAAGAATATACAATACGGCATAACGGATGAAAAAACGCGAGATCACGACGGTAAATGATAATTCTTCTATGCAGCGCCGTTGCTTTCACTCTTGCGTAATAGCGGCGTTTTTTTTCTGCACGGAACCGGCTATAAATGTAATATTTCCGTCGTTACGAAAAAACGACATTGGCGTGAATATTAAAAGTACCGGCAGTACGACGATTTATCGTGCGGCGCACATTCCGCATATCGCTTCTCTGCGCCTTATTGTAATCACAAAAATATGCAGTGCGACGATTAGAATCCAACCGCAACCGGAAACACAACAAGATACGGATTCGTTAGCGGTGTATGAATCATTCTCGTCTCGCCGCTTCTTCCTTCATAAACAGAAATGAGTCACTCGGTATAATTAAGGAGGACGAGCACCGACCGTGACCGTGAAACAAGTCCGCAAACACGCTTACGCTTACGCAACGTGATGCCGCTAACGCTTCTTCTCTCATCCTTCCAGCCGCATCTCGCGGAAAGATTTATGCAATTACCAACGACATACTGTAATATTGTAAAAGCCCAATGAGATTACGTCAAAAATGATACTGTACTATGATACTGTACAGGGTGTTTTCAAAGTCATGTGTCCTTTTCACCATTATATTCCTTAAGAATCGATTTGAGAAAAATTTAAGAAAAATAGGGAAAACGTTGTCTCCTAGTGAAGATAAAAGTTCGGGTGTAGTGGTGTATACGGGCGTATATATGCAAACACACATATAATAAATAATACGCAACACTTACTTATATCGGTATTTTATTAATGTACAAATAATCGAATTAGCGATATCGTACGCTATGTGTATCTCACGCAGCACGATATCGGTCTATGTAATATTTGCATAAATCCCGACTGTACAAACATAGTAATACTGTCGAAATAGTTTCACATGATTATATATAAACATATAATGTATAAAATAAATCATAAGCGATCGAATATTACATATATATTACGTACATACATGATTATTTATTCGAAGTAAAATATTTATTTTCGTTGAAACATAATAAAATCATGTTAATGAATGCAACGAGAATGCTTACCTCGATATATGATTAGTTCAATGCCCAACTATAAATCTGTATATACAATCTGAGTTACTTGATTAAGAAGAATCACGAATCGACGTCAAGATGCCAACATCCCTATCAAACGAATGTAAATAACATTAATGGTGCATAACAACAGCTGTCACATGCTTTGTGTTAGAAATTAAAACTGGTATAATTCTCATCCAAGCTAATTATACCAGTTTTAACCTCTAATAACAAAATTTCACATAAACATTGATTTCTCATCTCTTTCATATAAAAATTACCTCACATAAAAAACTATCTAAACTTGATATCGCATGTATAATACAAGAAATAAATTCTTGCCCTGTCTATGGGTTCTTCCCATGCATACTGGCCAAGTATTGTAAGCATAGCCTTTGTCATTTATAGAAGTTTTGTTTACTATTAAGCAAACACTACTCTTTAAAAATTAATTTTGATAATAAAATATGAGAAATTCAGTATATCTTCCTCTGTTGTTTATGGCCATGTGATTTTCTGATATTTCTTCAATGGTTCCTGTAACATTCATACATAGTTCTACATACATACGCACACACACACATACATAGTTTTATTTAAACTATAAATTATAATCTCATATGAATCATATGTGAACATAACAGTTTATTACCTCATTTTGTTCTTCGCTTTTACGCTTGTTGATACCATTGTATATAGTTTCTACCTTTGATGTAGAAGATAATTGAATTTTTTTAGGTAAAGATCTTTTATCGTTAATTGAAAGTTTTAACTTATCCTCTTCAAACTGTGACGATGGAGACATCCTCTTAGTTCCTTTGCTTAAGTTTGTGTTTAAATTATATGCATTATTGTCCCTATAAGACATACCATCAAACCATGTTACGTTACATCAGAATAATGTTTTAACATATATTACAGTGAAATATATATAGTTCTTTTCAAGAAAATATAATTTTATGAACAAATTTACTTTGCAACTACAATAAATTCCTCTGACGTTGTATCTACTTTCATATCCGAAGTTTTCGTATTTTCACGTTGCCGCTGTGGTAACGGCATAGAAACTCGTTTATATATTTCCAACAATTCATTTTTACATAACTTCTCCAAATTACGAATGTCAATGCAACTCTGTGAAAGAGGAAAATGATGTACTAGTTAAATATATAATTTGAGACTGACAGAAACACAGCAAAGATGGTCAATAACGAGTTTACAAACACATACTTAACCTATGTAACTTACATTGCTTAAAAGCCCACGGAGCTGGTGTTCTGACAACAGCTCCGGGTGCGTGAGCTCGTGTGAGCCGAAACTCGGCATCCTCGTGTACGTTTCGTCACACTAGAGAAAAGGTTCGCGAATAACTTTGCTAACATCTCACGAGAATTGCATTCGAGGTCAGCTATTTATCAGGTGCTTATCGTCATAATCGGTTCTTATCGCCACTGAATGTCGCATGAAAAATATATCAGCTCGACACGTATCTTTCACAGTAACTATTTCGTACTGTTATTGAACAATACAAAGTTCATCTGACTCGTTGTTACGTTGTAACGTTTGAAAATAAACCCGAATTCCGCCGCTGCGACGAACTATTTGAAATAAAACTCTCTGACTTGATGTTGAGTTGTATTACTTGTAAAATAAAGGTCCGTTTGATTTGTCGTCTAGTCGTACTACTTCTTTGATCATCGGGTCAGAGCACAGACTTCTGCATAACGCGTAATACACAACGCATAAGAGAATCAACCAATCAGAGTTCTTCATTTCCCTCCTCAGGACAGAAATGAAGAACTCTGATTGATTGATTCTCTTATGCGTTGTGTATTACGCGTTATGCAGAAGTCTGTGCTCTTGCCCTTAAAGCCTATCCAGACAAACTTGCATAAGCGCGTAACGCATATGCATAAGGAAATTGACCAATTATGATCCGTGTAGTAAAAAAATATTTTTTGTATTAAATATACGATTAGTCAATTTTCTTATGCATATGCGTTACACGCTTATGCAAGTTTGTCTGGATAGGCCTTTAGGGCCAGAGCACAGACTTCTACATAACGCATAATACATAACACGTAAGAGAATCAACAAGTCAGAGTTCTTCATTTCTGTCCTGAGGAGGGAAATGAAGAAAACTAAGGCTGGTATTCATAGTCAGGTCTTATATTTAAGACCGTCTTAAATTCACTTTCAGATACTCTATAGCCAATGAAATGCTTTGCACAGAGTTTGAAGATAAACTTAAAGGCTCGTCTACAATAGCTGTAAGAGTAAGGCTGTAAGGCTGCAACGTAAGCTGTCAGCGAATGAAAATATTTCATTTTGTGTCTTGCAACCTTACAGCCTTACTCTTACAGCTAATGTAGACGAGCCTATAGACGGTCTTAAATATAAGATCCGACTATGAATACTGGCCTAATTGGTTTAGGCCCCTTGCACAATGCCAGGCAACAGGCAATAAGAATAAAAATAGACCAATCACAATAGATTATTCTTGTAATAATCTTATTGCCTGTTGCCTGGCATTGTGTTTAGGGCTTTATTCTCTTATGCGTTATGTATAAAGGTCATTCTACAATACGTGTCGTAAGTTGTAAGTCGCAAAAATTGGCGAATCACAGTCGATTATTACAAAAATAATCGGCTATAATTGGTTAGTTCTTACGACTTACAACTTACGACACGTATTGTAGAATGACCCTTAAAGTCATTCTACAATGAGGTTGTAGTAGTATGCAGTAGGCAAATTGACCAATCACAGTCGAATTTTCTTCGATCGTAAGGAGAACAATCGGTCGTGATTAGTCAATTTGCCTACTGCATACTACTGCATACTACTACAACTTCATTGTAGAATGACCTTTATGTGTTATGCAAAACCTGTGTTCTTGTCCTATACCATAGCCGAGCGACAACGACGTCGCCCCGCAGGCGGTTGCGAAGCAGACTGTTTAAACTGTTCGTTTAACTGTTACTACTAGATAGCAACACATTAAGGTCATCTACAATACGTGTCGTAAGTTGTAAGCCGTAAGAACTGACCAATTATGGCCGATTATTTTTATAATAATTGATTGTGATTCGCCAATTCTTACGGCTTACAACTTACGACACGTATTGTAGAATGACCTTTACACAGCGGTGATCTGCTACGATTAAAATGTTTATACATGTTGGTTCATGTATATACAAAAAGAGATAATAACAAAATTATGGATAAAAATTCACCCGTCCTAATAATAAGAGGTAACCAAAACGTCCTACAGTTCAAGGATTAAACGTTTGTTTATCAAGCTGGTCAGTTGTATTTTTCTAACCCTTTCGCTTCAAAGAATATATGTGTTCGAAAAATTGACATTTACGTAAGGACAGTAACATATACGTACAGCACAGTATATAAGACATTGTCAACTGAATATTTAATAGTTAATTATCATGAAACAATATACTGTCGACAAGGTATATCTGTTTTTTCAACAATAAGATACCTTCATCTGTTTGTTTCAAACAACGCAACGTATTATACGCTCTCCATATCTTAACCCGTCAACGACGTGCCCGTCTTCAGCGATCACATTTTATCATAAGCGCGCCGGAGCAAAAGGATGAAAGAAAATATAATTTATTTTTTGCGCTTATAATAATGGATAAAATAAAAAACAAAGTGAATAAAAATATTGAATTTGAAAGCAGTTCTGACGAATATGTATGTGAATTAGAGGCTGAATTGCAAGATTTATCTGAAGATGAGAATTTTCATGGTGAGTATTAAAATCAAGTGAAAATAAATTTAGAAAATGATTTAGCATGCTCAACAGATTCTGGTGAAGAAATATTAGCGGTATCACGGCGAAGAGATTTGAGGATAATATATAGTAGTGATAGTGAAGAAGAATGTTCTGCAAATGCCATTTCATTCTTGACTCAAAGTGATGAGTCTCCTTGGCTAGACGTTACGGAAGAAGACAATTATAATTACAATATAAACTTCTCAACTGGCGGAAATAACACTGGACCTCATGTTCCATCTAATTGTACAACACCACTACATTTTTTCCAACTGTTTTTTACGGATGATTTGATCAAAAAAATTGTTATAGAAACAAATATTTATACAGCTAACATTATTCAACACAAACAATTATCAATTCGTTCTATTTGGAAACAATGGAAAAATGTCACTGAATGTGAAATGAAGGCTTTCTTTGGTGTTATTATAAACATGGGACTTATAAACATGCCTAGTTTGCAAGATTATTGGGCAAGAAATTTTTACTCGAAAATACCATTTTTTTCAAAGATATTCTCACGTGATCGATTCATGCAAATTTTTTGGGCATTACATTTAGAAACACTTCCAAGGTCAATGAATATGACGACAAAAACTCGGAAAATCAGCAGCTATCTTGATTTTCTCAATAAAAAATTTATGGAACATTACATTCCAGAAAAAAATTTATCGATTGATGAGTCTACTGTGGGATTTAAAGGAAGAGTTTCTTTCCGTACATATAACATGCAGAAGCCAACAAAATGGGGACTTCGAGTATACATATTAGCAGATACTCGGACAAGTTATTTATACTCATTTGTTCCTTTTTATGGAAAAATAACAATAAATGACCTTATTAGACCAGACTTATCATTCACAAATAGGATAGTTCTTCAGCTATATGATAATCTTCAAAAATCGATACCTGGAGCCACTGGTTATCATATATTTACAGACAAGTTTTACACCAATCCAATACTTGCCACTGAACTTTTAAAACAGCAGTGTTTTTTAACTGGAACAATATCGATAAACAGAAAAGGTATATCCAAAAGAATAAGAAAATGTAAATTAGCAATAGGCCAAAGCATAGCCTATCGAAGAGAAAAAACTCTTCTTCTAGCTTGGCGTCACAAAAGAGTAGTCACGATGTTAAGTACAAAACATACGTCGGGTATGTTGACTCGGCCGAAAGAAAGATTTTCGAGGGAACCAAATAGTGGGGAACAACTTATAACAAAACCGAGGGTGATTTTCGATTATACCGACAACAACGTTAATACTGCAGATCAATATGCTGTGTCATATTGTTTCATTCGAAAAACATTGAAATGGTGGAGGAAACTATTTTTCTGGGGTTTTGAATCGGCTATTGTGAATGCATATATATTATACAAAGAATGCGCAGTAAAAAATGATGATATACCCATAACTCATCTACAGTTTCGAAAGAAATTGTTGATGGAATTAATTGGAGATTTCCGTGCGCCCAAATTACGATCAGAGCCAGTATCCGATAGCGATAAAGAGCAACGCCTAGAAAACATTCCGCATTTTATTTTTCAATTATCTGGAAGTAAAACTAAAGATTGTGTGGTGTGTTCCAAACCCAATGTTCCTGGTGAAAGAAAACGGACGAGTTATTTTTGTGATACCTGTGAAAGAAAGCCCGGGCTTCATCCGGGAAATTGTTTCAAACGGTATCATACTTTAAAAAGCTATAAAATGTAAAATTTTATGAATTTTGTCAATAAATTTATATATAAATGATAAAGTTTTATGTTTCCCCTCCTCAGCTAAAAAGTAATTCTAAATTTTTCATGACAGACTATATTCATAATTAGCAAATTGATGGAAGGAAATGTGGAAATATTCCTTCAGTGCAAAGGGTTAAGATAATTATTATATAAATGTGCATTTAACGCATGTTTGAAAATTTACTGTTATATATATATATATCCATTCAATTTTTATATATGCACGAGTCTTAATAAATATAAATATAATAAATAAAAATAGGATAAAACGTAATAAAATTACTGCCACTTCTAAAACTAACTTTCTTTATTCGTATCACCACTTTATACTCATTCTTATTGTATTCAATGTGAGATTTATATTCTCTCTCCATTTCTCTCCTACTCTCTCTTTCGCTCGCTCTTTCGTCACTCATACTTTCTTTCAATATCTATGTTACTAAAAACAATTTCACGTATAAAAATAATCGTAACAACAATTAGAGACGATAAACAACAAATATTCAATAACATATAATTCACATTTATATGGAAAGTAATACACACTCCATTCTCTTTGTATACGGTTCATATGCAAAAGATGTTAAATCTTATGGTCCTGCATTCCACACTTGTACATATCAAAAGGCATTCCTACATTTCGTATTTCGCTAGGTAAAATGATATCCCCCAGACCAAAATATCGTTATAGATATGCAGTATGTATATGTAATAGAGAACATTGTTATATCATGCGATAAACTATCTGCAATACTCGAAATAGAATATGTTCTGTTATGATTGTACATATAAAAAGTCTTTTTAAAGTATGTATTACAACCTTAACTGGGCATGATATCAATATTTTAGTAACATGATGCTAATCTTCAATACAATAGTTGCAAAGATTGAACAAAGTTGTTTCGGGAGGAATTCTCTCCTTCTGATACTTTGATTATTAGAATATTTTAATCGTCAAAACCGAGACTTGTTTTAAGCTCCATTATCCTGATACTGTCCTTCTCTATCGTTTTTTTTTCTTTTTTTAATTGTAATATCTGTGATCCTTTTACAAGTATGTAATCATCTTCAGTTTCATTTTATAAGATACACAGCTGAAACGTTAAAGGATTTACTTTCGCTTGAGCTGAATTATGCAAAATAATTATTATACGCATCGTTCGCAAAGAAACCATAACAAAACATAATATTTTGCAGTGAACGCACAATAATCGTCAATCATGCTGGCATTACAGCAATTTGTTTTTTTTTTACGTTAAATGCCGAATGTTATATACGCAATTCGGCGTATCTAGAATGTAATGAACAAACTTCGCAACAATATCCCTTCACATCACATTTTGTAACATCCAATGCGATAATAATGGCGTAACTTCGTGTATTTCTTTGACCCCATTAAAACACCAGTTGATTAACAGTATCATAACATGGACCTTCGAACATGTAATACAGCGACATTTGGAGAATTCTACTAGATACATTAAGTCATACATATTACTGTATATATATTTTCTCCGTGGAAACATTAAGAAAGGAAGTGTAAGTAAAAAGGCACTATTTCTGGATATGGGAAAGAATTTGTTTCTTTAGGCCTCCCTGAATTTCTATCGAGTACCTTCACGATCACAGACCTTGCATCAACAGAAGTTACGCCGCCGCGAACGTGCCATCCTTATATCTCATTGTACACACTTTTATAAAGTCTCAGTCATTGTTCATCTGTCAGAAAACATACCGACTTCACAAAGTAAATTATAAATAACCATTCGTAAGTTCAATTGCTCAGGCATACTCAAAAATACACTGGAAGCATAAACTTATCAATTACTCGCTTTTTATAAACTAGGGTGGAATTATATGCTACAAAACGATGGAATTTTTCATATTATCGCATACAGTTGACTAGTCGTGAGAAAATTATTAATTGGCAAGAGAATGTTCAATTGTTCCGCGCACAGTTTAAATGTGCCTTGTGTGGTTTTCGTCACGATGAATGTCTGCTTGTTGTAATCGCATTATGTAAAAACACCGGTGTTATGTTATATTGACTGTCGAGGATGACGTCGACTTAACAATCTTTCCATTAAACGGGTGTTTCGTGATCAGTCTCTTCGATTCTTCCCAATCTCCAAGCGTTCGGATCTCCTGCCGCTGTAAATCGAAATCTCACGTTTTTATAATTTTATACCATTGTAGAAAATTATATTTGAAAATACATTAACATATTAGTTATTTATTTAAGATATTATATATATCTTATAATCACTACGTGTCATATCTAATCACTGCGTATTAGTTCATTAATTAGATATTAATAATATATTAATAAGTTGATATTAACAGCGAATATAGTATTGGAGTTGATTGTAAAATTGAGAGGAACTAAAAAGCGTAACGCATGCGAGGACATAAATATTTGAATGCATCGTTTTCCTTTTACTACGATTGATTTTTTCAATATTAAACATGCTTTTCAGCAAATTACTGTGCTTAATATATTTTTGCTCATAGATATATTCTCCGTTTTTCGTATACATTTGACTTTATCATGCGTGATGAAAAATATTCGGAAGCATAGAAAAACTCACCTCGGTACAATACCCAGGAAAAATAATAAATGGTGTTACTCTGTAACATTTGTGTAATGTATGCGCGCATCCATTGCAGGAACATAACATGTACACCATATATGATTCTGTGCTAGAGCGTTGCACACAGACAGGCAAGGATATTATAGCGAGGATTGAACGTTTTTTTCGAACGGTATAGGGTGTAAAGGAAACGTACGAGGTACATTGAGGTGATTCGCATGGTGTAAGGTATTGCTCAGTACCTCTTGACTCGTGTACAGCAGCGGCATTCTCTCTTCTATCCGAAGCAAAATCAAAGTTGATGCGAAATTATAAAACAGTGCGTATAATAAATTCAAGGACATGTGACACATATTACTGCGTCACTGAGTTTTAATACCATAACAATTGTAAACGTGAGTAAAGATTGTATTACTTTGAAATGGGAAGAGTGTGAAGTGCTGCATTACAAAGGTATATATTAGGTAAGAAACATTATGTATTCTATACAAAATAAAAACATCGAGAGTCTGCTTATTCTTTCTTTCTTTAATCAACATTTTCTCCATTTATTATTTATATCTTATATTTATGTGGAATACTACTAATACAGTTTCATAGAAATGATTATTATATAAAGTTTTCTGAGATTATCTGAAGTTATCTGAAGTGCAAATTTTAACAATACAACCAAAAATCCAGTGAATATAAGTAATTAACGAATTCATATTCATTATGAAAATCATTTGTTGAGAATAAAAGCCAATACCACGAATATTACTACGAATTATACCGACAAAACTAGGTACACGCAGAACATGCACATGCCCATGTTATATGGATAATATTACATGTGTCTTTTATATTCATTAAAGAAAGAAATAATAATAGTAGTATATAAAAAGATAACAATATATAAAATAATATACAAGGCATAAAAAGGTATATAGCCATTTTTAAAAAATATATGTTAACATATTATATAATATATTAAGAGAATATCGAGAAAAGAAATTCAAAGTAATACAAAAATGATAAAAATCTCTATTATACACATTTATCATTGGATTTATCAATAACAAGGAATATTAGATATTGAAAGAGACATACCTTGAAGTTGACGACTGATGAGAGCAGTGATGCCTTGACTGTCACCAGTCTTTTTTACAACGAAAAGCTTCGTATCAGTATCGTTTTCTAAGGCTCCAATTCCACCTAGACCAATTATCTGTCCATTCTGTTGCTGATGACTACTAGCAGCCATCGTTTCACTGACCTATTGCAAGAAAATATAGTACATTTCCTCGATTTTCCTCTTCATCAATCTTCTAATTAATCTTTTTTAACATTTAGACAACACAGAATTTTTGGCGATTTTTATTAATAATCGTTCGTTAAAATTTTGATATTTACAAGCAAGTATTTACGTATAATGAAAAGTATTTATATAGTATTCTATAAAATTTATGTTTAAAATCTTATAAACATCAAACCGTTTTAATTTTTTAATAGGAAGTCCACAAACACATTTCTGCGATGATCTAACAGATGAAGCATATACCTGCATCAATTTCTTAACAACATCTCTGCCCAGAATATGATCAAATACTGCTTGCAGGAATTGATCGGTAATTATGCTTAATTTTAGTTTGTCCCTATGCCATAATAATATCCTTGACTCCTCCATAGCTGTTATTGACACCTAAGCAAATATATGACATAATTGCTATTACTTGTATTGATTTCTATCTATAGTAAATAACAATTTCGATAAAGTGCAGATAAAAAAATATTGATAATGCGCAAAATAGAACTTTGCTGATATGAAGAGCGTATCGGTGATAAATACGCACGATAGAAGCTTAACAATTTACCTGGAAGTACTCGTCTGTCGAAACGCCAAACCATTCTGGAGAATCCAGGAACTGATGTGGGAAGACAATATGCAACGCTCTCCCATTTTGCGAAACCACTAGCCTGAGAGAAATAAAGAGAGGATGTTCAGAAATAAGCAAAATTTAAAGAAAAATGGATAAATTTTGGAATGGGGAAATTTCATATGATAAAATTCATGCTTACTTTCCCGACAGCACCAATGATAAAGAATCAACTTTGGTCACTTTCTCCTGCGCATAAACCTCTTGATACTTTAACTGGCGAATAACCTTCATGCAATTTAGTACTTTTCTAAATTGATGACGAGACACCCGTAACGGCTGGAACACTGCAATGTACACCTACGTGACAGAAAACGACTGTGAGATATTTTTATTAACACTTTATTAAAGAACGCTAAGATACACCGACACATCATCAGAGATATTGGAAAAACTCCCATCCACATCACTGCACTTTGTTCCTGATATCGATATATCGATATAGTCAGTCAATAAGTTATTGGCTAATATAAAGAGAGAGAATTATCCGCTACGTTCGAGATAAAATAGCAGTTGATTTCAGCCACTAGATTCCACAGCACACCACTCGATTTCGAGATATGAACTAAATAGATACATCAGTCATAATAATATATTTTATAACAGTGCAAAATTAAATATATAAGAAAACTTTGTGTATGATACAAGTGCTGCAGCCAGACAGAAAGCAATAGAAATCATCCTATATTATCACTAATACACTATACTACTTTCAGAAAATATATAATGTATCTATCCATAAAGATATATATATAAGACAGTAGTTCTGAAGAATGTAGACAAATGCTCATTAGAAATGCTCACATGTTTAATGCGTTATGTGTGTGCATGTATAAGTGTGTATGCACGCGCGCGTATAAATTATTATACCGTAATAAATAAATTATATAAAAAATAATTTTTTAAAAATAAATAAATATCCTCTTTTTTCATTTTTCTCTACCGATCTCATAGATTATTAATAATTTATCGATATATCATTGATAAAATTGTGGATTAATATCCGTAAGTAAAAAGGAAATAAATAAACATGCAATAAGATGCCTATAAATTTAATAAAAAAAATTTAATATGAACGAAATATTTTTGACAATTCATTCCTCTAATACGTGAAAAGAATAAAACGGGCTATTAAGAAAAAGGGAAATAAAAACTACACACGTTTACCAATCTTAAAAGAATAATATGTCACCTAAAGATCAAATGTATGTCAAGACATTACTCCCTCAAATCATTTGTCTTCTATTCGATCTTCGCTTACCTCTTCAATTTCCCTTGAAAACTTGATAGGCCTGAGCTTGTAAAGAAGCGTGCATACATGGACGAAGTTGATGGCAACAAAGAGAACATTCCAGAGAGCAGCGTCCAGCCAGCAAGCTATTGTCCAGCCCCACAAAGCAAGAAAGGCACAGCCCACGAGTAGAGTGCACCTTAAATAGAGTACACCATGTATGCCGCTTGGTGCAAGGTGTGACAATAGGAAGAAGGCATTTGCGAGTTGAAAGTAGATGTGGTTCACATAAATTCCTTGATAGGGTTGGCAGGTAAGAGCTCCGTACAGGAAGGTTGGAGGCACTATCGGCGAATGAGGATAACCGGATCCATGGCTGACCACTGACAGTCCAGTACCTAGAGAGAGAGATGAGACAGCATAGCGCCATTGTTTTGCTAACACGAGAAAAAATTATCCGTCGCAAGCGGTCGTCGGGTTAGGTCGGGGAAGCAGAATCTCAAATGTACCCTCTCTATTGTCAGTGGTCACATTCCTGCATTCGTCGTTCTCGTGGTGTGCCGACGTTGGTACCGATATCTCCGACGTAACGGTATTACGTGGGACATTGGACGCGGCCGCATTCGTTAGGCTGGCATCGATGGTGATGGAGGTCCAGTATAGAAGCACGACGAACGAAATGGAAGCACCCCAGCCGTCTCGGCTTCCTATCGGGTCGAAGCAGATCCACATCCCCGCATTACCACCAAGCTGGACCAATTTTGTTTCGCTCTGTAACAAGCAGTTTTATTCACTGTAACAGAACACATCTGCATTTTGAAAACAATACTTTGCTCCATCCATATAATTGTTACTCACATTTCTGTATTACTCTCAGCTAAAATTGGAACTTGACGATGAGAACCATCTTGCAGACTTCAGATCAAGGAAGGGTATTTGCATTACCAGCGGCTGTGGGAAGACAATGTTAACATCTGTAATGCAAATGAGTAGATACTGTATTATTACACACAATAGTAAGAAGATTAAATATATCTTGTCAATGCTACCAAATACGTATGAGTGATGAAATTATCATTTATAATTAGAAATAATTATGCTTTTTCTGTTTTATGTATCTATCAGTGCTCAGACAACAGGTTTGATAAGACCATCCATCATTATTATTAATGAAAAGAAGCCTATTGTTAGCTTTTAGCAGAGGTGCTTGGTAAATGATTGGTCGAGAAAGAGAGTGTAACGTATGAGTCATTTGGATAAACTTCAACATTCTCTCGAATGTGCACTCGATATACACACACACACACACACACATACACACACACACATTATATATATATATACTTACATCATATATAACACACGCACACATGTATACAATAGGTATCTTTTTTGATGTGCTATATAGCGTTATTTTACATTTGACTTTTATTCGGTAAAGCGACTGTTTTTCACAGTAAACCGTGAACGCACGCGGCAGTCTCGCCGCGTCGCATAATTGTTCGCACATTTCGATCCGTTTTACGACAGGAATTACGTACCTCGGCACATTTGGCAAGTGCATATAAACCGATCTATGGCAACGGAGCGCTCGAGAAATCTCATACGAACTCGCGCGTTCGTATACACGTTCGTTCGTTGTCGTCGTCGCCGTTGGACGCATAGACGAACAGACCGAAGGATAGTAGTGGTGTTACTGCTAAGATTTCCGCGTCGTTCTCGAGACGCGAAGAATGGTCTATTCGTGTGCGAATCGCGAAACGCTCGTTGTTAAGAGTATCCCGTCTCGAAATCAATAAATAACTTACTCATGGAAAATCGGTGAAGGTGGGGGCGTACACAAGGCATACAGATGAGAGGGCGAACGGTGATGACGGTCGCGCGTTCGTAAGGTAAGAGGAGAATAATCGAAAATAATCGTTCTCGTCCTTCTTGTCGTCCTTTTCCCCTTCGTATTCCTCGTAGCCCTCGTCGCCTCTGCCGCCGTTGATAAGCCGGCCGTCGTGAGCGCACGCGTTGCGTGGGAACACAAACCGAGATGATCGTTGCACTCTCCTCGTGGTGATCGTGGTGATGTTGCGTTGCGCCACTCTCCTCGCTCATCCACCCACTCGCACGTAACGGAAACGTCAAACTAGCGCGGCCGAGCGACGTCGCATACGCGGGTCAGATCGCGCGCTGAGTAGGGGTCAGTAGGGGGACGGGGAAGAGGCAAGAGGAACTAGCGGGGGAGGCGGAGACGAGGAGCTAGAAAAGGACTCGAAAATAGGCCGCCGTTACGGAGGGGAACGTTCGGAAAATTTACGCTCGTCCCTTTCGATATGCCGAGAGAATCGAAACGTCGAAGTTATCGGTTGCACTGAAGTACTCCGCATATTCACATTGCGCATACCTTCGTGTTCCTTTACGATCGTGATCGACACCTGTTCCTGCCACTTGCACCTTCCGCGCCTTACGAGCCGATTCCGCAATCTCTTCGTGCGAAATCTTGTGCGAGCGCGAGCTAAAATGTAAAAAGACGATAAGGTCAGAAAAAAATATGTATTCTTGGTCTCGCTATTTCCGATACTGGTTATCCGCAATATCGATTAACCGTTGGTTAACCTCATCGATCCTGACTTGGACATTTTTTCAGCGTTATTTTAAAAATTTGAAACGTATCCGTACATTGAAATTCGAACCGATCTAAGTATACGATTGTATCGATTCATGTGTTTTTATTATCATTGATCGATTTTTAGATTCTTGAATTATCGAACTATCGAAGTAGATACGAAGTAAATACGAAGTGAACACTGACACTGGACGATACTTCACGAGCATTCTCTGAATTGGAGGCGGCCTTTAATATACGAGGATTTTACAGCTTTCTTTTATCTTGTGTCTATGGTATATGAAATAATATCGATATAACGTGAAATGGCGACGGAGAAAGATTTCGTAAATGGTAAGTAATCTTAAATTAAATAATAAAACGCGTAGTTGCACACATATCTTAAAATAATTGTAATAATTTAAGCAATACCATGTTTTTCAATCAAAAACATCTTGAATTTGCAGCTGTAAAAGAATCACTGAAAGCTGATGGAGACCTTGATCGTATAAAAGCAGAAATGCGCACGAAAGTAATAAAACTGCTTGACTGTTCGAGCAAAGAGAGCAAATCAAAAATCGTTAAACCCTCTCATGATATTATATTCATCAATGAACTTGTCAGAGAATATTTAGATTGGATGGGGTATAAGTACAGTTCTACTGTATTTATTGCAGGTATGATTTATTTTTTGTCAATTATTGTACATATCATTTGTATCAACTTGTACGTTAATGAAACAAAATTATATCAAATATAAATATTCATCTTTATTAGAAGTTTGAAGAAATAATGCTGAAAAATAATATTCTTTCAGAATGTGATCTTCCAAAATATCCCTTGGACCGTGCTTTTCTTACACAAGGTCTAGGAGTTAAAGATAACGAAAGGAGCAAAAATTTACCATTATTGTGTAGCCTTGTGCAAACTTTTTCTAATTTAAAAAATACCTAACACAAGATGATAAACGAGTGCCCGATGATCATGAATTATTTTAACGCATCTAATATAATTTTTAAATGTTATTTATTTATATCGTATGTATATTACATACTAATCATTTGGATATGTCTCTTTTTATATATACAAATATAAGAGCCATTTGAGCACAAATTAAACACATATAAATCAGCTTTATCACACCAAAATAAAAGGAAAATGCGACACATTAGTTTTAGAATTGCAAAATAATATATGTATGCTAAAAGATGTTTCACACACACACACACACACACGCGCGCGCGCGCGCACACACACACACACACACACACACATATATATACACACACACACAACACGCACGCACACATATACATGCTGTTCATATGTGTAATGTCGATATATATTCTGGTAAAATATAGAACTGCGTTAAAAGAATTTTGCTATTTTATTTTTGTGATGTATCTTTTACAGAATGACATTACATTATCAAAGTACAACGTTAAGATATTGAACATCCTAAATACAATTGCTCTTAATTCATATATAATATAGAGTTCCTTGTAGAGACGTTTATTATCTTCTGACGGCTATAATGTACATCGTTTTATCATAATGAACTTGTGCTATGTATATATATGTGTATGTGTATGCGTGTGTACATATATATATATGTATATATATATATGTGTACATATATAAATACATATATATATATAATTCTTAATACATTGGAACATGATAATTATGCGAAGGCCATACAATATTCTTGTTTTCTTTCTTTTTAAATTAAAATGTAACAATGTCAACTATTGCGCGCATATTATATTCTTTTTTTTCTACTACTTCTCGGTCCGTTAATTTGTATTAATTGTATGCGGAAACATCGCATTTAAGCTTCTTGTCCGCACCAATAAATAATTTATTGTTAAATACAACTTTCTGTAAAAGCTTTGAACTGTAGCAAGAATGTCACGAGTACAAAATAATCCGTCCGAAAGATATGCGAGGAGTAATGCATCATTGTCAAACGGACTTATCTGCAAAAACTATGGATGATCGTGAGAGAGTCATTTCCATCAATATCTGAAAAGGGTTTGAAAAGCTTTCTGCTGTTATCTTTCCTCCACTCGCTCAGTATAGTTCCTCGATCGAGTATCAAGCACACCTAATGATGTCATTTATGCTTGGACTTTTTCTTCTTCTTCGACTGCTTGCTTCTATTTTTCGATTTCTTTGATTTCTTCTTGTGTCTTTCCTCGTCGCTGCTGCTGTCAGAGGAATCCGAGTAAGTGTCCGAGTCCGAGCTACTATCTTTCTTCGTAGACTTCTTCTTCTTATGTTTCTTATGCTTCTTTCTCTTTTTTCTGTGCGACTCGTCGGAGCTGTCTGAGTCGGAGCTCGTGCTGTCAGAGCTGCTGGACGTGTCCTCGCTGCTACTCGATTTGGATCGTTTTTTCAGTGATTTTATCTCCATTTCCTTGTCCAATTCCGGTTCATCGAGCTTGAGTTTCTTCGTTGGTAGCAATGTTTTGTCATCGCCATCCGTTTCTGACTCAGAAGCAGAGTAATCAGGCTCGAAGCTCGCCTCATCTAGCATACTGCGCTTGCGATCGGACACAAGCCTAGGGTTTTTCCGTTGTTTCTTCAACGATTCCGTCAATGGTTGTTCGGTAGTTTCGTAACCGGTGATCTTCGTCTCGTTGCCATCGGACTTTTCTTTCAGAGTCGCCACAACTGCACCGCTATCTTTGTGCTTTTGCTTCTTCTCCTGATTTTTCTCCTTGTCCTTTTTATGTTTCTTTTCTTTGCGTTTCTTATGCTCCTTAGACTTACTTCTGCTACGGTGCTCCTTCTTTCGTTTCTTCTCCTCCCGTGTTCCCTTCTTATCTCGTTTTCTCTCTTCCTCATCGTCTTTGGATTTCAGTAGGTTCATTTTCGACATCTCCGTTGTTCGTGATTTAAATACATTGGTAGAAGCAGGTGGCGTTCTACCTCTGCGCTCACGATCACGCTCCTTTTCACGGTCCTTGTCTTTCATGTCACTCCTACTCGATCGGAAGTCCGTTCTGCAATCCATTCTACCTTCCCGCTCAGACCTTAGCTCATGCCGGTCGCTACCACGAAAATCAGACCTGTCCTTGGAGCGATCGCTGCCTCTATCTTTATCTCGCTTCCTGTCTTCCAAGAATACCTTTCGCTCACCACTTGTCAAGCCCAACGATGACGGTTCCACTCGTCGTTCCAATATTGGAGATGACAGTCGCTTCTCCCGTCTAGGTGATCGACTTCTCGACTGATTCTCACTCTTCGAATCACGTCGCTCTAAAAAGCTCTTTATCGGACTGATCTTTCTTTCCTTGCAGTCTTCGATCTTCTCGCCAAGTCGTTCCTTCGCGGATAATCTGGTCGGCGAGTACGTCTCCGGGACAGGCTTGAACTTCGTACGATCAAGTTTAGCTTTCTTTACGGGCTCGGTAATCTCGACATTTCTCTCGTTCCTGCCGACGTTGATCGTCACATTGACGACTTTCCGCGGCTCTCGATTACCGCCGCCAGTCACTGCTGGGTCTACCACCTCTAGTACCTTGGGCTCTGGATTCTGATATAATATCTTCCTGCTCTCGCTGATTTTTTTTATCTCGATCGGTCTGATCGCATTGATCGCCTTCTGAAATATCGCGTTCTCCGCACGTTTTAGCACTTCAGACGTCACCATTTTTGTTGACTTCGGCTCGTCCGACTGCGTCTTCTCCACAGGTGAGCTCTGTGCGTCATCGTTCTCGTCGTCTTCGGGTTTCTCGATCGTGTCGTCACGTTCCCACTTGGACAGTTCTGGTATGGGCGCCAGGAACTCGTCCTTCTTCGGTGACTTCTCCGCGGGCGCCTCTTCTTTCACGTCGTTCTCATGTTCCGTCGATGACATCAGGGAGTACTTCTCCGTGATCACAGTATTAATCTCTGTGTCGTCCAGTCCGCTGTAAAGACTGTCAATTGCGGTTGATTTCATCTCGGACTTCAGCTCCGGGATCGGCTTAAAGTTTGGATTTGGCGGATTCGTGCCAAATTCCGCGTGATCAATTCGACCTGGGCTTGACCCGTGGAATTCTGGCGGTTCCGGGTTCATCGCCAATGACTTGTCCTCAAATTCTTCCTTGATCGACGGCACGATCGATGTTTCGCTGTGTATGCATTCTATTCTGTTCTCGACGTTGTCTTCCTCATTGCATGTTTTCATAGACTCGGTCTTGAGCGGCGAGGATGACGTGTCGTCCGCCGTTTTGATTTCGATTAAGGCATCCTCAGACTCCACCGCTTTCATCGAGTCATCCTTGGGCGCTGCGTCCTTCTGGCTGGATTTCTTTTCTTTCTTCTTCTTCTTCTTCTTTTCCTTCTCCTCGCTATCTTTCTTCTTCTTCTTCTCTTTGATCTTCTTCTCCTTCTTTTTCT
Organism: Harpegnathos saltator; assembly: GCF_003227715.2. NCBI lineage: Eukaryota > Metazoa > Arthropoda > Insecta > Hymenoptera > Formicidae > Harpegnathos > Harpegnathos saltator. The sequence continues at coordinate 590,865 of NW_020229939.1, forward strand.
CTTCCGCCTTCTCTTCGTGATCTTTCTCCTTCTTTTTCGCACGCTCCGGCGACAGGTCCTTGGCATCACTTCTGGACTTCTGCGAATACGGGGTCAGACTCTTCCTGCTGCCCTTCTTTCTCTCCACAGAGCGTCTCTCATATCGCTCATGTCGATCACGATCCTTCTCGGGTTCGTAGTCGCGTTCGCGTCTTTCCTTCTCGCGCGGACGACCCTTATCATCCCGACTATGTCGATCCCGATCGTCTCTGTAACTGCAACGAAAAATAAGTTGTTAAATTATACGAGAAATTGACAAGTCTTACTAATCGCAAATGAAAGCTCGAGCACAGCGTCTCACATATAAAAACACTTCAAACTTCGAAATTTGTGCTTAAGCTTCTGCAATTTTTATTTACAACGTTAAAACATACCGATCTTTGTCGTAATCCTTTTTCTCAACATGTCTGTCATCATCTCGTCGATCACGAATATGTCTGTCGTCTCGTTCCTTCTCCTTCTCTCTTCTGTCGCGGTCGTCTTTCTCTCGTATCCTGTCCTCATGATCTCTCGGTAGGCCTGGTCTCTCGCGATCCTCGCGATCTCTGGTCGCTATCCTGCGATCCCTCTCGTCTCTCTCGCGTATACGATCCTCGCGATCACGACCCCTTTGAAAAGCAGAAAATTATTAAATATCCTCAGCATCAAGTTATCAAACAGAAGAAATACGAAGGAGATATGACGAGAATTTACGTTCTAAGAGAAAATAAATCGCAGTAAAAAAAAGAAAAACCGACAGGTTTCTTTAACAATAAGCGAATTTTATTGTTAAAGGGTAATAAAATTCAGCGGTGTATCCAAAGAATTTTACCTATCATCTCTCAAAGGCAATCTGTCGCGTTCCTCATTGTCACGATCCTTCGACGAATGCTCCCGGTCCTCTTGTTCTCTGAGCGAACGCTGTCGCTCGCGATCGTCTCTTAGAATCCTGTCGGAATGCTCAACACCCGGTGGCGAAAGGTCATAGTAACCCTCAGTACCAGGCGGTGCAACATCATCGAACCGTTTGTGAGGCGGAGGATCTCTCAGAGGGCTGCTGAAACGTTGTGGCGGCGGTGGCGGTGGACCGGAATACCTGTCGACAGAAAGTCAGTACAGCACTTCATATACATTTGTCAGACAACGCAGCTGCGACTTCTCGTACCAGAGGCCACTTCTTTGTGCTTTTAGGATGAGTACATGGTCATACGTCTTTTAGAAGCGATACGACGACGCGAGGAGGATACCGCTGCGCGGCATTCGGGTGGCTGTTAGTAATGATTCATCAAGATATCACACAAGATATCATACTGAGAAAATTGATGGTCGTATTAAAATGCTTCTGAAGGTTCGTGCACGATTGAGCGTAACTTTTGACAGAAGGTCAGTTCGCCTCTTTGGAATTTTCTTCCGTATCCTTGTTAACAAGATTACTCTCTGTCGATCTCTCTTTCTCTGGTCACACACATGTGGAGGAACACTTATCTTAATAAAAATTCGATAATCAGACCAAAGAAAATATGTTGGCCGGAACGAATGCATTTTTTTTCGAATTCGATTCTTCACACAAGCTGAAAGAGTGAGAACAGGACGTGACACCACCTATTACCCAAAAAACTTGTTAAGATCATTAACTATAAAGTTATAAAATCATGAAGTACATAAATCAACATTCATAACTTTGCGTGGAACTTTAAATATACTGCAGAAAAAAATACGCTTTCTCGTTATTATACTGCAATTGCAAATACCTTTCCGTTAATTCGCCAAACTCGCCTGAACGAGAGGCATGAATGTTCGAATTGTAGATACAGATGTATAAGGAAAATTGCCAATTGTGGAATCTGTGTTGTTTACACTATTGTCTATCGTTGACGCGATACATACTTAGTAGCGTCTTAATCCAAGCATAAGAGAAGCGTATATGTGAACAAGTAACTTTTGTTTAGCGTTATAAATGTTGATTTGGTCCTGAATTCACCTGATTCAGAAACCATGCAGACGTGTCAATCAGCTGGCTAGCTTCTGTGGTCTCCACGATGGTCCTTGACGCTTTTCCTTGCTTCTCTCTTCTTCTTGCACTTTTTAGATTACTAACATATTTCATAATATATATATATATATATAATGTATATATACACATATATATACACATATATAAATACAATATTTATAACAATAATAATAACAATAAGTATCACATTCACATGCAATTTACAAAATTGTATATTCAATAATATTGTGATAACATTTAGCGAGTAAATAAAGCACACTTACTATAATAGTATAATCCTTATATAAAATATTGTACACGTTATATATAGTATATTTTAAGGCAAACTTAAATTAATGAGTCTTACAAAAAGACCTAATTATGCAACAAGATTATTAAATCAAATTAAATCTTTCTTACTTAATCCATAATAATTATCAAGTATTGTGTATATAATTAAATGTATACATAATTGCATAATTGCATGTGTATATATAATTTAACGAGTACTATACTTAATATACGAATACTATACTATACTTAATAAGACAAATAATATCACATTTCATAATATATAATATTCAATAAATAATATCACTTTTATGTAACTATTTTAAATATATTTAAATATATTAAGGATATTAAAAAATACGTGAAATATCTTAAATGCATTAATATTGTTTATGCTTACCTATGTTTTATCTATTACTATAAATTTAACATATATCCTAATTTATATATAACTAATATATATAACTAATTATCACACGTTCTTGTGTATATGCACAAGTCCGTTTAGTATAAAGAAGTTACATACTTAAATATAATTGGATAAAAAAAGCTTACATACGTATACAGTTTACAAACTTCCATAATATGCATCCTATATCTTTGCTTAAATAACTATTTAAGGGCAAATTATAAATAATTTTACTGTACAAATTAACATGTATATATAGTACTTAATGCTTATAAATAAGCATTAGCACAGCACAATATATCGTCTGTAATAAAAATTGTGGAATTAGAAGACACTAGATTATAAAATTGGATTTTAGATTTTATAATTTAAGTTTGGAACGATTTTTGTAGTGTGTTGAGTCAAAAATCGATTAATTCTGTTGTTTGTAAATCTTTCACGCTATTTCGCTACATATACAAGGTGAGGAAAAAATACCGGGACCCCGAAATATATCGGAAAATATAAGTTTTATAAAAAAATATTTCAGACAAAAGTTGTAGGGTTTCAAGCAACGCATTACATAGCAATGACCTTGAATATCGTTATCAAGGTCTCGTAAAAGTCATCTTAAATTTCTTGAATGGAACAGCCTATTTTTCATTCTATATTCTTGTAGCTTATCTCGAGGGTTTTCCAAAACACTATAACTAAATGTTTCTTTGTTAGATATTTTTTAAGTTACAAGACAAAAGTTGCAGTACCGCCGGCATTAGCATTACTCAAGGTATACCGCGAGGTTGCATGATCAAATTTACACCTCTTTTGTGTGCGTGTGTGTGTGTGTGTGTGCGCGCGATTTGTGCCCTCGTGCGTACATACGTACATACATATTTTTATTTAAATGTGCGTAAATACCACTACATGTTTCTGAGCGTTTACATTCATAATAAATGCTCAAATTGCTGGCTATTAACAGTCTAACAATGAGCCAGTCTAACGTTAAAATTGGAAATAGGGTTATCGCACACAAAAATGAAAATAGCAAAATGAACGGAGCACCTCACACACACACACACACACATACACACACACACACACACACACATACACACACGCACACGCGCGCGCGCACACACACACGCACACACGCGCGCGCACACACACGCACACATACATACATACACACAAAAGAGGTGTAAATCTGACCATGTAACCTCCACGCGGTACACCTTGACTAATGCCGGCGATACTATAACTTTTAATGTAACTCGCAAAATATTTAACAAAAAAACATTCAGTTATAATGTTTTGGAAAGCCCTTGAGATAAGCTACAAGAATATATAATGAAAAATGGAGGGTTCCATTTAAGAAATTTAAGATGACTCACATGACCTTGATAACACTATTCAAGGTCATACTGATATTGCTATGTAATGTGTTACTTGAAACCCCACAACTTTCGTTTGAAACATTTTTTCATAAAAATTATATTTTTCGATATATTTCCGGGGTCCCGGTATTTTTTCCTCACCCTGTAGAATAAACCAGTAGAAATGAATTTTTTTGAAATATTTTCATCGAAATCGTGCCGCTTATTATTGTATAAAAAGAAAATAATGTGTTACATTTAACCATATAATAATTTTATATATAATTTGATGTTTTTAATTCATTTATGTTTCAAGTCTTATCGTATATTAGAAAAGAGAATAAGTAATCGCGAAATAAATGCACTTCCATTCAAAGGTTCATTCTATTCCTCGATGATTTTGAAATTTGTTAAATATATGTATATAAGTATATAAATATATTCCTATGTACATTTTTAGTACAACCAAAGAACTTTCATGTCGTATTAAATAGACAATCTTGTTCAGCGCTACCTATAACAAAGTAAAAACTGTCGTCGATGACGACAAATTTTCTCGCCGCGAGACATCTCGAAAGTGTTCTTTTCGCCCATCGCAATCTTTTCTTCGTCTTCGATCTCACAATATTTATAGTAATTGCTGTGTGCTTAATTATTTTATTACAAAAACATTCATTATAATATACGAGATGTAGTATAATTTAAGAGAAATAGCGGACTGTATATAAGAGAAAAGGAACTGCATTCTTTGATGAACACAGACTAGTTTTTTCTCTTTTGAAGACTATAATATTAAAATGGATAACAGTCATAGAGAAGAAAATATGTCGAAAGAACGAAGGAAACCTTCATTCAAAAACTTTATTTCAAAACTAAGTGCGCACCGTTTAGTCACGTGCTATAATGAGGAGCCCGCAACATTAAAATTGCATAACTTTATCTCTCACCACATCTGCATACAGATTTACACATACATTTTCGACACTTTATACTTTGAGAAAATATGAAAAAAAGAAAGGAAAAATATAGATTTCAAACCAACCTTATTATATCTTAAACCAATTCTAACCCTTTATAAAAGTGAATACATTAAGGTGACACGGAATAGAAATATCATAAGTATACAATCCATACATTCATTCATACGTTTTATCGTTTTACTTGTCGTTTGTAAAATCATCAATTTAGAAATATAAATAATATAGATCATACGTATAAAATTGCACACATAATTAAGAACTATTATCGGCGAAGTTGTTCCACTTCAATAATTTAGTTAAAACTATACTTTTTTTTAGAGCATAAGTATCTAATATTTAATATATAATAAATATACGTCATCTGAATATCTTATGAGCCATACCAATAAGAATATTGGTATACATATTTGTACTATGCTTAGAAAAAAAAAAACACGTTCGCAATTGCGAAAATTATAATAAGGATATCCTCAGAATCACATTCGCGAGTTTTTATATAATCACAATATTTAAGACTCAAACTATTATATATATATATATATAAAAAAATATATAAATTTTCGTAGTAAACTTCTCGAATAGAAAATTATTAAACATATAGTGCTATATGTATAATAGCGCAACTCCCCCATTTTAGTCTTTAACTCTGTCTCTTAGCAAGACTAGACATAAATTAAAAAAAAAATATATATGTATATGTACATAAATCTATACAATATCTCTCGAATATCACGGATCAATCGAACGAGCCAGTACAAACACAATCTCACACATACAACTTGCAAAAGATAATATTCTTGCAGCAATTAAAATGTACCTACAAAATACAAATTGCATAAATTCAACAAACTTATTTTACTCTGAATATCACAATTAAATATCACAATGAATGAATATCATATATGGACATTGCGGTCTATTCATTTTTTATTACGATAATATATCACAATACTCTTTTCTTAATTTATAAAATTATGTTGTATAAAGATTCATATTGTCAAATTTATGCAATAAGACTATACTTCAGTGTGTATGCGCATCATATCAAGAGGATTTGCGGAATCCTTCCGGTACGCACAAGTTTCTCGCTATTAAACACAATAAAGACGATTCGGTTTTTGTATTTTATGCCGCTTTTGTATAATCCATCCGCCACACTTCCGCAGCTTTGTGCAGGGGATGGCGGCGGTATGTAGGTATTGTCTTGGTAGACTGTCTGCTTAACGTGTACATGAATGAAAATACTATTGAGGCGAAAATACCTGTTGTAGGAATCATAATAGTCTTTCCTGTCCGTAGGCGGAGGTCCCAGTGACATAAGCGGCGGTGGTGGGTGACCTCCAGTGACTAGATGGGGCATCAACGGCGGTATGTTATGTTGGGACGACTGGTTCCTTATGGGATATCTCGGCAACGGCCTCTCCCTAGGTGGTAAATCGCGCTCACGATCTCTGAACTGATAATCATGAGCCGGTGAGTCGCTGTAATAAGTGTTGTATCCGTCCCGAGGCTCGCGGGATCTCGGTCGTTCTCTCTCACGATCCCGTTCTCTTTGGAATCTGGAAGAAGACAGTTTTGCGCACGCTATAAAGAATGATTCGAGATGAAACGTACTCAATGAAGTTTCATTTTCAAGATAATAAAATGAGCCAAAATATCATTTAAGGTAATGACACAAATCATTAAATACATACCTTGGAGGTGATCTTATTGGCGACCGATATCTAGGTAGCAAATCGCGGTCCCGATCTCGTTCGCGATCCCTGTCACGGTCGCGGTCGCGGTCGCGATCACGCTCACGATCTCTTTCCCTATCTCTCTCCCGGTCCCTGTCTCTCTCTCGATCCCGGTCTCTGGACGGGGATAACCTCGGTGACTGACTGCGGGAATATGATCTGGATCTGCAACACGAGCGCGAAGTTTGAAAAATCGCCGAACGACGACGTGTGTGTGTGTGTGTGTGTGTAGCACTATGCTTTTTTTTAACATCGAGATACCTGCTGATGGAGAAACTGCCGCTCCTTGATCTGTTATTTGATCTACGTTTCGGGGTACGACTGCGAGGTCTAAGTGGTAAGGGTGATCTGGACGACCTGCGTTTCGGTGGACTACGAGAACGACTAATACGAGTAAACGGTGATCTACGGCCAAATGAGCGTGATCTGGATCTGCTGTAGCTGCGGGAGCGAGATCGCGTTCTGCTCCTTCGTCTATGTTTACCGAGACGTCTATCTCTCTCATCCTTTTCTCGGAGCATACGTTCAAACGCCTCCAATGGATCATCAATAATACTAAGGAGAGAAGAGTGTTGATGATAAAGAACGAGCCAATCGCATAGATGTAAGAGAATATTAGCTTACCTAGGAGGATTTCCATTATGTATGTTTCTACCAAGCCCTGGAGGAGGTGGTTGTAAACTTCTATATCCCACTGTAATAAGACGTTCGAAATAAAATACCGATGATCAGTGATTATTGCAAGAAGAATCTGCGAATATTTATTTCTAATCACATAATGTAATGAATTTAGCATGTTTCTTACTGTGATGTAATCCTCTAATTGGTCCTCTTGGTGGTCCATTGTAATTTCGAGGCGGCTGAGACGGCCGATATCCTTGCTGCTGATAAGGTGGTCTATCGTATCTCGGCGGTCCATAATGCGAGCCCTGTTGATGTGGATATATTGGTATTCGATGACTCATATATGGATCAGGCAACAGGGGAGGATTGTGAGGCGGCACATTCGGCGGTGGTTGATTGTAATTCGGCGGTGGTATACGCTCCTCACCGGGTGGAAATGGTAATAATGGCGGCTGGTTGCCAGATGGAGGGACATGTAAATGTGGTTCGTCAACCTGTATATACCAGTGGAAATATACAAACGATAAACTTGTATAAACGCGGAGAATCGCAATTCACCATCGTTCAGCTAAAGAGAAAACGAATACTTACCGTCGGAGTACCAGGGCGATCCTCATTGGGTCTGCGTATGCTGCTGTCATAATGCATAGCAGGTGGGTAATGTCCATCATCCCCCAGGTGACTTTGATAACCTTTGGAAGGAGGTGGGTTCATTAAGTGAGGCGGCACTCCGCTCGAGGATGGATAATCGCTATGCTGAGAATGACGGGGCGACAAGGATCGCCTGCGACTCAATGGTCGTAAGTTCTCGATTCTACGGCCACGCTCTCCACTTCTGCATATTATCATAAGAAAGGAACGTCTTATTGATTATTTCATTACACACGATACACTACAATAAGAATCTGCGATATTAACATATAGTCAGCTACATAAGTTACATCTTTCTAAATGTTAAAATTTTTTTTGTTAATTATGGGCAGTAATATATCTTTTGGCTTAAACTCTTACAATTTTCATAATATAAGAATCAATATAACGAAACCTGCAAATAGAGTTGATAATTTTTTTTTAGAGTCATTAAAAATCTAAGTTTGTCTGTAGTGAGATTGAGATATCTCCCCATCTAATGTATCAAAATAATAATTCTATTATAAATAAATTGTTCCTTTTGAGTTAATTTACCTTTCGCGGTGACTGTCTCTACTGAAGCTCCGTCGACGTTCTCTGGATTGCCGTTCTCCTGCGTAATCATTGTCCCGTTCTTTTTTCTCACGACAAGGTGGCTCCTGGTTTCGTTCTTGTTCTCTCTCGGGCGAGCTTACAATAGTGGGGATTGGAAGTAAGGGCTCTGTTCCTGGAGGAGGAGGTACCTCAGTTTCTTCATCAGTTGTTAGTTTTGTTACCGAATCACTTTGTAAGTGTGATTCTGAGGTGGGTTCAGGCAGAGCTGTCAGAAGCACATCACAATACGATTAAGCAACTCGAATAGGCGATTAGAACCCGTTTTAGGGAAGCGATGTCTCACTACATCGCGTCAGAGACGCAATAATGTACGGGGTATTTTCGCGTATTTGAGGTTATGTGTTTAATATCGTCAGCTGGCTGAATAAACTCGAATATATCGTCAACAATATATGTTACAGTGCAAGATTAAATAACAATCGAGCACACTCCAACGCACAACATTCCACTCGACAAGTATTACGCGCTATGTGAAACAAAAACGCCAAAGCCACATTGGTTACATACTTCAATAATGGCGTCTGGCCTGTTTTCGTGCGAGAAATATAATATACAGAAAAGTAGAAAGAGGTTCACTTTTTACGAGAGAGATAAGTTTTCTACATATACCGTATATAAAAATACGGCACTTTCGTCAGTAAGCGACATAAAATGACATTCCGCGTAAAAGAAAAAAGAAATTTAAATTGTTTGATTATTTTTTTATGTAAGTATATAAAAAAGAAGAGATTTTCTAAACTTTGATAAAGCTCAAAAAGTCTAAAATATTCATTGTTAATCAATGTTTATATTAAATTTAAATATCCGTACAACTCAAATTAATTACAGAGAATATATAATTATTATTAATAAAAAGTACTAATAAATAAGTAAACAAAAAATAATTCAGAATAAATAATGTATTTCTAAAAGACTTTGGAATAATTACTGGAAATAATTATTTGGAATATTTGTTTTTCCCATAGTACTCAATTTAAATATATTATTTACTATTTGTCTAATTTTGTTTTCTATGTGATCTCTAAACTAATACAAACCTTCGATATATATATGTATATATATATATATATGCTGAAGTTTGATGTATAGTATAATATATTATATTAATATATATATACATATATTTTTTTGTGTCACAATATTAAACACCTTAGAAATATCACTGGAATAATTGAAAGCTTTCAAAATTGACAGACTTAGTAAGAAAAACAAAATTTTTTTATATTTTCTGTGTGTGTATGTGCGCGTGCGCGTGCGCGCGTGTGTGTATGTTCATTCAAAAATACCCAAATTAATGTCATCAAATGCATTACAGGCAAAACTGTTAAAACGTTAAAGATAAATGTTTAACCAAATCACATTTAAATAGATTCAATAAAAAATTTACTATAAAATTTAATATATTTGAACTTTAATAAATCTAGCAATTAACTATTGAAGATCCTTAACACAATCAAATAAACATCATTCTCAAGAAATGACAGTTGTATGCTGCTGCACATTGATCTCATGCTAATCAAGACTCAATGATGGATTATAATTATCAAATATAAGAAAACATACAAAATACAGCTGTTTTGATTCCATTATCTTAATACATCATAAAATTATCATAAATCTATTATTATATTACACAATCTTAGATCGATTTATTTTTCTTATAGAATTATATAATACACATGGGAACAATAACAAAAATTATATATGTCGAAAAACACTTACTGCTCGGCGTCTGTGATTGCGAACTGCTGGATGTGGCCGGGATGTGTTGCGAAGTGGATTCGAGATTAATAGGTTGCGGCGGTTCTGCAGGTTCTTGAGATGGCGCGTTAGGAACAGAGGATGATTGTGTAGCTTGAGGTGATACTTGACTAGCGAGTTGCTGCACTTCAACTTTTGGTTGCTCAGTTGGCACAGCCGACGGTTGTCCAGCAGTCTGCACAGGAGGCCGATACGTTTGTCTTTTGGCATAGCCAGTTTCATTTTTGAAATTCATAACTGCATTACGCAGGAATCGATTCGGAATAAGAGTTTCTGGCGATACATCTTTCTCATTACAATCCGGACACTCGTGTTCCTCAGACTCCAATAAAAATGTGCGAATACCTGTTACCAAAAAAATTAAATATGTAATCTTAATAGAACATATAAAATAACATATTTCAAATATCAATAATTTATGAAAATTTACATTCATCACAAAAGGAATTTCCGCAACACGGGATCATTACTGCATCCGTCAGCAGATCTTTACAGATATTACATAGTAAATCTTCTGGTATTTCTGGTTTCTCTACCACAGGTTCCGGATCTTGTGAAAATGGCGGTCGTTCTTTTTTGCCTTCCTTATAAGCTTGACTGAGGAAAAAAAAGCAAAAGCAATTATTCTAATTGCCTACACATTGTGTATATTGTAATATTATTTTTTATTAATATTATTGTGTATATTGTAATATATATATATATATATGTATATTTCTGAAATTTTGCAAACAGAGTCAGTCCTTTGAACATAGATATCGCGATTGAAACTTACTGATCGATAGCAGGTACTGCGTAGTGTCCTGTAGGTGTCATCATAGCACCAGGTACGAGAGGACCTTCAACTGGTACCATGAAACTTCGAGGGATGCCTGTGCTCTTCTTTATTTCTATTGGTTCTTGATTTGTACCTAATGGACAGTTTTTTATCCAATGGCCAGGTTGATGGCATTTATAACAACGATAGTTGGCAGGTACGTCACCAGTCTGGTTTGCTCCACGAATTTTCATGTAACTATATACAAAAAATCAGTTATACCTCAATCCAATATATGGTTTAGATTACATAAAAATATGGCCTTATTTATGTTGTGTTTAACCAAATAATAAATTAGTAAATTTAATGACTAGTGAAATTGCTTACTTAGATGGATCATAATCTTGAGTTGACTGTGTCATCATTGCACGAATTTTATCTTCCTCCGAACCATCCAATCTTGTAAGATCAACAGCTCTGCCCAAATTAGTTTCATCTTTCAAGTTATTAAATGGAGGGGTTTCATTTCGGTCCCAAGAGCGCTTTTGTTGTACTGTGAGTGGAACTCTAGCAACAATAAGGCTAGTGTTCTTAGCAATCAATGCATTATCATCTGTGTAATCTATGGAAATATAAGTGATCAATTGAGTAGTTGATACATAGTCTAAGTAATTACAAAAGAAGAAAGCAAGAACTCTTAATAAGAAAGTAAGATATTTGCCTTCTTTTGTTTGTGCATTGGTAATTTGTAGATCAAAATCTGTATTTTTGCCAATACGTTTCTGATGAAAAATAGCTTTCTTTAAATCTGCTACAGAAATATGCAATCCATCAAATGAAACAGTATCATAGTCCAAGGTGGATTTAAATTTGTAATGTACTGACATTGTTATCACCTAAGCAACCTGAAAATATATATAAATTATTGATAATTGCAAAATAAATAATAGCAAATAAATAATAAATAATAGAAATAAAAATGCTACTTGTACAGGAATAACTTTATTAAAATATAACAAAAAGGATGGAAATAATTAAAATTTAAATTTCATTTTACAACAACGAAAATATAACGTATATATCGGGAATGTGCATCATGCAATGGTGGATCAACGATCTAAACTCATTCCTCTCTCTCTCTCTCTCCCTCTCTTTCACTGTCTCTCCCTCTCCCTCTCTCTCTCTCTCTCTCTCTCTCTCTCTCTCTCTCTGTCTCTTTCCTTCTCGATAAAACACACGTAAGAATGACTACGACAAAACACACCTCGCATGAGATCGAGCCCGACGACGATTATGATGGAATCACATATGTCACTTCGTGATAGACCCGTTGATCGCGAATCAAGACAATAATCTAACGTGAAGAAAACTGTTCAGTTGATTGGAAGGTTAAACCCAACAGCGATGTTCGATCGCGGCGACACAGGTCTGCATAACGTTAACAATGATTATCGTCCTGTGTAATATGATGAAGTCAAACATGAGCTCACATGTGGATACTTACAATGAAATACCGAGCGGAATTTTCGCAGTACGATGACAGTACGATAGCAACTGCTGCTTCTTCGATGGATGACGACGTGCGGAATGCGCAGTGCGTGTTACTCTCGTCGACATGTCACTCAGCGAGCGTTGGCGAAGGCTTCACCAGCATATTACACAGTATTATCCTCAACACGATAACCAAAGATGATAACCTGTGCACCACTCGGCCACTAAAGTGTCGCGGAAAGCGATAGCGGTGGCAAGGTTTGTTAGACACAGCATTCACAATGTCGGGAACAAAACACTATATGCTACAACCGACAAGGTGCCGCGGCAACGCGACTAATAGTCATAAAGCATGAGTATTTAGATACGATACTTTTACCTTCTTCTTCTTCCCCCTAGACGGCCTAACCAAAAATACTTCTACCAGAGAGAAACCTGAGAGCGGCCAACATGACATTTTCTGCGACACCGACTTTCCGCACTGGGAAAGGACGTCATCTGCATCCATTTTGAGAAGGGAACTACGATGCTACATCCACTTTCAGGTCTCGATGGTAAAATCTGCATGTGATGGAAGTCCGTGCTACATCCATTTTCAGGCGGTTTATGTCCGTGCTGCAACCACCATCTCTTGCCATCTCTATTATACCAGACTATGCCCGTAGGTCTAAAAAGAGGGAGGGGGAGGGGGAGGAGCAGAAACAATAAAAGTACGTATTAAATGTTAAATCTTTGAATATATATTGCCGTATCAAAGTCTCCTCTATAATAAACGATTTGACATGTCTGGAGACGCATGATGTATCGCATGATGCCCGCGTCCCGTTCCCTTCATTCTGCTTCTCAATTCAGCATCCCGTCCGTTCCGGACATTCGCTCGTGGCCGTCGGTGAGCATTCGATCCGCTCGGAGGAGCACGTGTTAATTAATGCGACGTGCCTCCGATTATAAATATCCCGCGAGTCGACGAAATATTTGAACTTTAAAAAAAAACATCAAAGAAAATAATGTTTATGTTGTCATGGGTGAAATCTCACCCTGGTATATATTTTTTTATTTTCGAAATAAAAAAAGCCAAACAAATGCAATTAAATGTTATTTATCATCATTGAATGTTAGATGAAAAGTAGAAGAGTTATTGTCCGTAGCGGATAATCTAATACTTAATAAGAACGAGACAAAATTTGCATGGGATGAAATTCCACTCTTTAACGCTATCATGACCTTTAAAATTATTCTCCGAAAACGGCGTCACAACAACTTTGACACTCTGTACAATTAGTTGCTGACACATTTTTTAATCGTACACATTTCTCTTTAATTAACATAAAGCTAACAAATGTCCGATGCTTCGACAGAGTAATTTTCTTTATTTTCAGTGATCAATAAATACGTAGTAAATCAATGTCGCGTACAGTTGAAAGGCTTCCTTGCATTCCCCTCGTCGTTTCGGAACCTCCGAGAAAAGGAGAGACGCCTAAGGGCAAGTCTCTCTTGCTTCAACCGCCGCCGAGGCCTGTAATATTTACATCGCGCCGATTGTGTTGATCGGCTGGCGAGCGACGACACTTTTTGCCCTTCGCATTATAATATTCGCGCACCTCATGTATTCGACCTCATTCCATCAACAGCAGCCGTGCGCGACGCGCTCGTCACTTCCGTCTTGTGTAATTGAAAGAAATATATCTCGTCGGTCCTCGAGATATTCAATCGGCATCGCGTTGATTAATCACACGGTCGAATCGCGAGTATCGGCATTAGAAGTGTGAGCGAGTGAAATCCGAAGGACTTCAGCAGTCGGGAAGCAGAACGCCGGCACCAATACGTCACGTTTCCAGGTATGTGGAATCATTTATTATGCGGGAGGTCTCCGATAACGAGAGCGGACGTTTGACGAATTTTCCGGGAATAAGAAGTCGGAATTTCGCGCTCGGCATTCACAATCCGTCATTATCCGACTAGTAATCATGACTTTATGAATCTGCAATTACTTTCGTCAATTTCTATCTGTTTAATTATTTATTGCGTTGTTGTATACAAGAGATATTGATCCAGACAGAGACGGATAACGGTTCATGAACGCGGATTTCTAATTCATCATGTTCTCAATCAAACATTCTGAATAATTCTCAACTGTGTGAGTATACCGGTCTTGTGTAAAATATTCAACGTCATATCGCTTCTTAGATTGCGACCTTTTTTGTTTTCGGTCAGCGCTTCTTTCAAGTCTGGTTACTGTCGTTACGGGATCTAAATTTAAATGTCCATTCGTAAAAGTGTATTTTCGAGAGCACACAACTGTTGTCTCCACTTCTTGTTGTCATCTTTTTTCGTCAGCTCTTTCAAAAGCTCCTATCTAGACATTCAATGTCAATAAAGACAAAAAATCGTAGCGAATATTCTTCACTCATTCCGACCAAACGTTCTTTCTCTACCTCAGCTTACCAACCAAGACGCTAAATTTTTGTTCCAATTCGGGAAGCAAGTGTACCGGATGCCCACTAGAGATCTCAGCAGACAGGTCGACCGAAGTATTTCAAGTTTCTAACATCTGTTCATCTACGATTTTCCTTTGAACTTTTCTCTACCTCAGCTTACCAACCAAGAACGCTAATTCAGACGTGCGGAAGAAGTGGTACGGAGCACAAGATTCACAGAGCAGGTCAAAGTAGTTAAATTTACCTTGTTCAATTTTCTTTGCTTTGTAACTTGTTCCTCATCAGCTCTCTTGAAAGCTTCAAGTCCCATTTAAATTTTCAATGTTGGAACAAAAATATAAAGATAAAAATTCCGTATCAAAATATATCCGTATTTTCGATTGGTCCCGATCAAAGATATTCTCTCTCTACCGCAGGTTATCAACCGGAAAAATTATTTTTCTGTTTCAGTTGTTGCGGAAAGCAACAGCAATCCGGTGGACGCGGATGCCGCACCGGAGGATCCGGTTCGGGCGAAGCAGAGTCGGCTTGAAGGTAAGTTTACAAGTTTACTATAATCCTCTGTTTGACCCTTGGCGATCTAGAGCTGGGATATAATTTCCGGCTCGACTTGAATTACGATCGCAGAGGGTAAACTACTCTTTTACTCGCCCGCACTCGTTGGTCAAATCTGATGAGCAAATGTGAATTTTTTGTTACAGAGTTGAAGCGGAACGTGGCCGGCTCTGACTGCAAGTCGTTTCGGTGAGTCAAAATGAAAAGAGAAACAAAATTCTGCATGACGGATGTGGGACTAAAAAATATCGTTCGAGTCAGTGCGAATTGCAAATAGATACTTGCATGTGTGTATTTGTGACGTTGAATAAAATACATTGCTCGAAACAATCAGGGGATTACTTGATCGATAGCCTGCATTACATACAAGATTTAAAATACTGAATGATTCTCTTTTGATGTTCAGTCATCTGAATAAGAGAATATTCATATGTACAAACGCGACACCGACATCAGCTGCTTTATTTTAATTTTTCAAGCGGGCCGCAGAATTACTTAACGATTTAATTATTTGACAATATTCAATTGTCCGTATAAAATATATTCATACGCATAAATGCTGATACCGTTGGCTACTTTTCTTTTATTTGCAAAACAGGCTGTAGAATTATTTGGCAATATTGTCCATTCATCATAATCCCTATTGTCTCGAGTAGCGTATAATGCGCGTAGAAATTGCGCTAGCGCACGCCGAGCTTGAGGTATCCTCGCTCGCGTGCCTTTGAATATCGTGACCGCGGTTGTCAGTATACGCGTTTTTACTCGCGTTGCTAACAAAGAAAACTTAAATTCTCATTTCGCCAAAGTATCGCGAACGTAAGCTTCGTCGTGACAGAGCTATAATGCGTGAAAACTTTGCCCCGCTCCTCTCTCTTTGCGCTCCCTAAGGGGGACCGGTTTCTGATTGTCTAATCTTTCCTCGCGTGCATTCGCGTTGCGAATATTTCACTCGTAAATATCGATAATCCCACATTTTCGCGACTTTTCAGACGCAATCGCGAAAAGCACCGTAAAAATCCGTTGGACGAGTCAATAAATTTTCACACGGTTCTTACTCCTCGCCGATCGAGTTTATAGAGTCCGTTTCGCAGCGCGCAAAAAGTTTCCACCGATGGCGAGTAAAACGTTCGTTAATTGATGTAAATATCGCCGTTCTAATACCGCGTATCAACCGCGTCGCGGAAGTGTGATGAAAGTGTAGCAATCACCGTGGGACGAGCTGCAAGATGGATGTTGCGCGACATGGAGAGCGGCAGCGGACATGGGCGGACATTGGTGGATCTGGTTGGATGCAACAGGACATCATCAATATCATCATTGGTGAGTGTCTGACTCAAAGCTCGCAGAAAGAACTTTTATTATTACTTTATTATTACTTTTATTATTACATTGTGCATGCCGCAAATTTGCATTGACTCTTGTAACGAAAAATATATTCCATGAATTATTGTCCTATATTATTGCCATATATTGTTCCCATATATTGTTCCCATATATTGTTGCCATATATTGTTGCCATATATTGTTGCTGTATATTATTACCATATATTATTCCCATATTGCCATGTATTCTCGCCATATATTATGGCCACTTGAAATCGCGCGAGCAATCAAGAAAACTGAATTTATCGGTAATCGCAAAGGCGCGGCAGACGTTACAAATGGATGTTAGCAGCCGGTCTCAGGGTTGCCCGATAACAATACTGTTGCTGCAATTTAACTTTAAACAACAGCGGCCTCAGATCGCAAGAAACTTTTTATCGCGAACTAACCTCTCGAACGGAATGTTCCCGAGAAGCGCACTTGAGATAAATGGAAGTTATAAGCGAACCTCATCGATAGCATATTTAACCTTCGATATCTCCTAAAGGACTCAAGATACAGGAACGACCTTTTGCAATATAGTTCTATATCAACCCTACTTTGACCATAAAGCTCGACTTTCAATCCACAGCAGAAACGGAGATATTAACATCACAAGTTAAACACTTTATCTTACTATATCTCCTAAACGGTTCAAGATACAGGAACGCGCTCTTGCCACAATGTAGTCCTACACCAACCTTAATTTTACCATAAATTTCCACTCTCAATTCCCAGTAGAAGCGGACATATCAAAGGTACAAGTTGGAAAATTTTAACCTTCGATATCTCCTAAACGGCTAGAGATACAGGCCTGTTTCTTGCACCAAAATGTAGTAATCTAAAAACCCTACATTTTCCCGTAAATGACGACTCTCTACTCCCAGTAGAAGCGGAGATATCAACGGAGAAAGGTTGGAAAACTTTAACCTTCGATATCTCCTAAACGGTTAGAGATGCAGGCCTGTTTCTGGCACCAAATTAAAGTCCTCTCAAAACCCTACATTTTGCCGTAAATGACGACTCTCTGCTCCCAGTAGAAGCGGAGATATCAACGGAGAAAGGTTGGAAAACTGTAACCTTCGATATCTCCTAAACGGTTAGAGATACAGGCCTGTTTCTGGCACAAAATTAAAGTCCTCTCAAAACCCTACATTTTGCCGTAAATGACGACTCTCTGCTCCCAGTAGAAGCGGAGATATCAACGGAGAAAGGTTGGAAAACTTTAACCTTCGATATCTCCTAAACGGTTAGAGATACAGGCCTGTTTCTGGCACCAAATTAAAGTCCTCTCAAAACCCTACATTTTGCCGTAAATGACGTCTCTCTGCTCCCAGTAGAAGCGGAGATATCAACGGAGAATGTTGGAAAACTTTAACCTTCGATACCTCCTAAACGGTTAGAGATACAGGCCTGTTTCTGGCACCAAATTAAAGTCCTCTCTAAACCCTACATTTTGCCGTAATTGACGACTCTGTGCTCCCAGTAGAAGCGGAGATATCAACGGAGAAAGGTTGGAAAACTTTAACCTTCGATATCTCCTAAACGGTTAGAGATACAGGCCTGTTTCTGGCACCAAATTAAAGTCCTCTCAAAACCCTACATTTTGCCGTAAATGACGACTCTCTGCTCCCAGTAGAAGCGGAGATATCAACGGAGAAAGGTTGGAAAACTTTAACCTTCGATATCTCCTAAACGGTTAGAGATACAGGCCTGGTTCTGGCACCAAATTAAAATCCTCTCAAAACCCTACATTTTGCCGTAAATGACGACTCTCTGCTCCCAGTAGAAGCGGAGATATCAACGGAGAAAGGTTGGAAAATTTTAACCTTCGATATCTCCTAAACGGTTAGAGATACAGGCCTGTTTCTGGCACCAAATTAAAGTCCTCTCTAAACCCTACATTTTGCCGTAAATGACGACTCTCTGCTCCCAGTAGAAGCGGAGATATCAACGGAGAAAGCTTGGAAAACTTTAACCTTCGATATCTCCTAAACGGTTAGAGATACAGGCCTGTTTCTGGCACCAAATTAAAATCCTCTCAAAACCCTACATTTTGCCGTAAATGACGACTCTCTGCTCCTAGTAGAAGCGGAGATATCAACGGAGAAAGGTTGGAAAACTTTAACCTTCGATACCTCCTAAACGGTTAGAGATACAGGCCTGTTTCTGGCACCAAATTAAAGTCCTCTCAAAACCCTACATTTTGCCGTAAATGACGACTCTCTGCTCTCAGTAGAAGCGGAGATATCAACGGAGAAAGGTTGGAAAACTTTAACCTTCGATATCTCTTAAACGGTTAGAGATACAGGCTTGTTTCTGGCACCAAATTAAAGTCCTCTCTAAACCCTACATTTTGCCGTAAATGACGAATCTCTGCTCCCAGTAGAAGCGGAGATATCAACGGAGAAAGGTTGGAAAACTTTAACCTTCGATATCTCCTAAACGGTTAGAGATGCAGGCCTGTTTCTGGCACCAAATTAAAGTCCTCTCAAAACCCTACATTTTGCCGTAAATGACGACTCTCTGCTCCCAGTAGAAGCGGAGATATCAACGGAGAAAGGTTGGAAAACTTTAACCTTCGATATCTCCTAAACGGTTAGAGATACAGGCCTGTTTCTGGCACCAAATTAAAGTCCTCTCAAAACCCTACATTTTGCCGTAAATGACGTCTCTCTGCTCCCAGTAGAAGCGGAGATATCAACGGAGAAATGTTGGAAAACTTTAACCTTCGATATCTCCTAAACGGTTAGAGATACAGGCCTGTTTCTGGCACCAAAATGTAGTCCTCTCAAAACCCTACATTTTGCCGTAAATGACGACTCTCTACTCCCAGTAGAAGCGGAGATATCAACGGAGAAAGGTTGGAAAATTTTAACCTCCGATATCTCCTAAACGGTTAGAGATACAGGCCTGTTTCTGGCACCAAATTAAAGTCTTCTCAAAACCCTACATTTTGCCGTAAATGACGACTCTCTGCTCCCAGTAGAAGTGGAGATATCAACGGAGAAAGGTTGGAAAACTTTAACCTTCGATATCTCCTAAACGGTTAGAGATACTGGCCTGTTTCTGGCACCAAATTAAAGTCCTCTCAAAACCCTACATTTTGCCGTAAATGAAATCTCTCTGCTCCCAGTAGAAGCGGAGATATCAACGGAGAATGTTGGAAAACTTTAACCTTCGATACCTCCTAAACGGTTAGAGATACAGGCCTGTTTCTGGCACCAAATTAAAGTCCTCTCTAAACCCTACATTTTGCCGTAATTGACGACTCTGTGCTCCCAGTAGAAGCGGAGATATCAACGGAGAAAGGTTGGAAAACTTTAACCTTCGATATCTCCTAAACGGTTAGAGATACAGGCCTGTTTCTGGCACCAAATTAAAGTCCTCTCAAAACCCTACATTTTGCCGTAAATGACGACTCTCTGCTCCCAGTAGAAGCGGATATATCAACGGAGAAAGGTTGGAAAACTTTAACCTTCGATATCTCCTAAACGGTTAGAGATACAGGCCTGTTTCTGGCACCAAATTAAAGTCCTCTCAAAACCCTACATTTTGCCGTAAATGACGACTCTCTGCTCCCAGTAGAAGCGGAGATATCAACGGAGAAAGGTTGGAAAACTTTAACCTTCGATACCTCCTAAACGGTTAGAGATACAGGCCTGTTTCTGGCACCAAATTAAAGTCCTCTCAAAACCCTACATTTTGCCGTAAATGACGACTCTCTGCTCCCAGTAGAAGCGGAGATATCAACGGAGAAAGGTTGGAAAACTTTAACCTTCGATACCTCCTAAACGGTTAGAGATACAGGCCTGTTTCTGGCACCAAATTAAAGTCCTCTCAAAACCCTACATTTTGCCGTAAATGACGACTCTCTGCTCCCAGTAGAAGCGGAGATATCAACGGAGAAAGGTTGGAAAACTTTAACCTTCGATATCTCTTAAACGGTTAGAGATACAGGCTTGTTTCTGGCACCAAATTAAAGTCCTCTCTAAACCCTACATTTTGCCGTAAATGACGACTCTCTGCTCCCAGTAGAAGCGGAGATATCAACGGAGAAAGGTTGGAAAACTTTAACCTTCGATATCTCCTAAACGGTTAGAGATACAGGCCTGTTTCTGGCACCAAATTAAAGTCCTCTCAAAACCCTACATTTTGCCGTAAATGACGACTCTCTGCTCCCAGTAGAAGCGGAGATATCAACGGAGAAAGGTTGGAAAACTGTAACCTTCGATATCTCCTAAACGGTTGGAGATACAGGCCTGTTTCTTTCACCAAAATATAGTGCTGTAAAAACCCTACAGCCCACCAGAAATTTCTACTCTTAACTCCCAGTTGAAGCGGAGATATCAATGGAACAAATTGTAATACTTTAGCTTTCGATATCTTCTAAACCGCTTAAGATATAGGCACGTTTTTTACTACAATATTGTCCTGTATCTACCCTATGCTCACCACAAATCTCGTCTCTCAATTCCCAGTAGAAGCGGAGATATTAACGATTCAATTTGAAAAACTTTAACTTTCGATATCTCCTAAATGGTTAAAATACAGGCCTGCTTTTTTGCCGCAATATGGTCCTATGTCACTCCTATTTTCACCCTAAATGCTGACTCTCAATTCTCAGTGGAAGCGGAGATATTAGCGGTACATGTTGAAAAACTTTAACCTTCGATATCTCCTAGACGGCTCAAGATACAGGCATGTTTTTTTTGCTACAATATAGTCCTTTATCAACCCTATTCTCACGATGAAGCTCGACTCTCAATTTGCAATAGGAAAGGAGATATGAACATAAAAATTAAAAATTTTACCTTCGATATTTCCTAAACGGCTCAATATACAGGAATGCGCTTTTACCACAATATAGTCCTATATCAACACTATTCTCACCATAAAGCTCGACTCTTAATTCGCAGTAGAAACGGAGATATTAAAAGTACAATTTAAAACTTTAACCTTCGATATCTCCTAAACGGTTAAAGATACAGGAACGGGCCTTTGTCTCCTAAACGGTTCAAGGTGCAGGGACAGGCTTTTATCACAATATGGTCCAATATCTATCCTATTCTCATCATAAAGCTCGACTTTCAATTCCCAATAGAAGCGGAGATATTAACAATGTGCGCGACCGTGTTTGTCAAGTACGCTATTATGGTTGTAGCATGGACATAAACCGCCTGAAAATGGATGTAGTACGGACTGCCAGTACATATAGGTTTTACCGCCGAAACCTAAAAGTAGATGTAGCATCATAATTCCCCTCTCAAAATGGATGCAGATGGCACCCTTTCACAATACAGAAAGTCGGTGTCGCCGAAAACGCCGTGTTGGCCACTCTCATATTCCTCTCTGCTTATACTCATTCGCAAAGAAGTCTGGGACACTTCTTTCTTGATGCATCTCAAAACGCATCCGATGTCCAGTGAGAAAATTTCTTTTGGAATAATCTGTAGAATACAGATCTTTTTATTGGATATCTGGGTACCTATCATGGAACGCGTTGGAATCGATTCCGATCGGAAATTCCATTTCCCCTAGAAAAGACGTTGGCTGCATTCAGCAGACTCAACAGTTGGACAACATTACTAGATTTTCCACTGAATCTCGCTCCTGATTGGTAAATACTTCTGGCTCTACGAAGAATCTAACAGAATGCTCCAATCACAGACGATAACCACTAAGCTCTCTCTGATCACTTTGTTCTATTGAACGCGGCCAATGGCTGCATTCAGCAGACTCAACAGTTGGACAACATTACTACATTTTCCATTGAATCTCGCTCCTGATTGGTAAAGACTTTTGGGTCTATGAAGAATCTATAAAAATGCTCCAATCACAAACAATAATCACTAAGCGCTCTCTGATCACTTTGTTCTACTGAACGCGGCTAGTACTACAACCGCTCACTGAGCGCTAAGTGAGCTTTTGCACCTGATTGGTGTATATATTTAAAGCTAAAAGAATATACCAATCAAATGTAAAAGCTCATTGTGTGCTCAGTGAACGGTTGGAGTACTGAATGCACCCAATTAAGGACGCTCACTGTGACGTTTGATCTTCTTTCTGTGCTAATACCCTGTAGATGTCACTAGGATTCGATGCAAAATCGCGTATGCATCTATAAAATAACTAGCCAAAGTGTATACATACATTTCCAGCGCACAGCCATTTATTGAATGAATGAATGAGTGTGTACAAAATACATACATACGGCGTGGCGCGTCTGGTTTCATGTGTGCGCTGTATTGTTACTCGTGCCATGTGGTTGCTATTTAAACGTTCCTGCTTGTTCCTACTTGATGTGTACATATATTCGTTTAAATACATACATTTTGATTTTTAAATAAACACAATGCCGAAAGTTCGTACGCAAGTTACGGCTCGTGTTCACAAAGAAGTAGCTAGACAAGGTTAAAATTTATTAATAGATCAACTTGAGAATAACCCTGCGTTTAGTTTATATATCGAATTTTTATACAAAATATATTTTACATGTTTAATTTGCTTCATTCTTTTCGTAACGCACAGGTATCTTGTTTAATAAGGATTTTGGTCAACACATTTTGAAGAATCCGTTAATCATACAAAATATGGTAGAAAAAGCTGCACTCAGGCCAACCGATGTTATATTGGAAGTTGGTCCTGGTACAGGTAATATGACGATAAAACTGCTAGAAAAAGCAAAAAAAGTTATAGCATACGAAGTAGATCCAAGATTAGTAGCGGAATTACAAAAACGTGTTCAAGGAACACTGTATCAGCCAAAATTAGAAATAATGGTTGGAGATGTATTAAAGTCAGATTTACCCTTTTTTGATTTGTGTGTTGCTAACATACCATATCAGATATCGTCGCCGTTAGTGTTCAAACTACTTTTGCACAGACCATTATTCAGGTAATTGAAAGATATGAAAAGATATAGTAAAACTCCAAAAAGAGACAATATTAATGTTACTAATACTTAATTCTACCTTTAAATTAATGTTTATTAATTTTTAAATCATATAACACTTTATTACATTTTTAAATGGACCTTGTTATTTTTTAATGTATATATAATATAAAGGAGCTGATATGCACATGATTTTTTACAGATGTGCTGTACTTATGTTTCAAAGAGAATTTGCAGAGCGTTTGGTAGCTAAACCTGGTGACAAATTGTATTGTCGCTTGAGCATTAACACACAATTATTGGCACGAGTAGATATGCTGATGAAAGTCGGAAAGAATAATTTTAAGCCTCCACCTAAGGTAGAATCAAATGTAGTAAGAATTGAGCCAAGAAATCCATCACCACCGATCAATTATCAAGAATGGGATAGTCTGACAAGAATTGCATTTCTCAGAAAAAATAAGACTCTCTCTGCAGCCTTCAAGCAAAACACAGTTACCACTATGTTGGAAAAGAATTATAAGATTCATTGTTCTTTGAATAACAAGGTAAGTTTGATTGCTATGAAAATAAAAATTGTATAACATACAAAATTTAAATGTCTATCATTGTTTATTATTTATTATTTATCAATTGATACATAGGTTTTCCCAGACAATTTTGATATCAAACAATTGGCAGACCACATTTTAAAAAAAACAAAAGCAGAAAACAAACGAGCCAGGACTATGGACATACCTGATTTTATCAAGTATGAAAAACAAGTTAATGGAATTATTCATGCATTATACATTGCTTTTGTGCAGTAGACTACATTTGATTATTTAAACTTACAATAACTTGATAGTTTGTACAAGTTAGGATATATTGAAATTAATAAATATGTATTTTTTTCAGGCTTTTACATGCATTCAATGCAGAAGGCGTACATTTTGCATAAATTATACTAGTCTATCTATTACTTGTTAATAAGTTAGGAATTTTTATAGGAAAGTATGTAAAATATAACAAATATATTTTGTTAGAACAGCAAATCTCTCTGGTAACCTTTTTATTTAAAATAACTGAATTTGTTATACATATCGAGGCCATTTAAATGATCGTTTATTTAAGATCAATTTGATTATACATAATAGTTCTAAATCATATATAAAAAGAAATCGAGAACTCTTCTACGAGATTTCTACCGTGTATAATATTAATTCTACACTATGCACATATAATTCAAACTTTAATATCTACTATTAATGTAAATTTTATTACATTGAACTGACAATCCGTAGATCGGATTATATTTCAGACATAATTTTGATTATGGATATTTGATTATATATGCCGTGCCATTTTTCAATATTCAACTTCATCTTGGTCTCCTAATTTATATTCGTAAAAATGTATATATTAATGAGACTGTTGTAAAGATTTTATCTATCCACTTTTTATCAATATGACAAATGCTAACTATATTGCTATATCATATAAAAACATCTACTTACTATTTTGTATGATTTACTTCAGTGTATGATTAGAAGAATGATGCAAATAGTTATTTTTCAAACCAAACTCGGAGACACTACAATTACTGGTAAAAATCATTACCGATACAATTAATATTAATAAAAATTAATATGATCAATAAAGGAATAACCATTCAAGTGCATTACACTTCAATGTACAATGATTGGAAAATTTGATAATATAAATTACATATGAAAAGATGGAATTAAATGACTGTCTCGCTAAGATTGAAGTTGCAGGTCAAGTTAGATTAACTGGCACAATATGCACTATGCCGGCTGCTCGTTTTCTGGTAAGTCTAGAATCTCTCCGACAAATTCTGCCACATTTATGTCTTTCTGAGCGTGTTCCGTGATAAAGTTGAGTTCCAACAATTGACTGTAGTTTGGACGGGCAGTGTAATTTTTCATTAGACTGAAAGCAGAACAAAGATAGATGAAGAAACATCACCTATAAGATTCACAAGTGATAAGCAATAATTTTGCCCCATGTATATGCTGTCATTTACCACTTATTAATAAATTCCTCAAACGAAGAGGAGAATTTGTCAGCAGGTAACTTCGGAGCTTCGTCTTTCACCACTTGTTTCAGTTGCTCGAATGGTGTACCCCACGACTCGTATGGAAATTTACCCGTGGCTAATTCAACAAGGGAAATTCCTAATGACCAGACGTCGGATCTGATGTCGTACTGCGACGGGTTACCCGACGGATCTATCCTTTCTGGCTACAAAAAAAGGCAATAGTGGAGAATGTATTGACAAGACAAGTAAAATTTCCGCAATGAGAATTATATATACGATTACGTACAGCCATATATGGTTTACAACCAGCATCGATAGTCTTAGCAACTGAATCCACAAGATAACCAGATATACCAAAGTCACAAATCTTCACTTCACCTTTTCGATTGATTAGAATATTACTAGGCTTAACGTCCCTGTGAATTACCCGTAATTGTGAATAGAGGTAATGCAATGCACTTACTACCTGCAAATATTAATACAACAATATGGATATTTTTTTATTAGAGAGTTCAGAATCGAATATACAAATAAATATTAAGATAAAGTGGATAAATGCAAGAAATAACCACATTAATATACAATATTATTGAATATGTGAATGTATACATACCGCAAAAGCCACTTTTCCTAAAATATCTTCAGGAATAGCACGGCCATGTTTGTAAACTTTCATATAAAATTTATCAAGGCTCATATCCATTACTTCCATGCATATCCATACATCTCCCTCTCGAAATAAGGCTCCGTAAAATTGTACTGTGTAGGAACATGCTGAACTACGCATAGAAATATCTAGGTCCATAAGCAGCCGCTTTTGTTCTTGTGTGTTAACCGTAGCAGTTATTCTCTATTATATAAATATTATATAAATAGAAATTAATCGCACATAGAGATAATTATATATGATTTCATATATCAAAATATAATATACATATATTACATATTTTATATGTAACAATACCTTTACTGCCATAATTGTGCCACTTTGCTTGTGTCGCATTTTATCAACAATCCCATATGCTCCACGGCCGAGTACACAAAGTGTTTCCAAGTCGTCAGCTTCCACAACAAATGTTTTATCATCAATAGTAATAGTAGTCCGTTTGTCTAAATTCCTTGGTGGCGTCCTGAAACAGAATATCCATGAGATTTAAGAAAACTTAAAAAACTGATATACATATTTTCTTCTGAACAAGCAGAATAAATCATATATCGTTGCACACAATGTAACACAATGCTGCACACATTGGTCTTATTTTTCCGAGAATTATTTATATTTTTTAATTCACCACAAAGCACAAAGCATAACATACAGTACACTGTAACACTGTCTCAATATTCAAGAAAGATGTCATCGCTTCTATACATACACTGGCGCGGGTGTTTCATCGGAGACGTTAAGTTTGAGGTCTCGCTTTCCACGGCGTGCCATGGTGTTAGATTGCGACGAACGAGAGGCCGCGTCGGCCACGCGAGTCTGATAGCGTCCCGGAACTTAAAAGGAACTCATGGCCGATCATGTAGAAGGACGCAGTGCATACGCGATCTGAAAAAGCAAGATGAGACGCTGAACCTCATGGACGACGCGTCGAAACGCGTAGGTTCACGCGCGCGCGTGCTAAAGAAAGACAGAGAGATATTTAGGTTATTTCGCGGAGTGGTTGTGCCGCGCGCGTATGCATACACCGCGAAATCGCGTTCTCTTCGGCGTTCCCGCATGACGAATCGATAAGAATCACGTACTCTGCGAAAAACATCACGCTGCCCCGATGAAATCGCGCGAGGAATGTCCAAATCACCGTAGCACTTCGTTGCCCATATATGAAGTTTTTAACGAACTCAAATTACCGCCTGAAGTTGGTTGCGCGAAACCGCGCAGGTTGATACTGTTAGATTTGAAAGTTGTACGTCAGGGACAGTCACCAAATCGCCGTGGCATTTTGTGTTATCTGTATCTCGTTTGCAAAATCTTGAATGTTCCAAAGTGATATAATTAACTTCAAGGTAGGATAATAGAAAAAGATGCCTGAAAAGTGACAGAAAATATATTGTTTATATTTGTTATCGATGTGATTGCTCTAGGAATTTTTTTCGTATATTTTTATTTAATTAGGGAATTGTTAGTATTAAAGTTATTGCGGTCTAGAATATTTTACAGTGGAATGTTAACAGCGGTAAAATTTTTAGATTTAGAAAACGAATTGTTTATATGTGTCTTATTATTTCATCTGTATCTGTATTAAAAATCGGTATTTCTTTATTTTTTTCTTCCAGTGTTTAAACATATATATAAGTGTTCATATATAAGTGTTTTCCAATAATAGACGGAGTTTTTATTGGCCACAGATTATCATAAGATGATGTGTCCAATGAAATGATCATTAATATTTCTTGATACAAAGTACCTTTTATTTTTAGATGCAAAATTGATCGAGGCAAAAGAGATGGTTTTAAGTGCAATATAATATTTAGAAATATCAGAAATTATTTTAAAAATAATTTAATAAATTTATAAATAATCGAATTATAGTCTTATCTACAAACTCTTTATCATCTAAATCATAAGGAACAACAGTATGTAAAAATATTGTATCAAGAAAAGTAACAAATTATTTTTACGTAGAAAGATTTACACTAGTGAAAATGGTCGTCTCTGTGACATGAACACTTGTTGCATACATTTTGTGTATGATATCGCAATTAATCCCTAATCTTTTTGTTATCATTTGTAAAGATATCAGCTGTAGTGTATTTTATATAATCATTTTTCGTCTCAAATCGAAGTATCTCTTCGTAAGAACAAAACTGAGGAAGTCTTTACTTGTTCTTGCGTACCTAACGTACCTAACGATCAATTACATACATACTTTTTCAATTTTTACATATTTTTGAGGCTGATATATCATGAAGAATAAAAGTATAAGCGATTATTATGAAGATCTACAATACAATGAATTCGACGAAAACGTGAGTACATGTATTCGACATATGTGTATTAATATATTAATAAGTATATTAGTATATTAATAAGTATATAAGTATAATTAGTATATTAATATATTATTAATATAAATATATTAATAAGTTATAAGATTCACTTTAATATTTCGAACATAACCTCTAATCTATATTATTGATAAAATATTGCATGCATACTATGTTTTAGATAGCATTAGCGGAATTACATGATTTATCTAATAAAATAGTTTTTCAAAAAAATGATAATTTTTCAAAAAGGTAAATATTTAACATCACAAATAAAAGCTGCTTTGAATTTTGTGATCATTTTTAGTGTGTTTTATTTATATTTGTAGGTTTCTTGAAACAGCAAATGTAATAGAAAAGAATTTGCCTCTTTTCCAATCTCTTTATGAAGATGTAGATATAGTTAGTACTATTATTAAATATTTAAACTATTATGGTATGAAATTCATGATCAACAAACTTAATAAGCTTGGTAAGTAAAAAATATAATATAAAAATACTTATGTTTTATATATTGTTTATTGTATAATATTTTATTTTGTTTAAGAATATAATACAAAATATGTTTGTATATAAGGTCTATTTATAATTTTGTTGTTTTAGAAGAAGAAGAGGAAGTAATAGCAGTAATAATTATGCTTTTTGATATATGTACACATACCAAGATGCAATCATTCTTATCAAAAAATCTTCTGTAATTACACTAACATATTTTTTAAAACAGATTCTTATTTATTCTCAATTAAATACGATAGAATATTTTCAGATCAATATTATCATTAGTTTTAAAAATGTATAATTTTTTTTTATTGTTAGGCAAAATTCCAACCTGGAGGATTTTGAACAAAAAATATATAATCAAACTTTAAGTAAGAAAAAATATATAATACAATAAAAATGTTTTCTTATCTTTTTCTATTTTGTAATCAAAATTCTTTAAATTTTTACAGTTCAGTACAAAGAAGCAATAATTTTAGAAGATTCAGATTTACATGCAGTTATTAATATACTAGAAAAATTTGTTTTCGATACAGTATGGATTCAGGAACCATTAGCAAAGAATGTATTTATAAACAAATCATGTCAGTTTATCCGTGTATTTCGATCAAAGCAGGAGTTACTTGATTCTAATGTATCGAAAAAGTTAAGTGTGACATCCATATGGTCAGAAGATATTATAGCTGCAAAGAATTTAGCAAAATCTTTAAATGTATGTCATGTAAATTGTATAACACAATATTATCAATTTATTTCAAGCGTTAAATTAATTTGTTTTTAACATTCAGAGAGATGTTATATTTATCAATACATTTATGGATTTCTATGGTGGTATCATAATCTTCCCATATCCAACAAAATTGATTAATTGTCTCATAGTGCAAGAGAAATCTGCAAGTATAATGAAACCAAATGTATCTAAATGTTTGTCCTACAATCTGTTTTATGATGGCATGTGGCAAAAACCTATAAAAGATACATATTGGTTAAATGAAGATAATCTATGGGCGAACGCAACTAGGTATGAATTTATATACTTTTCTTGATTTTATTCTTCTAATTATATATAATTATAGAATATATTTAATAATATTCATACATTGAATTTTTATAATTAATTTCTTGTTATTATTTATGTATTGCATATAGTGATGATATTAAAAGATGTATTGATGCAGCTGAGAAAGGAGCCAAAATTTGGAGTGCTAAATTTATTGATTCCAGAATACAAGTGTTATCTAAATTGGCATCCACATTAGAATGCAATAAGTATGTTAAATTATTAAGAAATTTTTTATATTTCCTATTATTATTATTATAGTTAATTGACAGTTTCTCTTTTTTTAGTAAATCTGAACTGGCAGATATAATATCAAAATGGATGAAATCTTCATATTTCTTTGAAAATTCAATAACATGTCCTCAAAATGGAAGATTAGAAGTAACAATAATGCGTAAACCACGCGGTATTGTCACCCTTAAGGCAAAGACCTTACATATGTTGTTTCAGCAGATGACATTAGCTTTAATTACTGGCAATTCTGTCATTGTGTTATGTAACTCAGAATATTGTAGTCTGGCACCATATTGTGATATGTTTTCAACATCTGGGGTACCTCCAGGTGTTATAAACATGTTATCAGTAGAAAATGTGGAAAATGTTTTACAAGAATATTATATCAGTGAAACTGAATTATTTTCAGAAGAGAAAAAGTTAAATCCATATATAAAGTTGACCAACCCTAAAATAGTTGTATTACCTATTAAATAACTTCAATTATTCCTAATAAATTGTTTATACACACATATATAAACAGATATAAATAGTATGTCCATATATTTTGTTTAATATTATAAACATAAAGGAACAATTTGTGTCACTCATCAGTCAATTCCTTAAAATGAAATTGATTAGATAATAATATCACAACATATTCTACGACTTATAATTATAATATAAAAATTTCACAATAAATTTTATTTTATCTCACAAATGCGTACATATGATCAAAGAATTTATAATTATTATGTTAATATCGCATAAAAAATAATTCACATTTTTGTTAGCAAACTATTCATGTTTTTAACAAAACTATATGTCGTGTTTTCCTTTGTATATTGTATGTTAGCAATTTAAAAAATAATATATATATATACTTTTCTAAAGCTTTCATGTATGAGTTGTACTATACATTTTGTTACATTGATAATTTCACTTATAAAAATAGCACGGACCACGTGAAATATATATATATATATAATAAAGAATTACAATAATAATAGTATATATAATAAATATATGTATACAGAAATGTATCTTATAAAACTTAGTTTTCGTAAATAAATGCATATTTTTTTACTTTTTGTACTAACAAAATCACGAGTATAAAAAGTAATGCAAGTAAATGTATATACATATATAAATGTATAGATACGATTTGTACAATTATGTCACCACATACATATATCACAATTCTATGAGGAATGTATTGATTGGAACATTCAATGATTCGTGTTTGTTAAAATGTAAATATTTCTCTGGAAATATAGATCATAATATATTAATACTATATATATATTATGTAACTATAAATTCTTGGCACTAACACAATAGAGTTTAAATTATTCGTAAACAATTAATAAATATTTGTACGGAATGTTTTGTGTTTAGACAATAGTTTACATAATATAAGCAGTAATCACCTGTCTATAATAATAGCAATATAAGCAATGTACTTGTCATATATATAATAAAGTATGGCATTTGTATCAACTTGTACCCTGTATGAATTGTCATAAAACAGATCTGTTTCGATATCTTTGACAAATTGATGTTAAGAACTAAAATTTTTCAACGTCAGTTTCAAATTTATAACGACTGTTTTGTAGTTTGTGGATAAAATCCAAAATTCGATCTAAGTTGTTCAAGAAATACAAATGTAAGAATAGTTTGCGGCGCTAACCGAATAAATGCAGGTACATAGCCCTAAAAAAAAAGAATATTAATTATTTATTAATATTAACACATATTAATATTAACATATGAATATTAATATTAATATTAACGCATATCTATATATAGAAAAATATTTTTTGATATGTTATATTTACTTTGAAGAAAGCAAGAGGTCCTAATTTGGCAGTATACAGGAAGATTTCAATCAGACTCTGTGCAGGAAAAATAATTGTATCAGTGGTTTATGTTGTTAAATTTTTATAAAATTTTTATACTTACTTTAAATTCACCAGGCTTAGCATTCATTGCTCGTGTCTTCAGGACGTCTAAAGGTTGCGTAAGTGTTGTTGCAATAGCACCCTGTTAGCACAAATAGAAATTAGATAAAATCTTAAATTTTAATTCTTTTTAATTAAATTTAAATACAAAACACCTTAAATACATAAAGAAGTTGAAATGTTTTAGTCTCGATACATGTAGACTTACAGCTGATACACTAGATAAAACATGAGTCGAAGGATTATCTTGAAAATATCCACTCTGTAACAACGTCATTTTTATTTGATCGTAAAAGCTCAATTGTCCAATAGTCATCAGCGATGCTCTTATAGTCGCGGTGGAACATCCATTAAATAAATGACGAAGTCCTTCTTGTTGAATTACACGCAACAGTCCGTCCAAAGCATGTTTATAGCTGTATTAAAAAGCAAACCATATTCTATGATATACGTCCATGAGAAGATACACGTAGATGAATATAGGCAAATTTTAATTCTTACTTTCTTCTTAGTTCTGGCGCTAACTTGATATCATTCTGCATACGTACATTAATTACATCGCTAGGAGTTCCAAAAACACCACCTGTAGCACCAGAAACTCCTGCTAATAGTAACTTTTGATAAAAGGGTAATGGATGGCCAGGTGTTTCAAGCGTCTGTTTGCCGACCTATTTTGTTCAACAATGACTTGTATATAATGAAATGAGAAAATGGTCTATATAATATACCTAGAAAAATTTCCAACATACCAACCTCATATGCTCCAAATCTTATTGTAGAATATGTAAGTTGGCGAAGTAAAGAAGCACTAAGTCCATTGTATAAAGCTAATATTCCTTGTTTTTTAATTATTCCTACAGTCGAACGTGCAATTGATATTTTCCCTTCTTGTTGAGTTTGTAGGTGAACCTAGAGATTAAATTTTAATTTGTTTATTAATTTATAAATATTACAATATTTTACAGCTAAGCATATTTCAGCTAAGAATTATATGAGAAAAGAACCTTAAGTAAATCTAGTGGATGTGTTACACATGCAGCAGCTGCAGAAGAAACACCACCAAAGTACCAACGTGATAATTTCTTGCTTTTGTCAGTCATCGTCATTGTCATTTTACACACTTTATATCAAGCATAAACTAGAGACATATCTACAACAATTTAAACAGAATAATTAAGTTATTCATGGACTTGTTTAAAAATATAATTTATTCAAATTTCACCTTTTATTGATACTAATTACAACATCAATATATTAATCGTTATATAAAAATAGCAACTTTTTTTCCATTTGACTATAAAACAGGATGGTAAAACTAGAAAAATTATATACAATACAAATTAATGTACAATACAATATATAAATTAATTATGCGATATATAGCAAAATATATAAATTTTATATATTTTTTAATAATAAAACTTTTTCACAATCTATATATATATATATATATAGCAAAATATATATTTTTAATATATATATTTAAATTATATTTTCATATTATTAAAAATGTTTTTAAAAATTTGCTTTAGCAAAACGTAAACATGGAATTCGCGATGTTCCGCGATCTCTTGAAATAACCGGAAATCTTGACTCAACGAATTATTCGCGAACGATGCTAAAATTAAATTTAATGTTAAATAACGACCTTGTGTGATAGTGATATGTAGATTTCTGAAGTAATTAAGAACTTATGTATAATTCGCTTTTTTCTTTTTACAAACGACAGTGAAAGAGACTTTTTTGTATTTGCGACACAGAATTTTCATTAACGGGAGGTCTGGACAAGCATGACTCGACAGGAAATAGTGATAAAGCTTGCGGTCGCTCGAATGATCATTTGTTATCAAGGCAAATTCAAACACTGTTCATAATTTATTGTTGATTAAATTAATGAATTGCTTGTCAAAGTCGTGCGTATGCGTAACACATTTGTTCATTAAGACTATTTCGACATAATTAACTCTGATGCATTTTCGAAAATCGTTAATGAGTTCTGCGCATGATGTTACATTAAACGAAAATCATACGAAAATGAATACGAACATATTCACACATGGGACGTATCCGACGCAATGACGCAACCAGAGCATCAATGTCGATACGAGAAATTGAACCTGCCTGGACAACTGCCGGAACTCGACTGAAATAGTAGATCGCTCCTCTGGAGCGGATTGCCGCGTCGTGCGCGCGCATCAGCTGACAGCCACGTGAAACGCAACATTCCATTCTTAGGAGCATTAAACAGCTTTTTATCACATTTATCACATTATCAGTTGACGTGGAAACATACAGCTGTGTGTTTGAACAGTAAGTTAGAGCAGGATTAACACATGATCATGAGACGCGATTTCTTTAACTAAGGTGCAATGTTGGACACGGTTTCGTTGCAACGTTGAGAGAACCGATAATGCCAATATATTTTCTATAGTTTTGCACTTTTATTGCATAATTATAGTTAATAATAATAATCTGTATTATTATATAAATAATATTCTTGTGCAAAAGCATTATAACATACAAAATATTAGTGAAATTTGAAAAGAATAAAAAATTTCAAAGCTTTAAGCTTTAAATCTAACAAAGTTAGTTACAACATTGTTTAAATTCAAGAATAAGTGATTATAACAATCGATAATTTTTTGCGATATATCGATAATATCAATATGTTCAATTAATTGTATCGATTGTTAACGTCGTTCGATTCAAATTTTTTGACTCAACGGTGCTAACTTGTTGGGGAATTCGTCTTAACAGGCGCCAATATTAAAAGAGAGAGAGAGAGAAAACGGTGCTAACTCTCGTCGTACGGTATTGTAAGATTTAAAGAGATTTCGTCTATATCTCTTTTCTCTTCTCTTCGGAAAGATCCTCCTTCTGTGTTAGATATAGGGAATGTTCAGGATGTAAAGGTTCCGAGCGATTAATGTGAACTCCTCTTATTAAACAAGAATATAAGTATATGTATATTTTAAAAGAACTCAAATATAATAATACCGACACCGCAATTTATACTAAATATATCTCTTTACAAAGCTTAACGATCTACGACTTGTCTTTCGACTCGACTTGATTATTATTATTCGTCTCGACGTTCAATGGCAAAAAGCTAAAGGCAAAAAGCTCCGTCTCCCTCCATGCGTTCCCTTTTATCCTTTTCTCCATTCCCGAGTTTGAACTGTGGGGAACAGCCTTTCCTCAGTGGCTTCCCGGGAATAGGCTGGTGCTGTCCTCCCTCGTCTGTATCTTACAGTATTACTATTGAGAGGTAAATTAATTAAATGCGATAAAATTTTTCTGTTATTAGTAATGCAATTGAATGTTATTATAATTATGAACAAATCTACTGTTGATAAACTCTTGAATTAAGTAATAAATTAGGCTTAAAATACATTTGATTTCTATGTTTGTGCGCTCATTGTACTTTGCGCGCTTTTTAGGTTATAAAGCACATTGAGTTCTTAGTGTGTAATATGTCAAGTTATGCAAGAGTGTTGATCTTTTCGCGAAATATATTGTAATTTGTGTTTTCAGTTTATCATGGCCAGCACAATGGAAATGGTGTGCAACACTCTCGGAATTGACAGAGTAATTATGGATGGCAAAATGGTTTTGATTGAGGAGCAACATGGTACCAATGCAAACTTTTTGGTGAACGCCATACTATCGGACACATTGAAGAAGGGAAATGCTGTTTGTCTTGTTCATTGTCATAATACCTTTGGTCACTATCATAATATCGGTGTAAGGTTTGGCTATAATCTTTTGTCACTAAAAGCAGAAGGTCAGGTTACTGTTGTAGAACCAATGAAAATTGTAGCTAGCAATGTTATTGACATATGTAAAGATTCTATAGACAATGAAAAAATAATTGCGGATATTATTTCTCAAGAACACAAAGATATTGTGTACAGGCTTTTTAGATGCATTAAAGAGAAATGTGAAGAAGCAGCTAACTTTAATGCATCTGTAGTTCTTGTGATTGATGATATAAGTCATCTTTTTAATTTAGGCCTTAGTGTACATGATGTTATGTATTTAATAAGATACTTAAGATCGTTTATGGCATCACATGGTATATCACAACTTTATATTCTTACACATACATATCAAGAAGATCCAAAGATCTCAGATGCAGACATGGTTGCTAATTGCTTCAAACATATGGCACATCTGTGTGTCACAACTGAGCCACTTATCACAGGTCACTCAAGTGATGCATCTGGTAAATTAACTATTTGTTGGAGAACAAATAGCATTAGGTCTAAATATCATTGGCCAGAAAAAATTATATATTTATTTAAATTATTGGATTGGCAAGTAAAAATATATGCACCTGGTAAAACATCTGTTTTGTCGTAAATAATAATTTAATAACATAACTGTATACCATTTCTGATATGATCATATGATTTTATATTTTTGTACATATGTGTGTATATATATATATATATATATATGTATATGTATATATAACTAAAAATTGCGAACAAGACTTATTATAACTTAACTTAAGATAATTCTCAGTTATCTTACTAATTTATAGTAAAAATTTTTTTAATTATGTATTTAGTAATGTAATTAGAATGTTTTGTTATTGATGAATAAATCTTTTGATTCCTATATAAGTTTATTTCTGAAGTGAATTTTACCAATAACAAAACACTGCAACTCCTAAAGGGATTTATGAAATAATATTTAGGCATACTTCACATTACTATATTCAGTTTTTCTTTTTTGTATGATTTATTACACATAGTGTCATGTATTTCTAATACATTCTTGTCACAAAAGGGAAGTACTCTTTTATTAGTTATAAATGGGTATAAAACATAGCATTTATGAGAGTTCTGGTTCTTTGAATTATTATAAATTCAGCAATGAAGAATATGCACTGGTTAAAAGAATATGGTCAGAAATAGAGATTAGTCCTCAAAATCATGGAAATGCCTACTTCAAGAGGTATGTAATATTACACAAAAATTTGTAAGTAACAAAAACTATTTTATTGATCAATGAAAAATAACTGAAACATTTAAAAATCCTGATTGAAAATGATAATATTACGTTGATTTTAAGAAATTATGAAATTTCAGCTTTTGCGAAGCCTACCCGCAGTACGTGAAGTATTTCACGTTGGAGCCTAAATTGCCTATGAGCTTCGACATGCGCACTATTGAGAAATTTTTAAAGATTTTTGAAGCTATGGGATTTCTTTTGTTGGACTTTAACAACAAGCCGAGGCAATTAGATCGGTTTGTCGGTTATATAGCTATGATACATAAGGACATGCGATTGAATGAACAAGATATGCATGTACGTAGAATTTACTTTTTTTTTCATTTTTGTTAGAGACTTAGTGGAAATTTATAAATTTAACATGTAATTATCAGAAGAATTTATTTACATAAAATTGTAAAAAAAATTAATCATTTTACCTTGATTTTTAAAAATCTTTCATATAATTAGAAATTCATGTCATCGTTATTGAATTACCTGTCGCAAACATATCCAACGCAAATGACCGCGCAGTGTCGGAATGCGATGTCCAAATATATGGATAGTTTCACAAAAGAACTCTCCAAGAAGATGGAAGTCTTTCGATGCTATGACATCGCGCAATTGGACATAGTAATACGGCCAAAAGTAAGATACGCATAACTTGATTTTTCGAGACAATCGTAACTTGACACGTTGCTCTTTCTACTTGAAAAGAAAGTTAAGATTATTATCAATTTGAATTACATTCCACGATATCGCATCGGAAGGTACAAGGATGAAATGTTTCGTTAAAAATATTGTTTATACAAGCCTACGTTATACTCTACGTTCAAATATTATATTTTTAATGCTCTCGCCTAGTTTGTGCAGGTACTACAATTATATAAAAAATAGTAGGAAGTAGTTAATCGAATTTAATCGATATAGTTTATTTCAAAATAATTGGAATTTCAAAGATCTCAAGAGTCACATACGGATTACGTTAGGAATGAATTTGTTATATTTGTAAGTAGAGAGTATAATCATTTTCTGCTCCGATAGCGCAGCTGTGGAGACGGTGCACACTTTTCGTGGATCCCTTGATATTCGGCAAGTCTAAATTTTATTGGGGCGAATGGAAGAAGCAATGGGACGCGCGTCTGGACGAATGGACGACGCACGACGATTCCATTGGTTTGGATCCGACGTCGCAGGTGAACGAGGACGATAGCGTCCTGGTGTTGAAGGCCGACGACTCCAACGAGGTCGAGACTGGTATTCTACAGCGGAGGGCATCTATGCTGGCACGACGAACAGACTCGGATGTGTCCGCCTCCAGGCTCGCGGTAAGCCATCCTCCGCATGTTTATAAAAGTTACGCACATATTATGCGTAATTATATAGCAGCAGTCTTCATACGCTATGCGATACGTTAATTTCTAAAAAGCGCTCACACATACATCAAAAAGAATCTTGCACAATCCGACGAGATTATGTCGATAAGCCAGAATATTCGTCGATTTGTTAATACTCGCTGTCGATATTCGGATGATTCGGACGCGATTATTGTTTCGACAACGAATCAAAGGTACATAGCCAAATAACGATCGGTATTTATTGTTAACAATACTTTTCAGTTGTTGAGTCTGAGCAAAACATCCGGAATCGACACGATTAGACGTTTGCGAAAGCGCGATGTCCGTACAGCCGACGAATCCCGTCGACGTGCGCGACGTGTTCGTAAGACTCCGGATGTTGCAAAAGATTTTCGTGAGAAGCATCGCATTAAGAGCCTTGTACGCGATGTCGCCAAGCCTCAAGTCGACGCGACGATATTGCGTAGACGTTTGCGCAGCAGTCGCATTGTCATCGACAGCCCGTCCACGAGTGAAAATATTTTTGAAGAGAACGGTGAAGACACAATGGCGCTCAGACGTATCCCCGAGATCGCTCAAATTCAAAGCAACGTCCAAGCAATGCCCAAGTTGCATAAAAGCGCTCGTGAGAGACGACGGGAACGTTTCAACATTAATCTGCAATAATGGAAAGATATATTTAATCCTGTACTTTGGCACTTCGGTTGCGTCCGATTGTTTTAGAAATAACTTTTAAATAAAAATAGCTAAATCGAAGTAGCTTCTGTCCGTGAAGTGACACATCGAATTGCGATAAGGACAATTCTGCGATGTTCGCTTATATAAAATGCAAACGCATGAAGTAAAGACATGCGAAATTAATCCTTGAAAGATAGCTATGTGAACGATCATTACGGCGCATATTGCGTTTCATTCTATCATATCTCGTTGAATAATGGGCAAGAGAGCAAATAACGAGGAAATGATGTTAGAGAGAAAAATATAACCATTCGGCACATAGAGTGCCGGAGAGTGATATTGACCGACCGCTTGCTTTCCATTTTACCGCGTTTCACGCAATAAGGGCGAGTTTTTTGCGTAGTTGGAAAGCCATAAAGAGGAATGATTGACCGAGGAATCTGGTAGAATGAAAAATGTAATTAACTCATTAAGGCCATAATTATTTCGCATGAACATTTTATGTTAAAGGTTCAGTCTGTTTATTTCTTAAAGCTTTTAGATCAATATATTGTAAGTATTTTCAGAAAATATTTACTTTTTTTATAAAACTTTTATACAACTGTTTTCAGATAAAAAATTCCTATTAATTAAATGATTTTGTTTGTTAAAAAAGCGTTCTTATAGATGAAACATTGTTAATGGGCTAAAATCTTATGAGTAGAACTAATTAGAATTCTCACCTCAACTGGCTTTTCCGCGGTCGTCGATCCTTCGGAAAGCGGCGTAGCGGCCGTCTCCGCCACTGTTATGCACAAATCGCACTGAGTCGATGCTGTCGTCGCTCGCTACTCGACGTAGCTTCTTGTCGCTGGTTAAAAAGAAAAAGTAAAAAAGGTATGTGAGTCTCACGTCGCGACTCAACGACTCACAACTAGAGTACAGTTAAACGCGTTGTTTTCCAAGTGAATAAAGAGACGGGTTTATGTGCATGTGGCGGGTTTTCGAGCGCTCGTGCATCACATGTCCCGTATCGATCGTCATGTAAGTGGAATTTTCTTACTGGTTTCGCGGGTTGGCCGCTGATATCGGTGGGAACAGTGCGGCCGGAGAAATTAAGGGCTGCACCACCGGCCCCATCACGTGTTCTACTTCGGGCGGCTCTTGAATCGGCGGGAGCGGTGACTCCCAGTCGGAATCCGTCGAACTGCGTTTTCATACAAAAGAAATACCGTCACACGAGGTCATTTCTCTAGGCAACGCACAATTTTACGGTAGTCCTCACAACTAAACCGTTCGTGTTTGAACGATGGAACGCGGCCGGTTGACCACGAGGAAATCGATAACGCATTTAACGATCACGACGGACGATAAGCGACCTCGACGATGACGGAGCTTCGTCCGTTTTCACGCTTTCCGCAAAGTGATATACATTCGTGCATTCTTAGAACTCTCATAAAGATCCGTGTGAGCGATCAGCCGCGTTTATTGCTCATACATACATGACATAGTACACCGGCATAG
This sequence comes from Harpegnathos saltator, assembly GCF_003227715.2. Taxonomy (NCBI): domain Eukaryota; kingdom Metazoa; phylum Arthropoda; class Insecta; order Hymenoptera; family Formicidae; genus Harpegnathos; species Harpegnathos saltator. Next base: position 632,070 of record NW_020229939.1, read on the forward strand.
CAAATTCAAGCGTTTCGCAATTATTATAATTGATCTCGCTGCAGCGCTTCGCATCGCGCGTGTCGATCTATGTGGATAAATGTGCGAGCTTTCTCGTCAATGAGGAACGAATTATCCTCGCGCGAGGCGCAATTTAGCGGCGCGCCATGGCTGAACAATCGATTTCGGCCGTGAAATGACGAGGAAAAAGAAGAAAGAATATTCGATAATGACCGTCAACGGAGGGAGAAAGATCGATCGACGACGTTCGATGTGATCATACACGCCAACGATGCATAATCGCCAACTCACCTGCTGGCTATTCTCATGTCACTGTTGAGATTGTCATAACTCAACCGGCTGGATATAGGCGGCAATTTCCCACGGCTAAACGACGTGATCGGCGACACGAGATCGCCGAGGCTGCTATCGACGTACGTCGCGACTTGGATCTCCTGCTGATACATGGCGTACAGATTCTGCAGATCGGGCGGCAATGTTAAACGACCATCTGTCAATCGAATCGCGTGCATAAGTATATTATTACGTCGCATAAGTATAATGTATCGTTAAGTCGCGCAATGACAGAGATAACGTTTATACAGACGTTTTATAGTCACTTCAAACTTGTCTCGAGGTATCCAGCTCAGAATTTGGAGTTAGATGTGAATTTTTCAGTTGAATGAATATAAGAATATAATGTTTTGTACATCACATGATCTAACAAAGAAACTCAGATAAAATTTTAAATTTTTGACCTTAGTTCTTCACTTAGTTCATGAGACAAGTTTCAAGTGAGGACTATTAATACGAGACTTAAAAACATCTTCGAGAAAATAAGATGTTCAAGATACGTCTTTGAAATATCTTTGAGATACGCTGCGTGAGAATTTTGATTTCGAGATCGCTCGTTTCCAACCTTCCATGATTCGTCGTTGTCTGGTAATAATCTCATCAGAGATCTGCCTTTGTCGATCATAGCGAAGCAACAGCAACTCGCGACGTCTCAGCTCATGTTGCTTCACCAATCTCTCGCTCTGCAGCATCATCTTGTCTGCCTCCAACTCGTGGACGCGCAACATCAGCGCCAACAATTCGCGTTCCTCGTCTGAGTTGATACGCGACGGTAATTCCTGAAGAAACACGTTTTTTCGTTTCCGTTATCCGGTAAGTTGTTCGATCGACTTGACAGTACGACTCAATTATAATTATAATAATAATAAGTAAAATGACGAGATGAATCTCACATCTTCGAGCATCGCACTGCGTTTTCGGCAAGACTCGAGCTCCTTTTCCGCGGCGGCGCGCACCTCCGCGTACCTCTCCTGCTCTCTCGTGATCTCCGTTAGTTCTGTCCATGCTTGCTGCACTGCAACATCGTCCTCCAGATCCGTGTCCTCCAAGAGATCTAACAGATCGAACGTGTCACGATATCATGAATTGCATTTTAAATTAGTAGCGAGTCTATGTTCATCGTGAATTTCCATTCTCGTGAACGTTCAACTTCGCGCTTCTCGACCTCGATATTTAACCCACAACTTACCCATATCATCCACTTCGTCTACTTGGTAATCGGTGTCGGGACGTCGCATGCTGGAATCCCGACTTTTTCCATAGACTCTATTGTTTCTCGACTCCCAGTGCGAGATTATGGAATGTTGCTGCTCAGCCGCGATATTCAAGCCCAGCAAATGACTGTCCAGTTCCATCAGTTTCCTTCTGCCGAAGGGAGAAGTTCGTGAACAAACGTTCCCCAGATAAGCCTCGAGAGCTTTCCGTGCCTTATTTTTCTCTTCAGCTCTTTACAAAACGTACCTCAGACGCATCTGCTCTTTAAAGGCGGACACGATCTTTTCCCTCAGTGATCTGAAATCGTTGTCGTGTTTTTCTGGTTCCTTCTCCTCCACCTTCTTCGGCCTTTCCTCCTTCATCTTGTTTCGCAGCCGAGAGATCTCGCTCTTCAGATCGCTGATTATATCGCGATACTGCGCGACGTGCAGGTAACTGACGTCCAAAACGTTCCGCTCGACCTTATTGGAGATCTTGTTAGCGCGATCCGCATAGATCAGGGTGTTCTTGCTCTCGTCTCGGTGCGCGCTCGCCGGCGATACGTGCGCGATCATGACGGTTCGGCAATTGCCACTGAGAGCGTCCTTCAGCAACCTGGTGAGCTTGGAGTCACGGTAATTCACATATCGTGCACCACCGGACAGAGCGTTGATACAGTTACCCAGCGCCAAAAGAGATCGATTGATGTGCGCGCCTTCTTGAAGTCTCTTACCTTTGTTCTGTAAAATCGATCGCATCATTGAGCATATCCAGTCGGTGAAGAAATGATTACCTTGGTCTGTTTCGCTCGTTCGGACCCGGCGAGATCGATCATGAACAGCCTGCCTTGTTTCACCCGGTTTCGCAGACGTTGATCGCCGTCCTGAACCGGCCGAGAGGATTGTCGCACCGTGACGCTGAGGAGAGCATGGCTTCGCGACGAGGTTTTGTTCGCGGCGGTCGGTTCCATCGTCCTCGCTTTGTTGCCTCGGTGCAACAGCTGCATCACCTGCGAATGCGAATCAGCCGCGATTTGCCTGATTTGTGTTTCTAAGACTTCCAACTCGTCAAGTATGAGTTAGAGTAATCGTACCTCCTCAGTCGAATTGGTGGAAACTTCCGTCAGTCCTGAGACCTGGACATTGCGACCGCGAGTGTCGTCACGTAAATCCAAATAGCCCGAGCTAGGATTGAGAAGGTCGCGTATGTTCTCGTTGTAAATTTCCATATACGACATCGTCACCTGTGGCAGTGTGTGAAGTGTGTGTTCAATAAAAAGCATGTAAGGGCTACACCGTGTGTGCATAAATTACATGATGCACATTAATACAGTATTAATAAAGAAAGAAAGAGAGAGATAAAGAGCGCACACGGTGATGCGCTTGCGAAAGCAAACTCTCATTTGCATAATATATTAATATATTTGTAGGTATATATATGTGTGTCGTGTGATAGAATTTAATATTTGACGCCAGTGACGGAGCGCCAACGGTAAACAGCTTTGTCGCAATTCCCGCGCACGCGAGACTCGCGATCACGCAATTGATGCAATTATTATACGTGTGCGCGCGGCATGTTTAGGCGGTTGATTTACTATGATTTTCGCTGCGTCACAGCGAAATTTATGCAACTTGCAACGGCGTAAGGGTATATGTTCCTGTTTAGCCGCTAAGGGAATTACGACCGGTTGTTAATAGCGAGACGTACACGCACGAATAAAAAAAACTCCACTCTTCTCGCGATAAAAGAACCCCATTCGCCGCATTTGAGATGACGGAAGAAATATTTATATCTTATTAGTTATTCTTGCAGGGGTGACTATGACGAATGGCTGTCGTTTGATCTCTCAAGGGCGATTTCAAGGATTCGTGGAGAACTGGATCGAAGAAGCTCAAGACCTCAATGCAGTAGAATTTCTCAACGGGGTTGAGAAATAACGCGTTGTTCGTCAAAAATTTCTCTATCCTGAGGAAAAAGCGTGACTGTCTTCTCCACTCGCTTACCGTGAATTCTGTGTTGTCCGGCAATTTTTGGGCGGCCAGAAAAATGTCGTTCAAAGCGCGCACCATGATTCCAGGATTCGATGATGTTCCTACCATTGTGTGCGTTTTCCCCGAGCCTGTCGCACCGTAGGCGAACACGGTGGCGTTGTAGCCGTTCAGGACGTCCTGCGCCAAGGTCTTCGCGGTACCTTCGTAAACCTTCTCCTGAAGTGTTGAGGAATATAAACTGTCATGTTATGGTATTCGAAGGTATCGCTTGTGATCGTTGTACAAATGTCCTTCTCGTTTTTATCACCGAAAATGAATATGATTTTCTTTTTCAATACGGTTTAGTGACTTGCCTGGGTGGAATCTTCGCCGAAGATTATGTCGTAGAGGTATTGCCGTGGCACTGCGCGCTTCTGCTTGTCGCTGTCCTGGTCTTCCAACATCACCATCTGTCAATCATTAGCGTCGTCAGCGGAATTATCCTTGTACACCTAATAGTTAATCTAAGTGGATGCCAAGTCCAATTAGCGAGCTCACCTTGTCGTTGACAGCGTGCAAGGACCTGGTGCCGCTCTCAGTGGGCGCCAATGGTCGAATACGCACAGCGACCTGACCAAAACAAGAGTGTAAACAATATGACAATTTATCTCGAGTCTACAAGTAGTCTCAAGTGACATCAACAAGGAGTCTTCAGTTTTGTTATTTTTATTTATCGGTTTGCAGTCGAAACGACTGTCGGGCGCGATGACCCGCGATTGATTGGCTTTTCGTCGAATTCCACGAATGTGTATGATCACCGAGAGATCGTCACCTGCGTACACCGGCACGATATGGATCCCAGACGCGACGCTCGGAACACTTTACTCGGCACTTATGTCGTCGTAAAAGAAGCTAAAAAAAGGTAACGCCGCTCTCGCGTGTCTTGTCGCATTGTCCACCGCGCATAAAAAATTTCAGAGCTTCGAAATCGAATGGGCGAACGTGGCTTTTCTCACTCGTGTTATCGATTCGCTTTGCTCGTTCGGAGCCTGATCCGGCCTGATTGAACTTTACAAAGCTCAGGATTTCTTAATTTTTAAGCGACTTTTGACTTGCAAGGAACATCCGCGAAGTGTGTGTCTCCGATTTCGACGAAACTTGCATATTTGTAGAGTAACCAAAAATAAGAGATCCATATTTTTTTGATCGGCAGGTTTAAAGGGTAAAACTGCCCCTCAGAGTTTCATCCCCATTATGCTATCTCGATAATTATTGTAGATAGGAAAAATCTTTTTGAGCAAAAATTGTACGGGTTTTTTATTTATTCAAATTCTTCATTTTCTCTTTTTGCCACGTATGCCTGCTTGTTCGCTCTGCTTAAAAATCTGACAAGTGTCATAAATATACATATATACCATGAGTTTCTCCTCCAGTACTCGAGCTCCGCGATCCTTAAAGTCATTTCGGCAGGTGCTACTGTTACTGCTGCTGCTACCGCTGCTGTATTGGGTCATTCTTGTGTCACGATAATTCTATGCGCCGTCGTAAAGTGCAATGTAAGTTTAAGATCAAGTGGTGCTGAATGACTGATGTCGACAAGATGCTCGACACACGAACGTACCGATCCACTGAAACACCGCGTTTACATAAATTTTACATGCGTTCCCTGCGATCCATTTCATCAATGCGATCACTCGCGTTGGCGTTTAGCGTCGCATTTTCGTTGTTCAAACTTGCGGTTCGCGAATGATCATTTTGTCACGTGAAGACTTTACTTTTCGTTTCGTAGAGTCGAGTGCGCTAGGATAAGTATTACTGTCAAAATTAATGGTCGGTAACAAATGCCGTAGACGAAGACCCCTAAGACAAGAAGCTCGAGCTGTTGAAACGAAGGAGCGCGGGAGCGGAAAAGAGCGCATGAGGGTAAACAGCTTCGAACTCGAACTCGATTTTGATCCTCGTGATCGGCTGCCGTAATTCAGTGAGGTGAATTTAAATCGTGGAGCATCCACACAAACACACGCGTATCGTGAACACGAGCGAATATGCATCACATAGCCGATGCGCGTGCGGCGTGAGGACGAGTGCGGTGTTATCACGACACAGTCAGGCGATCGACTGAAGCGCACCTGTCCACCTGCAGGTAAGGCGTCCACGAACTTGTACACAGAGGCCAGTCACGCGAAAGTATATACTTTCGCATGCCGCGACATTCGACTTGAAGGGTTTGCATTAACAATGACGCGGCGCATGCATAAAAAGCGCGAGCTATTTCTACGTCGTGACACCGAGGATCACGACGAACACACTCGTGGAGAAATGATCCTTCCGCTTCCGTTGCAACGTTCGCATGATCAAGTGAGAAAAAATTCGCGCGTCTCTCGACGAAAAAACTTTGTTTAGAGTTTCAACTATAATGTATGTACAATTGTTAAAGATTCGCGGTACAATCGGTCGATTGATCGATCGATCAATCGTCGATACGAATAATGACGGAAGTGACATTGGCGCGACAGCATAATGAGAGAACGTTGCGTGGAGTTGAATGGATAAAAGATTGACGAATGCTTGTCACTCGCGGGAGTAGGGGAGCAGAGAAGAAAGCTCGAGGAATTATTCACGAAGAGGACGAATGAGGGGGGGGGAAAGACTCATAACGCGCGGGTCGCAAACACGCCCACAGTCCTATCGCGTGAACAAGTTGGTGGTTGTGCATATAATATAAATCGTCTCAAAGGCGACTTAACTAAGTGGAGTTAAAACTGCTTGTTCGCCGCATATCGCTCAACAAGTTGTGCCTCCTGATGAGGCCGTGATTAGTAACGTAAGAATGTCAAGGATGAGCGCTCTCCGTGGAAAGTAGCGTCTGTCTGTGCACGGCAACTTTACCGATAGAATCGATCGGGTACATGTATCTGCGGTGCACGCGACGTTTAACAAGATACCGCTCCAGCAGAAAAGTATTACTGACAATGACGAAGCAAAGTGATAAATCATTAGAGCCCAGTAGCTTTATTACTCGTGCAAACTTCTAATAGAAGTCTTTAAAACATTGCAAAGACACTGTTGGCGAATTCCACGTTCTTTCGGGCATTTCTAAGGTATCTTTTAGAAAGTTTTGTCGTCTGGATTTTTTTTTTAACGATCAGCGGCTATAATTAGGCGAGAATTCAGCTATAATCAGGCTGATGATCAAAGAGTTCCGATATCGAATGAGATAGCTTTGCTGTCGCTACGAGAAAAGATGTTAGAGCGTTAACTTTTCGAGCTGCTTTCATATATTTTTTACTCTTTTTGTTTTATACCAGTAAGCAACAATTTCGAAAGTGCCTCTCGTGAAACTCGTGCCATTGGGAACGATCATGTCCCGAATTAAACGGGTGTGAAGCCGTGGCTCGCCGATCTTGCGGGTAGTTATCCGTTCCACTATCATTTTCTACCGACGAAAGTAATCAATGCTGGACACAGTTAAGCATCGAGGTCAGCACCGCTAGACCAGTCAGATATCGCCGATCGATATTTGGAGCGAAGAACATTAAACAAGCATTATGCGATGGGAAAGGGATTCTTACCTCTGACCTCCAAATACTAGCGAGTTATGGATTATTGATTGCATCGGCAGAATCCCTGCGAAAATAATAATAAGTTTGTCCGTTGATAAACTTGAACGTTACGCGACGGCATGCAGTGAATCTATGCATGTGTGTGTGTGTGTGTGTATGTGTACGTAATGTTGCATTATATTATGCGACAGAGCTCTATATTTATTGACGTAACGTGAATTAATAGATTAGATTCTCCTCCTCGATAAATATTCGACATATCAACATTGACATTCGACGGGGAGACAAGCGTGTCGCGCGATTGAAAAAAGAAACGATACGCGAGTGTAAAGACGGCCACTATTTTAGGACTACGTACAAAATCGCCTTTCCAACCGATTAATTACACCAGGAATGTAGCACGGCAATAAAAAGCGGAAGAAAGAAAAAGTGGAATTCATTGTAAGAAAATTGCGTGAGACACGTGACGCTCTTTCAACCCTTCAAGCGGCCGAAAGTGACCTTCACGTCGATCCGTCTCTTACGTAGTTTCTCGAATATCCGCTCTCGTAAAGTCGCGGGCGAACACGCTCCGCCGATCGTATCTCTTTAAGAATGATCCTTCCTCGATATCTTTTCACTTGACACGGAAACGTATCGAGGGCGGCGAGAAAATATAGTCGTCATCGTAGTCGTCATCGGACATTTTAACGATTCGTTGTTTCTAAGTAAAAATGCGATTAAAGTTTGATTAGAAAATGACGTCACCTTATTGACATTGAATATGAAACGAAACGTGTGAGCGCGATTCGTGCATCAGGGAGAACGTAATCGACATTGTCTCGACCGTCCTCATGAATAATTCTATAGAAATTATGATACCACTTATGATACCAATGAATATAATAGCGATGTTGCATGTCCTACTTGCTTGCTATTTCGTATGATTATTCCTTCCTTAGTTAGCTTTCCGTCCTTAGTCTTCATCGTTGAAATTTTATAATTTTATATCCATATAAATGACCAGTAAAAAATGTTAAATATGATGAACAATATGGAGAACACTGTTCTATTACGCTTGTACTTTGAGCAATCTTCTGCGTTGTCATTGTTGTGAAGTTGTGCAACTTCGCGAGAGTTGACTTATGCGTAAAGGACTTGGAGGATAGGGTGCTGCTTGATGTTATCGACTGAACAATCGGGATCTTTATCCTTCTCTATTCTCACTGAGAGGATGTTGATGGCGTTTGGAAAGCTCTGGAAAGTACAAACATGATATAACATGTGTAATTTTGTAATAATTAATCTTGTAATGAAAGTAATCGGTTATTCGTGGTGCACTCGCATCTATGAGCAATCAGAAAGACATCCAAGAGATCAGCACAATTAATATAGACGAAACGTAATAATCCATCATGAAAAGTTTCATGTCAAGGACCAGTTTAAACGCAATATTTATTGAGCTAAAATTGTTGACTGCAATAGTTGTCATGATTGATAAGATTATGTAGGTTTCCTCCTTTCCTCTTTCTTTCTTTCAGTAATTCAAGCATCGTCGATTTCGAAATTATTTATCCATCGAATTTATCGAAATGTCCGTAATGATACTGCGACGAGGGATACAGGATATTCCAGTGCTGTAAGACCCACATGTTCATAAGCTTGTACTCTGTTACACATAAGTAGTTTTGCGATAACGGTCTCGACTCCTCACCCCAATCCAATACTATTTCGTTTACATTGAGGGTCTCTGTGGGGAAAATCCTACTCAGTCTATGCAATAAAAACGAGGACAGACGACATTACGATGAGAGTCTTGCAGTTCTTGAAAGACATGCGGACATGGTTGTAAGTCAAGCGGGAACTTTTCTAAGCAAAATCCCTAAGTCTGAGTAAAGATGAGAAAGCTCAGTTTGAAAATCAAGCGAACGCTCACCGTACGTACTATATAATCGACTGCTTGTAGCGTGACCGCTTCGTAAAATTCCCATTAAAATGAAACAATGAAAGTAAATATAAGCGAAAGTAGGAATGAAAAATGACCAAACTATATTGCGTTTCACCAAGTCTGCTTTGTAACTTCCGTCGAGATCGGAGATAACATCGATGTACCTTGTGTTCAACATCATGCCGTGAGAGTTGATAGAGATCAGCAGGTCTTTCATGCTATTTTCTATGATGGCTGAGGTACGTTCGTCCACGACGATCGAGATCTTCAGATCAAGTTGTGGGCGGACTGTCCACCATGCGTCCAATCTGCGTCAAATAAAAGGCTATGTCCGAAAACTTCCGTCGTCGTGCGGTCGTTTGTGTAGGTATCGAAACTGCAGCATCAGATGCACGTCGAATTGCTACGAAAACGATTTCAAGCCTCTCTTTATTATCTGACGATAATTGTGCGCATTAATTGTTTACCTGCAAGTTATAGATAGAAATAAAAGAATAGGGAGGTATCAGAGTTTGGCTATGTTGATCATGACCTTATAAAATTGAAAGTTCTGATGTAAATTTTGATCGGGTCGGTCGCGTTCATCATCTTCGGTGGTCTGATCTTGTTGTATCAGCATTCGTTCGCTAATTCCTGCTAATTCCGCCTAACTTATGAGATTACTGAATAATGGATAATTCCCAAGTGCGCTCTCGATTCGCACATCTGCGTCATTGCCAATAACGAACGAAACATTACGCGATTCCCCCCGCGAGAAAATGATTGTTCTCAGACGGTACAAATTTCCAGTGGAAGTCGTAGAAACATTTCAAAAACATCATTAGTGAATATAACGTTCTTTCAGACGTCTCTTAAGACGTCTTTTAGAAATTGTTATCAAACATTATTACAGAATTTATGTTTTTCTATAAAAATGGATGCGTCAAAATGCGTTAACAAATATAATCAATAAAGAGCAAAGGCACATAGGGCGCCACGTGTCTCGAATACGTTCCTAATCGCGGAAAATACATGACGAACCACGCGATTGGCCGCGTGAGTAGACATTAACACAATCTCCCGGGGAAGAACCTGCGACAACCGTCAAGGTTATGTTGCTGACGCATACAAAAGTTCAAGCTAGTTGATTATGAACGTTTGGTGAGTAATGATCTCTCAGCAGCGCACATTAGTTGTGACCGGAGTACCAGAGAAATAGCGTAGTTCTATTTCGTCGTCCAACGATTCGTCACTTCCTCGGTCACGAGGACTGACGTACAGAGTGTGTGACAGATGAAATTGCAATCGTAAACAAGTCGCGAAACGACGAAAAGTATATTTTTGCATAAACAAAAAACTCGACGCAATGCCAGACGCATACGAGAACTTTAACATGGCGATGCTGATGGGCAACATCACCGATAACGAGACAGAGCCATATTTTCCGTTCAATGGTAATGCTCCGCGAATGAACACCTCGGCGACGTCTTCTCTTCGTGCGTGAAACGAATTGAAAAGTCCGAGAAGCGCAACATTTTTGAAATTTGTTATATTACATAATTACAAGATTTATTTCTACAGCACAGTCGCGCTTATTACAATAATCTTAAATTGGTCAATGTTGTATCTGTAATATTTACTATACTGATGTGCTGTGTATGTGTATATCAATGTGTAGTCGCGTCTCTTCTGTGTTATATCGACGTGTTTTAATGTAATTTGATTTAAATGTGATTTACATGAATACGTAAAAACTGTTTACATGCTACATTAAGTTGTAGAATATTGAAATAAACACATATTACACATTGACCAATATCCTTATAGATCTATCTTATATTTTTTTCATAATATTGTATAATTGTATCATTATATATTATTGTAATTATAATACATACATACATAGTCAAAATTAGAATTATCTGTAATGTTGTTACCGTTAAAAATTACTTTATTTAGTAACAACTTGGTCGCATTATTTTTTTCAATAGTATAATAGTTTGATACAGCAGTATATATTCAATAGTATAATGAATTAATTTTTTCCATGACTGATAATATATGATATTTTTCAAAAGTAACTTTTCCAACTCTGCACATAGCATAACATATCTAAAAAATATAGTTAAAATGTTATACTTTCGTTATCTTTCAGATTTGGCACCAGTATCTAATAGTACAAGTGTATTAAGTCCATATAGTAGTTCTGGATCTCAAGGAAACATGAGTGCATCCCCTATGTCTACTTCTTCATCTCCTCAACATTTAATGGATTATATTACTCTTAATGATGATACATGTAGATATGAAGGTACTTTGATTCTTATCAAACAATGATTATGTGTAAAATACTTAATTTTTCCTACTTTTGTTACTTTTATTTTTTTTTATAAATGTAACATTTGTTCTTACTTATGCTAATGATAATATAAGGGAGAATATATTTTAAAAGACAAATTTATGATGTTTTTTTAATTTTGTTACAATAGCAATTGGTGAAGCATATATTAGTATTGTGGTGCAACCAGTGGAGAGATTCAGATTTCGATACAGATCTGAAATGATGGGAACACACGGAGCTCTGCTGGGTGTATCAAATGGAAATCCACGAAAAAAACCTGCACCTGCAGTCAAAGTAAATTCAATTTTACACAAACAAAAATTACCAATGCAGTTATCTGAATTGATCTGCACAATGTCATTATTAATATTCAAATTTTTAGTTAAATAATTTTCCGGACAAAGCAATAATACGATGCACATTAGTTACATCCGATGATGGAGCTAGAACACCACATGCTCATAGATTAGTGAGACGAGATGGTACGACAGATCAAGATGAACCACATAATATAGAAGTTTCGTCGCAAAACAATTTTACAGCCACGTATGTCATTTTTATTTCTCACTTTATTCTCTGATTAATATTATATTTATAATATATAATAAATATATATTAATATAAGTAGTATTGTATGCTTATTTCAGATTTGCTGGTATGGGTATAATACATACTGCGAGAAAGCACATCAAAGATGAGTTGGTGCGAAAAATGCGCAACGAACTTTTAGAGGAGCGAAAACGTACTAACATAAATGTTACTATTGGTATTCGCGAAGATGCACAGGTTGGCTCCAATTTCCATTGTCATTTCATTTGGTATTACAAGTTGCATAAATTTAGGATTATTTTCATATGTGATTTATTCTTACATTTACAGAGTGAATTATAATTAAACTATCTTTAAAAATAAATCAGAAATAAATTATATATATATATATATAAATCAAATATATAAATTTAAATCAAATAAATTTTTTAAAAAGTATTTTGTTTTGATTTCAGATTAAAGCTAATGCAGAAACTTATCAAAGGTCTATGAATTTGAATAGTGTCGCTCTATGTTTTCAAGGATTTATTGCAGATCAACATGATGTTATGAGGCCTATCACAGCACCAGTTTATAGCAATCCAATCAATAATTTGAGTAAGTTTAAATAATTTACCGCGACATTTTTATTAGGAAAAATTTATACTTGAAATTTTAAAATACTTTGGTGATAATTAAAAAAAAATCTAATATTAATATTCCTTGATAGAAAGTGCATTAACTGGAGAACTTAAAATATGCAGAATTGACAAATATACAAGCAGCTGCGAAGGTGGCGAAGAAGTGTTTATATTTGTAGAAAAGGTCGGCAAAAGTAAGTAGTATTACTTATTTGGAGTTTTAATTCATCATAATAATGTATATTGCATATATTGATGTATAATATATGAACATTTTATTATAGAAAATATAAAAATAAAGTTTTTTGAACTAAATGAGGACGATATCGAGATTTGGTTCGATTATGGCCGTTTTTCTGAACTGGATGTTCATCATCAGTATGCTATTGTATTTCGGTATGTATACTGCATTTTGCATATACTGTGTATACTTACTGCGTCAAATACTTAATTAATTTATAGTATACTTGGTTGATTACTATTAATATATTTGTAGGACCCCACCATATAAAGATCAAAGCATTACTTCTCCACGAGAAGTTTTCATACAATTAGAGCGCCCTACAGATTCAGATTGTTCAGAGCCAATCAAATTCACATATAAACCCAGTGATCGAATGATAGGTGAGTTAATAATAAAACGCTGTTTTTCTTACACATGCTATTAACAAACATTATTATAAATTGTGTCTATTTTTTATTTTTTATTTTTAATTATAGGTAGGAAAAGAACGCGAATTTCTCATTCCAGTAGTGCCGAGTTGACTCAAATGACATTCAATCAAAATGTGAATCCACCATTGGATCTACCATTGAATGTACATATGGCCAATGAAAGCAGTGAAATGTCGAATGAAATAAAGAAGATGTTGGAGGATAAATGTCCTTCTACTGAATTCCGCGATTTTTTTGCGGATTTAGATTTTGAAAGTGAGGATTGAATTTTATATCTATCTATCGACAAATTTAAAGATCCCAACTTACATATCACTTATCTTTAAAACTTCAACGATGTTGTTTAATGCAGATTAATGTTTTAGGGTACGCGAGTTTGTTGTCCAGTAGCGAAGAAAATAAATTAACTTACGACGGACCATCGAGAAAGGCAAGCATCAAATCTAAAATATATACCGACTTATAGAATATACGGATAATTATAATCTTCATTATTATTACATCAATGTTGTCATGCTGTATTTTGTCTTTATAGCTGGAAAGTGACAAAGCGTTTGCCAGAAATGTTGTTATTGACGCTTTAAAACGAATCAAAGCAGAGGCAGATAAAGGGAAGCAAAAAGATATTATTAAAAACTCTCTCAAAGACAGGTCAACTTATGGAGACTCCCCGCTTCATTCTGCGCTCCGCTATGGGCAAAAGAACATCGCTAAATATATCTTTATGCTTATGACCACTCTTTCAGATTATAAAGATTTAGTGAACACTCAAAACAGTTCTGGAAAGGTGAGTCTTTTCAGATAGATTGATGGTACATATCTTGTTAAATTATTATAAAATTTACATTAGTATATCATATTATGCTACAGACACCGTTGCATTATGCCGTTACACAAAATCAATCAGATATCACCAAAGTATTACTTTTGCTGGGTGCAGATCCAAATCTTTCCGACCATTGTGGACAAATGCCATTGCACAATGCTGTGAGGTGTATGTATACCAGTTTAAAATTATTCAAAATAATCGGATACAATATACTCTTTAAATTAATATAAAATGAATCGAAAACGTAGTTGTGTTATATATTTATAATTATATAAAAATGTGGTTTTTCAGTTCAAGAAACAAAAGAATGCGTTGACATTTTATTGAGTGCAAAAGATGTCAACTTAGAAGCTTACACGGATTTAGGTTGGACACCTTTACATTTGGCTGCCGAAGCAGGATCCTATCATGCAGTAGAATCTCTTATTAAAACAGGCGCAAACATAAATAATGTCGACATGTCGTACGGGAGAACTGTTTTGCATATAGCGGTTGAAGGAGGACATAGAGACATAGTTGAATTCCTGTTAAAAAATGTATAATGGAGTTTTTTAGAGATATATCTCCCATATGAAGATTTAAATGATACTGATATTTTTGTTTTATTGTATAGACCAAGATAAATGTAAACAAGAAGAACTTAGGAGGAAATACGGCGTTACATAATGCAGTCGTTACACCAGGAGCAAAAGCCAAAGAGATATGTGCTCTTCTGATAAAACACGGTGCCAATCCACACATAAAGAATCATAATCACGAATCAGACCAAGTAGGTCTAAATACTAATTTAGTAACGTAATTAAATGTCCAAATATGTAATTGAAAAATGATATGTAATATGCGAGGATAATAGGATCTCTAAAGTAACATTGATAAGAATAATTATTACAAATGAGGAATGTATTTTGTATAAATTGTAGCAAGAGGAAAGCTATAAAAATTTATTTTTCCTTAATGATAAAGGATCCTTTTTGTAAAAAAAGGTTTATCGACAATAAAAAAGATTTTAATACATCTTGATAACAAATAATAAATTTGCCAAAAATATAGTAGGTTACTTATTTGAACAGTTTTTATTACATTTTATTATATTTTTGTAACAGGAAGAAATGGTAATTACTCCAATTATAAAATGCGAAGTGGATTCGGAAGATGAGAATATGGAAGAATTCTCCGGGCAATCGTCCTTTGATTTAGCATCAAACAATCCAGATGTACTACGATGAACGAAATATATTTTATATAATCCTTGCTACTTATTTATCAATAAAAAGAAATTTTATTTCATTGCAGATTTTAAACCTAGTATCTGGTAAGCATAATGCACTGATGGATGACACAATTGATATAATTAAGAAGGAGGAAGATATCGACGATGTGCAAAAAATTTGGCTGGATGGAGAACAAGAAAAACAATTGTCACTTATTCTGGATAGCACAGAAGGATGGAAAAAATTAGTTGATTATTTCAATTATAAATATTTAATGAAGACTTTCCAACAAAGTTCTTCCAGTCCAGCATTACTTCTCTTGAATTATATCGCTGTAAGATTTTTACTTTCTCATCAAATGTTTCACGTTCTTCGGAGCGGAAGATAATTACAATGCATAATTTTTATCTCTTCTTAGATACAAAGCGATATATCTCTTGAACAACTGCGAGGCATACTACAAAATGTAGGGGAAGAAGATGCTACCGCGTATATGAGTCAAATTTTATCCTAAACATTCATGAAACGTGTTTTCATTGTGAATATGAATCGTTACATTATACGCATGACTAAGTTACACGGCAGTCTAAAACCGGTTTAATAACTTCCGATGTTGTAACTACGATTGTTAAATATCGTATAAACACTGCTTTACATTACACCGATGTTACAACACCACTTATAACTCTACATCTATTGGAAAAGAGGTTTAGCACTTAACTATTGGTCAAATTTAACTTAACTGAATATTGATAAACCGGCCCTTAGAGTTATAAGTCAGGGTTTAAAGAAACGTGTAAATGGTAAAAATATTGATACTCCTGCATTGCCAATTTAACTATTCGATCTATTCGTTTTCGAAGAAATTCTGAATTAGTGCAGTGAAAATGAATTGACCTTATATTCTCAAATTTATTGGTAATACTAGACTATTGATAATATAGGTTATATTACACAATACTCTCAAGTTATAACATCCATAAGTATAGCGAAGATTAGTTAAAACAGTTCTGTGTAAACGAATGTAGATTTACAGAAGTTATAACATCGGAGGTTACTAAACCAGTTTTAGGCTGCCATGTAAACTTAGTCCATGTCGATACAATTGTAAACAATTATAAATATTTGATCCTATTTTTTATATTATACGAGTGTGTGTTATTTAGGGTATATTATATAAGTGTATATCTGAAATATATGCATATTATATCATTTAGTTTCCGAAAGTAAGTTAACGAACGAATAAAATTAATGATACAAATATTAAATTTTTTCGTTTACACTGTCAAAACTTGTATCTTCGTACAGTAAGGATTGCTCGCGGAAAAGTAAGTTATACAGCGTACATGGAGAAAATTAATCATCTTTGCAGGAAAGAAGAAAATAATAATTTCTATATTTTCGAGTTCAACCGTCTTTTTTATAAATGTACAATGATGAATAATACAATCGTATACGAAAACAATACATTACATTACTTCTTTATACTTTAATGCTCAAAACACATTAAGTTCTCTCATAGGTTCCATTGTTAAGAATCTCTGGAAACCTAATGTGGACAAATCTATACTGACATAACGACCGTAAAAAATTAATTCTGCTATTGCGCGTCCTACCGCCGGTGCTTTCTGAATGCCATGCCCGCTAAAACCAGTCGCTATTAACAGGTTCTTGTGATAAGGATGTTGGCCGACAATACCGTTTTCGTCGAAAGTATTGTATTCATAGTATCCAGCCCACGCAGATTTCACCTGATCAAAATATAATGGTTCAAATGTAATTTGCAATGAAAAATTGTTAATATGTTTTCAAGTACATTAAAATTCTTGTATATTCTTTGTGATTATATTGGATTGCAGCTTGAGGAAAGCAAAATATAAAAAATTTATATATTTTCCTTTTGATGTTATAATTAATGTAACTTCAGCGGGAAATTGTGAAATTTAATCGCGAACATATACATTATTTACATTTATAAAAATTGTTTACAGAAAATTATATGTAGCTATATTATATAATCAAGTTTAGATCTCATTTGCACGTACATTTACTCAGCATAATAATGGGAAAAAATACCTTCAAGTTTTCGAATGCTGGTACTCTGTGGGCGAGTGCTGGCCATACTTTGTTGTCGAAATATTCATGGTCGACATCTAAATTATTTACTGGCGGTTCCTCGTGCGATTCTGGTGATTTACCGCCAATAAAATGACCTGCTAGACCATCTCGCCTGGAAATAATTCCAAATTTATCTCATATGTATAATATTACTATTTTATTTATCTTATCCACTGTAATATCTATTCTGCTTCTAATATTGATTGAAGATACTGGAAGCATTGAAGGTAGATTTACTAGTACCTAAAATATGCACCGCTGGTATCAATTGTTAAAGGTGTATTTAAACCAGGTCCGTCAGGACTATGGAAACAATATACGTATCTTTTCCTATAAAAAAAAAAAATATTAGACTTTCCGTTAGTAATAGATTTAAGAAGTAGCGAATAACAAAATTACAAGTAATTTTTTGCAGTTATTAATAAAATTAACTTGCTATTAATAAAATTAATTACTTTGGCACCACTGGTAAAGGTACAGACATTATTCCTTTACCAGTTCCAATATTGGCTAACTCTGCTATCTCGCCACTAAACGCACCCGCAGCAATGACACATACGCTAAATTCTATTTCCCTAATGTCACCATCATTCGTTTTTATCTAATAGGAAATAAATTTTTCTATTAGTGGTGAAGATCATACCAAATACATGAATGACAATTTGTCTAAAAGTTTAGAAACAATCTGAAGATTTTACCATCTGGTTTGCTCGATTATCATTGATTAACAATCGTCAATTCGAATTGACATGGAACGATGCGACATATTTGATATTTTTCGATATTAAAATCCTATAAGATTTTCGTTTATTTATATATTTTTACGAGAAACCATGTTTCACAGATCTCTTTTATTTTTTTTATTAGCATATTTATTATGTCGCAAAACTCAATAATTTGCCATTCTAACTTTTGAGTAAACTTGATAAATAAATAAAATTGGTTTGTAAATATCTACTTACAATCACTTTCTTTAATCTTTCTATGGTATCCATATTACTGTCATAAGCTTCTGAAATTTCCTCAGATTGGAAAGCCTTCACTTCAGCGTTAATATACTGAGCACCCAAATAAATAGCTTTATTCTTCAAGGCACATAAAAAAGTCCATGGGTCAAACCATCCTTCCTTTTCCAAACCGAGACAACCTGCCGCAACCCCGTTGGTATTCAACCAAGGAAACATGGTCTTCAATTTCTCCTGAGTAAGAATTACATTTTTGGCTCCTAGAGAATTCTGTAACTTGGAATTGTTTACTAAGACCTCAGCATTTTTCTCAGTTGCCAATACTAAATAGCCATAAGGATGAAAGTTCACGTCAATGGGATCTTCATAAGGTGTATTCAGATATTCATTAATATTGCGCAGAAATTCTGCTCCATACAGTGACATCTGAATATTTTCTTGGAGAGAGAATTGTTGGCGTAGACCACCTACAGAGAGACTTGTAGAAGCCTTAGAATACTAAAATAATTAAGATCAAATACTGTTTTAAATTATAGTTAGTGTTTTATTTTAATAAAATAGAAAAATATATCTTAGTATCCAAGACACGCAAAGTTAATCTTACCGTAGGATCCCTTTCAACTATACTAACAGTAAATTCTTTTCTATGCAGCATCTTCTTTAACCAATATGCTATTGAACTACCTATTGCACCACCACCAATAATGAGTATATCACATTGATGAGGGATGATGTCAGGTCTTTTAAAAAAAGTTTCAAAATCTGATAATTGTTTGTTACGTGACAATATTTTCTTTAGTAATGACCAGTCTTGTTTTAGACTCTTCAACATTCTCTGACTTGGAGAAGTATTATATTGAAAATTTTTATATTTATCTTTATCTTCATCCTTGTCTTTGATATCTGAACTCTATAAATTTAATATAGCAATAATTATTGTGTTACAAAATAAATTATAAAACTTTCCTTCTAAATATATTCTTCAAAGTTGTTTCTTTTAAAATCTTTGTAATATTTGTTCTTATGAAGTCTAACATATATCTATATTTTTATAAATACGTAGTAAATGAGACATGCTTGACATCTATTTTCATGAATTATATATTAATATTATTGTTATTATTGTAATAACAAGTTGACAATTTAAGAATTTTTATTTCATGCTTTACGAAACACTGTGTTCAATTTATAACCTTAGACGAACATACAGTTTTCTGCTATTATATATTTTACACACATTACCTGCTTTCTGAATGGATTTATGAACTGAACCGCTGAGCACTGCTTGAAGAAACTCGTGTGTGCTCTTTCACATGTCAAATGTCGCAACATTTTCGTCGATGTTTAAACTTTCATTGATTGTTGAAGAATGCCCAACTATTTAACTACCTTCGAAAAATAGTTATTCCGTATTTTTGTATTGATATCCAGCCTTTTTTTATGATATAATGTCAAAATCACCCTTTTTTATTTTTATTTTCTTTCAATTTGTTACTAGTATTTCGTGTTGAAACTTTTGAAATATATATCCGACGATAGCACTTTTGCATGCGATAGCATTATAGTTTTGTACCTCTCCGTGATAGTCAACGGACGTAGAAGACTTGAAAGGTTTTATAATACGACAGTGACTATGAATTTCTTGTTATCTTTCGTGGAAATGTTGGTTCACATTGATAAATAGAAAAAAAAAAGACATATTTTGCTTCATAATTACACTGTTTGATTCTTGCAGATTATTGAGATATGACACGTGATTACGCAATAGCAGCCGACACAAGAGTAGTCGTGTTAGTAACTTCGTATGATAAAATACCATCAGAAGATTTCTTATCAACAAATATAAATAATACTTGAAATATCGACTGATTTTTTGCTTCTACATCGATATCTTTATGTGTACTTTCCAAGTTTAAATTTCAGGCTGATTCCTCGATTATGTTGCTATATGCTACAAATGTTATTATTAAACAATTGATTTAACGGGATCGGTGCCCGCAATTATTACGTAGGTATAAAATAGAAATATATCTCAGTTGCTATTTATGATTTATTTCCAGTTCACTAAAATCGAGTTTAACAAGCGTTTGTAACGTTTTTCCTCCCTTTTAACGTTTAATCTCTCTTTCATAACTCTCTGTTTTGATTAGACTTTATCTTTTAATAATTTGTAACAGTTACTCAGCTATAACAAAAATGTAACTCTTAGTATTATTTAAAAACATAACAAAATGATATTACTTCTTTAAATAAATGTTTAAGTAGTAGAAATGTAACACATATTTTATATGCATCTTTATTCAGATGCACTAATGTATTAATTATTTAATTATCAAGCATGTTATATACAGAACATTCATTGATTATTCCAGAAAAATGAATCATTAATTAACTATACATTATCTCCATTTTAATATATTACATATTGTTTTGTATTTATCTGAGATTAAAGAAACACAATCTTGTAAGAATGACACACATACATTCATCAATATCACAACTATATTTATAAAGTTACTATCTGCAATGAGAATTCACCAACTTGGTTTACCAAATTCTTTTAATAAAAAGTGTTGCTTAAAGAAAAAAAACAGTAACATAATTTTTAAAAACATTTCTTTTTTCCTGACAACCAACTAAATAAGGACAAAACAATTTCCTTATGATGATAAAAAATATATCTTAAGTTACAGTTTAAGCTATCATGATTGATGTCATACATTTTGTATGCTCATGTATATGTATGCTGATGTATACTCATTTTCAAAAGGGGTTTTATACATTTTTTCGATAAAATTAGAAACGCTCTCGGTGTATGATTACAATTGTGAACCATTGTTTACAGTATAAAACTATAAACATTGTTTAAAAAATGCGAAAACCGTCTTACAAACGAATGTACATTAGATATGCAATGACAATTGTAAATAAAATACAAAATTTTGTGAAGTATCATTTTACTTCTCACGCGAACAACGCTGACGTATTTTCATGCATTATTTAACCTTTTGCATTCGGATGTTCCTTCTGAGGGGACATCGTAAGTCTAGCAAACTACTGGAATCAGCTGGTATTACGTAGAAAGAGTATTCATTACGTGTGAAATGTATTCACCGTGATATCAATAATGGTCCAATGTCAACACTTAAAGAATGTGATACTTGGTTTCAAAGCTATTTAACATGACGCGATTTCTATTTGCACATTTTCCTAAAAAGGTGCCGTCGAACTGGTGGTGCTGGTAACCCGTGAGATGGCTCCAAGTGCAAAGGGTTAAATCTAGATTGACAAACACGACTAATCTCTCTTTCTGGTAATAATTATTCAATCATACATCATAGAAAAAATGCTTAATAAGCATCATTTCTTGTACGAATAACATTTACATATATTTCTGTTTGCGCTCTTTTGTATGAATTATTAGAAAAAGAAAAACAAGAAAAAGATTTTAATATTTACTTTTCAGAGTAAGCTGGTATTGCATTTTATAAGACAGTCTGGAACAATTATTTCTTTTCTGTTCATATTTCATCAGTTTCCTAACATTCTAATTAAAAAATTATCGACAGAAACACTTATATCTATTTTCATTATTCACATGATATCTGACGATTATGTTGTTTTGTACCATTTTTGAGCCTAATAAGTCGTTATCGTCCGATTAATTAAGTGCGGCTTATCAGGACCAGTATCAGTCCTTGATGCTTTGATTATCGAACTTATTGCAGGGTATCAATACTAGTTTCGGTATCATACCAGGTGGCGTAATAAATTGCTGCGTAGTTTGCGCAGTAATCTCTTTGGAATATCGCATTTCCGCTTCTGTAACTATTTTACAAATGTTCATCTTGATGTCTGCCTGTGCCTTAGCTGGGAGCTTTTTCACAGTTTGTGCCATGCTAGCGAAAAACAACTCTATGCTGCTTTTGCTTTCAGGCACTAAAAACTGCTCATAATCTATTTCTTCCTTTAGATCGCCCGATTCGTTTGCAGACGTAGAAATAGGCGTAATTGGCGTTAGAACAGAGCTTGTCACAATTATAGGATTAACAGAATTAGTCATTGCATTGGCATCAAGAAGTGTGTTTGTATTGTTAGTTTTCAATATATTGTAAGTGTTAGATATATTCGAAGCAGATGCATGAGTCTTTATTCGTTTCGGACGTATTTTCCGGTATTTTGACTGTATTTCCTGGGCATAACTATCAATATCCCGTTGTGCAGACTCCTGTGAATTGATTGCCATTTCTTGTGTGGTCAGTTGCTGCGGATCATTGCTCTCATATGTTTCTATAGTTTCAGATTCCATCGAAACTGGATCTGCTGTTGTTTCTTCAAGAACTTCTAAGTATTCACTGTAATCTTCATCGTTCCTATCTTCTAATTGTTCCAATAAACCTTCAGAACTTATTCCACCTGCATTTATGTCTTGTATATATTCCTCAGTCAGTTCTACACATTGCGGCTGATAACCCAATTCTTGCCTATAAAAATATACTTGACTGAAAGGATCAAGCTTAATAAAACAACCTTGTGCTAACAAACAATATTTCTTACGGAAATTTTATGAAGCTTAAATGATCCTCAAAGATCCATTTCTTCTTTCTTGTAGCTTCTTCTGTTTTATTTTTATACTTTAAAATACGGCAATAGGTATCCCTAAGATTCTTCCATTTTAATCTTACCCAAGTTGCTGTAATAAACAATATCAAATTTCCAATGTATATTTATTGAATATCGAATAATTAATAGCAAAATAACGCATATCCACACAAAAAGATATCACTCATGATATCTTATGCAAAAGAGGAGCGTAATTGCATAAACCGTGAAAAATTATGAAAAAGACATCCTTAGATTTCCCTCTGTAAATATCGAAACAGATAATATTGTGTAAAATAGAGGGGAGGGGATGAGAATAAATGCAGAAAAATAGCATGTCCTGGATTAACATCCATAGATCCAAAAGATTAACATCCATAAAACGAGAACTCGCAAAGTACATACGATCGAGTCCGAGTTCGTCCGAAATACGTTTCCAGACTTTCTGCCTAAATTCCTGCAGCTTGATCGCTGGGCCCCGCACTTCGGCGCTGTACAACACCGGATGTTGCTTGATCGCCTCTATAATCTTCAGTGAGATTTTATGCGAGTCGGGTGGCATTGTCGGCATCATGTTTCGTTATTTTCGTGTTGTTGCCAGCGTTTAACCTGTAAAAAGAAATCAGGTAGTGTCGTTAATAGCGGCCGACACGGCATTTCGCGTATGTATCATACACGCTGGCAGCAGTTTTCATATTCCCGCCGTCAAATTAAAGCCCGATGCAGTCGGACACGACGACGCGATATTCCGCGTGAAAATCGCCGACGCTGATCAATCCGCGTTTATTCCGCTGCATTTCAATGTGCGTAAATCGTTGTCGTCGTCGTCGCCGCCGCCGCGTGATTGTGCGCGCGGACATAATTGTGTCGCATTACAGATTGGACGCGGCAACTTGGCGCTAGCTGCTCAGCAAACCGCTTGGAAGTATTATGCACCTCGCAAATCCGCGAAAATCGCTTTACGACGAAGAAGCTCCAGTGAAAAACGCGAAGGTCGTGTACAACGCGGCGATTGTTATTATTACGGCGTCGCCATCATTCGTTCATCGCCGTCGCGCATTTCCGTCGCGATCTCGCCCTTGCAGTCTAGCCCGGAAGTCTAGTTCCATTCACACGCTCAGTATCGACATCAAGTACAGCCATCTAGTTGATGTTTATTTATTTTTTGTCATGCACTGAATGTGATTTGATTATCTTGTTTATTTTCGTTTTTAGATGTGACTTTTTGTCGCTCTGAGTATTATCTTGAACAGGGGATTGCTATTACTTATTTGTATTTTGTTTTCTAGTGTTTTTTAATGATCTGTCCTGTGTGTCATTCGCATATAAACTAAACATTCGTTCCATTCTTCTATATATATATATATATATATATATATATATATATGTATCAGACAATCACAAAAATATTTCAAAATGCATTTTTCGTTAAATTTTATTCTTATTTGAATTGTTAAGGGTATCAAGTAAAAGGGTAACTATGAGGATTCTTCGTTTGAATTGTACTCGTAAGATGTCGGTTGAGTGTCGATTAGCTAGTGGGCGTTTGAAAACTCTACTCTCTCTCTACATATGGTGTTGAGTAATTCTCGTTCATGATTTATTATTCATGGTTGTTCATGTAATCGTGTGATCGTGCGATCGAAAGATTTTTGGATGAGAATCACAATCTTTTAAATAAAAGCAATGGCTCATATTCCTTCGGAATTGGTATCGCACTCGCGAAAAGTGTGTAGTTTATACAAACGTTCTTTGCGTTGTCTAGCGGATTGGTATCACCAACCACACAGTTACAGGTATGCACGGATATATCAGCTGTACGGATGACACAAATGCGTCAAATATATACCTATTTGTTCTGGTCGGACTCAAATATAAATGTGTATTCAGAGACTGTATTTCGTATATGTTTACCGATGATTATTAGCTTATTATATGTCGTACACGGACATTTAATAATATAATTATATCTGCGTAACAACACTATATCAGTAAACTTAGGTGATTGTGTATAAAATAAATAAACTAAAAAATGATCAAAGTAAGCAATCAGCTAACTTTAACTGATGTAACCAGCAGTCCTCATAGAAAATACTATATTAATTTGAAAATACTAATCAGCTTTGAGTATAAATATATTTAATAATGCAGTTGTAATGTACTTATGATTCTTCTATAGGTTTCAGGCTGTTTTAATGAGAGAACGTTTTGATAAAAACAAAGATATAAAGGACATGCGTCATGCAAATCATTTGCTGATAGAAGGAGAAAAAGAATTATTTTCTAAAATGCATTATCAACCAATTAAGTTTGCCAATTCAATCACAGGAATTGCATACAATAGAAAAGGCTATGCCCCAGACTGGCTGTTAGATTACTGGCATCCTCTGGAGAAAGCTATGTATCCAAAATACTTTGCACGTCGTGAAGAGATGAAAGATGAATATATAAAGTGGTACAACACACAGTATCCAGAAGTAGAGGAGAAATTAGAAGAAGGGAAGAAACATTAAAATGATTGTTAAATATATATATAATATCATTGTGAACATTTAGTATATTGCTACAATCTGTTGTAGGTATAATATATATATCTTTTTCTCACGGAAATAAACTTGATTAAAGTAATATATATATATATACTTATGTAAATGATTTTAATAAGAATGATAATTTTGAAATAATAACATGACTATGATTGCACAATAGTGTCTTTGATAAAGATATACTAACATGACTAGTCAGATATTAATACAAATATAAATGACTATGTAAAACTGAAGCAAGAAACAAAAATAACTTTTGAAATGCACATATTCTGTTTTATATGCGTTTATTGTGTAATCAGAACACACATCAAGCAATCTAGTGGACTTTTCTCCACAAATTCATTATACAATCAATGTAATACAGAATATTAACCTTGTCATATATAAAGCAGCGTCAACGCGATTCAGAACTTTGCGTTTTAGGTTTTACCTAATTTTCTCTAACGTACTGTTTATTAAGAAATTATTGCGCTTGGACATTAACAGTTTTGGACATTCGTATCACGTTGACGAGATCTACATTTTTTTTAATTCACACTTTCATTCTTTTATTTTTTTTTCCCTAATATCTTCACGTATATCTTTTTTTCCATGATTGGGGATATAGTATATTCCTCTTGCTAAAAAAGTGACAATTTGGATATATGAACTAACAAATTAGGATTGATGACTTTGAATATTCTGTAGAGTAGCTGAATATAAGAAATATTGTTTTCGTGTTTGAACCAACCCATTCTTCAAGATAAATTGATCGCGATCTTTATTACATTGTCT
This sequence comes from Harpegnathos saltator, assembly GCF_003227715.2. NCBI lineage: Eukaryota > Metazoa > Arthropoda > Insecta > Hymenoptera > Formicidae > Harpegnathos > Harpegnathos saltator. The sequence goes on from NW_020229939.1 coordinate 658,269, forward strand.
TTTAAATTGAATTATTCCTGAACGTGCGGGCAAACATATGAATATATTTTATTTTTAACTAATTCTAATATATTCAAAGCCTATCAAAATCGATAAGGGATACTTTTAGGTTTCCTCTATCCTCTAAATGTTATAAGGCAGAGAGAACATATGGAAATGTCCCTCACCTAATGTCACCGATTGATCTATTTCACCTTATATCGCCCACGAACGTTCGACAAGCGCGTGTGATTCAATTGACATTTCTGCGAGAATCACTCGATGTTGCTTAGAATTAATTGAAAAAATCATTTGTTAATGCTCTGTACGAATGTTGAGAACGTTTCATACCTGATCCATGAATGAATTGACGCATATATTAGAACAAATTTTGTTACCGTATATCGTAAACTATATATATATATATCACTGAATATTCATACTAATCATGCGTAATGATACATATACATATAGAGCATATTATTTATATATAAATAAAATATCCGAACTGTGTAATATTTACCTATGTTACAATTTTATAACATTGATCGATGTTGAAAGCAATGTTTCGAAATGAAATTAAAAAAAAAAAAGAAAAAAAAATACTTTCGTTACTTGTGCTTGTATTTGAGAAAATTTATGTGCCGTAGTCATTTAAACGAATTTATATAAAATTTAAGAGCGAGTTATGCCAGTTTAAAGTCAATAATTGAAGTTACGTGTTCTATGACAAATAGCACGCATAATCTTTTCCAAGATTTGTATCTCGTTCATTCATTTTATCTGCTTACAATCAATTAAGTCACCTATATCTCCATAAATTCGTCGAAAATTTAGTAATCACATGTCGCACATTATTAGAACGACGTCGTTAGCACGAAGTCACGTATGAAGAAAAGAATAATCAAAACCTATCATATAAATTAAGACTGCGATGTAATAGTTCCTCATTAATTTCCGTTAACTTCGTTCTGATTATACTTCACAGGAAGGTTCGCTGAGTTTAAGACTAACTAGTGGGTGGAGGCGGCGGCGGTGGCTGCGCGAGCAAAGTTGGCAAAGTGTTCAGGTTGAGGTCTATACCCGGTGGTGCAGGAGTTTGTTGTTGTGGCGGAGGCGGTACTGGAGCAGCTGGCGGCCAGCCTCCCATCTGCTGATGCTGCCAACCTGGGAATCCCGGTGGTGGTGCTGTTCCAGGTGGCGGTGGTCGCATAGGACCTTGTTGACCTTGCTGCCACGGTGGTATACCCATGCCGGGCGGTGGAATTTGCGTGGGTGGCATCTGGCCCGGTGGTGGCGGCTGATTGTTGCCAGCCATCCATGGCATTAATGGTGGAATGTTGGGTTGTGCTGCGGTAGAACCAGGTGGTGGCGGTGGCGGCTGCATCACACCTGGCGGTGGTGGCATACTAACTGGTGGTTGCCATTGCATGTTCATATTGTTCATATTGTCACCCTGGCTCCATGGTGGTGGTGCCATACCCGGCGGTGGCATCATCGGTCCACCCTGCATTATCTGAGGGGGCGGATGAGCTGGGGATGCCATCAACGCTCGAGGCGGTTGTTGTCTAGAGAGAAAAACAAAATAGGGAAGATATGATTATCGTATTCTACTGATACAAGAGATTTAGATCCAAAGAGGATAATAAAGTTTTGTACCTATCGAAGAGTCCGGGGTAATTAGGATTCGGATTCTGTCTGGGCTGTCCACTTTTCGATCTGTCTGGTGGCGGTCCTTCTCCTAACTCTGCCATGAGTGACATATACTCCTCATCTATCTTGGCTTTATCACCACCTGGACCCATACCTCCCATTCCAGCAGCTGCTGGACCTCCCTGACCGGGTCTTTTTGATCTACAATCTCGAGCAATGTGTCCCGCACCTCCACAACTCGAACATACTATATTGTTTGTCACATTCGGTTTATCTGGACACTGAAATTACATCACAAATTAACGAGTTAATATTAACAAGGATATAAACGAGGAAAATCCTTTTAGAATTATAAAGTTATGATATATATAAAATTAATTATATATGTGTACATAATACTACAATTCATATAAAAATATACAAACCAGCCAGGATTTGTGATCCGAAGCTCCGCAGTTGGTACAACGTGGACCGTCATTTTCACGCAAAGTTCCATTTAATAAGGCTAGCTCACGTAACTGATTACGTCGCAAATCATTTTGGCCTTCTGGCACTTCCACACCTTGCCGAATAATCTCGTGTATCTGATAATGTTAATGTGATTAACATCATAATATTCTCGCTTGTTTCGTTTATTACGTATTTCAACATACAATAATACGAATGCAAACTCAGTTTATATTTAATGTAAGCATTAACATATTTCTATAGTGTTTAAGTAGTTTCAAAAGAAGTATAAAATTATATGGATTAATGTGAACAAACACATACTCGTTCCACAGCCTTTTTTACAGCATCTAAATTATTCGCTGTGATGTACGCATGCAAAGGTTCATCCTCACCAGGTAAAGGTTGACCATCCTTTCTACCAACTTTACCTTCTTTCACGGAGCCCTTTCCACGAATTATGATTTTTGCACCTGTTTCTTTTTCCATAGCTAGAACATTTTCGAACGTATAAAATTTAAAATCAATCGCATATATGTAAATTATTAAATAAATTATAATTGTACAAATCACTTAAATGTATCGCTTTGCGATTTGCAATCTATTTACATTTTAAGGTATTCCCCCGTGGTCCAATAAGTAAACCTACGAAATTTATATCAGGATGCTCTTCCTGAGGAATCATTACTTTATCATGAACTCGTATTATCGGTGGTCTGGAAAAAAAGAATAAATACAAATATCGAAAAATATTACTTATAAGTTAATTATTTAAATTAATTATTTATACAAAAACTGTATGTGGATGTGTGGATGCAAAATGTAGGGCTCACTCACTTATAATCTGGTGGTGGCTTAAAATCTGGATTGATCTTGAGAATCTTCTGAATAAGATTGTGACGTTCTTCCTCCAATTTACGTCTCGTACGATATTCCCTTGTGTTTAACCGTTTACCATCACTACTGTAGATTGGTTCTGGAGATGGAGATCTGGAAAACAAAACAGATAATACCATATCAAAATATAAATTTTCGTCAAGACGTTACTAGCGTACAAGCAACCTGAGCCTACTATGACCATATGAATAGATGGAGAAAAACTGTTGATTTAGAGCAGAAAATTATGTAGGTTCCGAACAGCTCTATGATAAAAAAATTACCGTTATATGATTTTGTTCCTGTCTAGACTCATGTGATTTAGTTTTCCTTCTTTTCTCTCTCTCTCTTTCTCTCTCTCTCTCTCTTTCTTTTTTTTAATAAGCATGATATTGTCTGACCACGTTAGAAAAATGTTCGGTAAATTATAAATTTAATGTTGTAATAAATATATATTTGTGCTTTTGAAAGGAATATTATATTGAGAATTTTTTATGCAGCATAGAAAAGTTACAATTTAAAAGAAAATTATTAAATATAACATTATAAAGTACCATTAATAATTAATAACTTTTAATAATTCTGTATCAATAACAACAGCATGATTGATAAATGCCAGTAATATAGAAAATGTGTATATACTTCCTAGAAAAGTCAATATCAACTGTATTGAAGGTTATGCTTATATAATTATTTATGTACTGCCAAAAATAAAGGAAATGTACGTGTATTATATAATTTCCCACAACAAGGCCAAGGTATCAAAAAATAAAGAATAGAAAATTGTGCTGCTGTCAGATAGAGCGTAGCTACATATTTAGTGTTCTATTGTACATAACCACTGGAAGACTGCGCGTTTGTGCACGGCAGATATCGGTATGATGTCAGCTGCTAAGACAGATCCTGTGATTATTAAGAAATAATCTTTTGAATTAGTTGTAGTACGATCGGTATATCTTACTATATCGTACGCTATCAACGGAAACACAATGACATAAAAATAACGGTTCCAGCTAAAATCGGAAAAGTTAAACCTATTGGAATAAATAAATTTATTAGAAAAAGTATGTGTGTTTATTTAAGATGTACCTGAAAGTAACGTTAGATTCTTCGTTACAGCATTACGTTACGAATTAGAAAATTTCAACAAACCGATATTTTCCTGAAATCTGCTCATTAAGGTTGTAATTAACGACAAAGATTAGCAAGTTGATTAATGATCTCTTCCTATCGGCATCAAGATTATCATTATTATTGATGGTTTCAAAATGCCGTGCAAATCACGGCAGCCTAAATAAAAGGGCAGAATCTCACTCGAGATGACCCATATATGCTATTGTAGTGACAAAATGATTTGTTATCTGCTACAATTGTGTATCATAGTTCATTAATGATGTAGAATTTTTTATCCGATTGTTAGAAACAGATTGCAATAGGTCACCTCAAAGTCATTCTATGTGTGCAAGAATGTATCTATTTAAAAGATGTATGAACTAGAATACCCACTGCTCTTTAAACACTGCTACTTATTTACAAAATTGACAACTCTTTGAACATTAAATATATAAAAAACCACTGTATCTGATTCTTAACCCATCAAATTTCACGGCGGATTGATCACGTTGTAGCAGTGTCTAATAAAAATGGGATTATTAAAAGAAATTGATTAGGGCAAACCAATATTATCAAAATTCATCTTCTGTGTTGCGTGGGGGCTTCGATCAAGCCCAATGTTTTCAATTGAACATCGGTATCCCACACTAATTGAACCTGAGCCATAGAGATATTTTTAAGGCTCCTGAATTATGGGCTGCTGTATGGTCAGTAGATAGGTATTGTAGATATGTAATGGTCATTTTTGGTATGTAAGTTTCTTTCAAACCTTTCCTCAGGGTTAAGTGGAATTCCAAGGTCTCCAGTGCGTAGTTTCCTGCTGATTTCCTCAATCTGCAGCTGAACTGTAAACCAATGGGTTAGAGGGGGCGGAAACCCCAACAGTTAGACATTGCTAATTTGCTATAACCATATACATTCTATAAAATAAGCACGTCTCAGAATAAATAAGATTACTGCATGTATTTCAATTGCACCTTAATCAGTTTCAAAGTCAAAAGCCTGTGGAGCTTTTTGTGACTTATCAACTACAAGAAATTTAGCTATATTAAGAAAAAAAGAATTATGAGATGACCTCAAATATTCTTTTAGTAAATTCTTTATATACCTAAATAACAATATGCTTATATAAATATATAACAAAACTAACGAAACTTTCTGGGGCATTGAAGATGCATAAATGGTTGGATCTTAATTATTAAGCAAAATTGGCAATTTTTATTGCCAAATTTGATGATTTAATACAACTCTTAAGGAATCCCAATGCTTACCTCAGAGAACTTTGAGCTTTTATTGATACATATATTATACTTACATTGTTCATAGTCATGTACTCTACAAATTAGGTTTTGAAAACTTATGTACAAAAGCAAAATATTTAAAAGAGTTCCCTAGCTACATGTACTAACGTATGAAAAGAAATCTGTTATAAATATTGAACGAGTAAAAAAAACTTACAGAGATAAGCCTTCTCCTGTTCAGGAGTCAGATTTGTTGGTAGTACTGTAGGCATCCCTGGTATAAATGTTTTGTCATGTTCGCTACCTCCCCACCTAGTCTTTCTTCTCTTCTTACGTTCCTCTTTTGACTCTTTCTCTTGTTTACCATCCTCTGTCAAGAGATTTTTACACACAATTATAATATATACTAAACATAAACTTTTAGATTCAGCATTAAAACAGTTATCAGTATTGAAGCAATAGAAATATTTTCTCTAAATTATGCATTAATCTTGGTTATAACTCGGTCAGTTTTCACATTCTAGTGTTGAAATACAACACAGAAACACTTATATTACATTTGGAATATCAAGACGATTCTATAATAATACAAATCTGTTTGATCATTATAATGCTACTTGTCATGGTGCAAATTTAAATCAAATTGCAAGAAGTTTCGTCGCTTGCATCGAGCATGCATGAGGAAACATCGCTCGAAAAACATCAAGGCAAGAGAGGAAAAGAGAAATTCAGACATAACGTACCCTCTGATTCTCGTTTACGATTCGGCGTTGTGGAGCTCACGTTCGTATTTACATTCGGCTGTGTGCCGTTCGCGATCGCGGCACTTACCGCGGCGGCTGCCGCGGCTGAGGCTGCTGCCGCCGCGTTCACACTTGCCGGGTTTTGCTGAGCATTTTGCAGATAACTCGGATTCAGTAACGACGTGAAATTCCGTGACTGATTCATGTTATCGCGATGATGAATGTTACTGCGTCAGTGACGATGGACCAATAACTAATGACTCTCCTCGGTCCACGTGGTTAACATTCAACAACACAACAGCGATAATTTTATGACTCTGTCGACAAAAGGCACGCTACTCTAACAACGGATACACCGAGAAAATGGCGAAACCCTCATGAAGGAAGGCATCGTTAATGTTACTCCGTCGGGCGTACCGGATGTCATCATGTAAAGGCCGGTACTTGGCTCGACGATCTCAAGTCTACCAGCCGCGCCGGTTGGCTGTCGTCTAGAGGATTTTCAATGTCTCCAGAAAGGAGTCCCGACGATCAATCCGATACAAGCGTTCAGTTCGTCGTACGTCGAATGGAGTATCAGCTCTGCAACGGACATGCTATCGCGTGATTCGTCGATTGGCGTGTACGTCGGCCAAATGTCAAAGCAACGTGACCAATCATACGAGGTCCAGGTTCCGCGATCACATCCTGTTATTGGACGTATACGTACATACACACACTCGTGAAATGTGTTGATGCGAAAATACGCAACGGATCGCAACGACGTTGAAGTGTACTGACACCGGCGGCGGCACGGCAGCCAACAACGGTGCGAGCGGCTACTGCGAGCGTGCACGCTCTCGAGGCTCGAGCATCATGAGTATGAGCGAGGCTGCGCCGCAATCGAAAGAAAGAGTCGCTTGATGGGCCGATCGTTGCGACCCGATCGTTGGATTGTTGCCGGAGAGCAAGTCCGGCAGTCGAGAGGACAACTTCCTGTGATGCGCCACTATCCGTTCTCTCGCATGCTGTTTCACCAGTGCCTCGGCAATGCGATGAAGAAGACAATCACGACGACGACAACGACAACGACGACGACGACGACGACGACGACGACGATGATGATGATGATGATGATGATGATGATGATGATGATGATGCCGTGCGACAGCCGTTCCACGCGTGCTGCATTCCGGCAGTGATCGGCGCGCACGTTGATGGTGCTATTTTATAATGACACGAGTACACGATAACCGAGCGCAACGTGGAACTGTTGTCGCGGTTGCTTGAATCGTGAAACCGACTCTTCAGCGCGAATTCGTTCGTCCCGTTGAACCATCGTCCGTCCGTCGGACTAAACGATCCCGGGCGTAATGGCAACTCACAAGACGGGCGGGCAGAGTGCCCGTAAGAAAGTACAGGTACATATGTCACGCTGTTTTGTAGCGCTCGACTTTCAGTTCTTCATCCCCGATTGAGAATCCCGAGGAATCTGTGCGACAGTGGGCAACGTCGACGCCAAGGATGAACGCGCTGGAACGTTTCCTGAGTCTGGGAAAGTTACGAAGGGTCTCGAAGGCAATGAGGACAATTACGCGATAATGCGTTGTGTAACAGAATAATCGTTCATTTTCTGCATTAAGGAGTTGTGCCGTCTAAATTCCCGAAAATTTATCACCTTGTTTTATTGAAACCAATTGAATATGTTTCTGTCGGGTTGAATTCTTCTTGTTGACATTTCGCTACAATGTTGTCTATAATTTTGTTGTGTTTAGTTTATGTTAGCAGTGGCTATTGATACTAACAATTGAAATATCAAAAAATCGCTGGTGTATGACATCTCCAATTGATTGTTTTTCCACAAAGGTGTCTATGGTTATACGCGATGAGGTGGAGAGGCAGCACAGAGCTGGTGTTAATTCCCTGCAGTACGATCCAGCTCTGCATAGGCTATATTCTGCTGGTAGAGACAGTATTATAAGGATATGGAATTGCAGAAATATGAAAGAGCCATATACACAATCCATGGAACATCACACGGATTGGGTCAACGATATAGTGTTATGTTGTGGTGGCAAGAATCGTACGTATCTATTTCCAAGTTGCAAGCTTTCTGTGATGTATTAATTTTCATTCATCTCTCAAAGCTTCTCATAATTGCTAATATGTTAATTACCATTGAATCTATACAGTTATATCTGCGAGTTCGGACACTACTGTTAAAGTTTGGAATGCGCATAAGGGTTTTTGCATGTCTACACTGCGTACACATAAGGACTATGTGAAGGCATTAGCATATGCCAAGGATAGGGAGCAGGTTGCTAGTGCAGGTTTAGATAAGTCGATATTTCTTTGGGACGTCAATACGCTGACTGCTCTTACTGCAAGTAACAACACAGTGACAAGTATGTACTTGTAATATGTAGCAGCTTTTTGCCTTGTTTCTTGGTGTATAAGATGATATATACATATATATATTTCAGCTTCATCATTGAGTGGCAACAGAGATTCCATATATAGTCTTGCCATGAATCAAACTGGCACTATTATCGTGAGCGGCAGCACAGAGAAAGTTCTTCGTGTGTGGGATCCACGATTTTGTACCAAACTCATGAAACTTCGTGGCCACACGGACAATATTAAAGCATTGGTCTTGAACAGGGACGGCACTCAATGTTTATCGGCCAGTTCTGATGGCACTATTAAACTATGGTCGATAGGTCAACAGAGATGTGTGCAAACGTACAGAGTTCATAAGGAAGGTGTATGGGCATTACTGGTAATTATACAAGCAAATTCATTGTTAATGCAACAAACACTGTGCGATGTTATACTAAAAACCAGGTAACGTTTAGGCAACAGATAGTTTTAGCCATGTAATATCCGGAGGCAGGGATAAAAGGATAGTGATGACAGAATTAGGCTACGCGGAGAGATACACAGTTATCTGCGAGGAAAAAGCACCTATATTGAAGATGGCTATGACGCCAGATCAATCTAGTATTTGGGTAGCGACTAGCGAATCAACCATTAATAATTGGGTAAAAAAATAAAGTTTTTTTGTGTTTTCATGATAAGTTTATACAGAGAAAAACGCATACAAAAGAGAGAGAGAGAGAGAAAGAGAGAGAGAGAAAGAGAGAGAGAAATATATTTATTTAATATTTCAGTCTATAAACCAAAAGGACTGGCAAGAGTTGGGAATTGGAGATTATTGCGACTCCGCTAGTAACGTATCGGGCGGTGTGAACATATTGAGAAACACTGAACCCACGCAAAAGATACTAGGTGGCCCTGCCATAAGACATTATCGCGTATTAAATGATAAAAGACACGTCATGACGAAAGACACGGAGGAAAATGTTGCGTTGTACGATGTATTAAAAGCGTGTAAAGTAGAAGATTTAGGCAGAGTTGATTTCGAACAGGAGTGTAAAAAGAGAAATAAAATGGTATATGTTCCAAACTGGTTTAATGTCGATCTCAAAACAGGGGTGTGTATCTTTTCGATAAATTTACACTCTCTCGGATTCGGTCGATTTTAATTGCTCCTTGTCATTACAGATGTTAACTATACACTTAGGACAAGACGAGAACGACTGTTTCTCTGCATGGGTTTCTGCGAAGGAGACCGGTCTGGCAGAGAACGATGCTATAGATCAAAAAGGTAATGATTGTTTTTCTTCGCGATGCTTAAAAAGAGATCAATGATGATACTGATAAATTAAAAAGAAACAAAAATGAAGACTAAATAAATAATGTTTTTTCCCATGTCCCAGTAAATTATGGGAATCTACTGTTGCAAGCCTTACTCGAGCACTGGTGGAAGCCGTTACACGTTGACGATGAGAACGAAGGTAATAGTAATGATGGAAATGGTCCTATACACACGAGAGGAGGAAATCCATACTTCTCGGTACCTAGTCATACACCTGTCATCTTCAGGTATGGAAAAATTACCAAACAGTTCTTAATGACTAAAACAGATTATCACTTAATTTTTCTTCTCTTCTAGTGAAGTGGGAGGCAGGACTCTTTATCGACTATTAGTCCGGGATGCCATGGGAGAAACCGAAGGTGTGCTATTAAACGAAACAGTACCGCCATGGGTAGTGAATATTGTCGTGGACAAGAATCTTCCGCAGTTTATTAAGATACCTTTCTACCTTCTTCCACACGCTACTTCCGGTGTAAAGAGTCTGAAGAAGTACGTATTGCTGTGCGCCATGTGTCTTCGGACCAAGGTTCTGTGCAATGATGTAGTCGAATAATCATTTTATTGCTTTGAAGGGATCGTTTGATCGCGAATGATTTTATACAAGTGCGTAAAGTGGCGGAGCATGTTTATGATAAGGTGCTCGGTGCGGGAAGCGATTCAGGTTCGGTAGCTGGTGGTGGAAACACGGTTTCTGGTGGATCTCCGGCGGGCGATAGAACAAATACGGATTCCAATGCTGACAATTCTTCGTTGGCAGAGGAAAAGGTCGAACTCTTATGTAACGATCAGGTCTTGGATCCCTCGATGGATTTGAGAACGGTACGTATAGAATTAAGCGAGGCTTTTATTACCTTTTATCCAAGAAAGATTCCCTTTACACACATTCGTTTGTTTTTTAGGTCAGGCACTTTATTTGGAAGAGTTCAACGGATTTGACACTTCATTATCGCCCTGTTAAATAGTTAGGATTAACTACATTACATCATGAGTCTTTACAGTGTGCCTGGTTTTATACCATGGTGAGATATATCCTGTTTTCTCTCTCTTCTTCATATGTAATCTTCATATGTAATGAAAACTGCATATTCGATCCTTTTCAGAATAGTGGAAAATACATGGGCTACTTGCAGAATATGGTACCTTGTGCCACTGTCTCCTTAGGAAACGATCACCTGGATTTCACGGATGTTTCGTATGACGTCGAGGCAGGAATGAAGGATAGCAGCGAGGCATATTTGGAGTATTAGGAATAGCACGTAAAGTTCGAAGGCAATAATGTGTGGAAGTATTAAACGTAAATTGCTCACTTTTATACACCTGCATCCTGCGGCCAAATTCACACAACAGAGCATCACTCTCGATCGACTCAATCCGCTTGAGAATAGCATGCTTTTTGTACCTGGATGTAGAATTTAAAACGCTTGTTGTCAGCCATTTATCGTCTTCCCACGTGAGAATTATCAGTAAGAATGTACGGCACAAAGATGAAGGGAGAAAAGAATGGAGGGATAGACCGCATGGCCGAAAAAATCATTAGTTTCGTTAGGTCTAAATGCCAGGTGATCCTCATGTGAATGCTTCTTAAGATTTTTTTATCAGTTATATTTTAGCTGAATACTCCGTAACGAGTAAGTAGGATTTTTTTCGTTTTAGTATTGTAATAAAAGTATTGAATATTTATTGAAAGTATAAAAAAAAAAGAAATGTATAATGTTTCGTTACGTGTATGCATGCAAAATATACTCCACACTTGCCTTGTTACATTAGAAAGCGGAGAGAAGAAAATATATATATGAAAGAGAGAAGAGAAATATGTCAATTTATCATTAATCAAATTATATTTGAATAGCCAAATTAGAGGTTCAATATTTCCTATCTCGTTCACTTGGGAAATAATAAAAAAAGTGTATTTGTCTGCAATGTAATAGGATCAAATTCTGTCTCTTGATCGAAACTAATAAAGTATGAATATATGAATACCACCATACTTTTATACACACTACAAAATAAATGACGCCTTCGAGTACGGAGGAACATGCAGTATTCAATAACAGAATTTGATCTTGGAAGAGATTTATAAGGAATAAAAATTATGTAGTTGTTTTTATGTTAACATATTCAATTTTCTAGATCCTATATAAAGTGTATATATGAACGCGATTGTGAATAATGTCCATTAATAGTAGGTTGTATGAATAAAAATTTAACAAATCTCTTATTGTGCAGACAATTCAGATTACAAGCCGATAATATTATTATATGCTGTTACTGCAAACAGTTAAAGATCTTCAGGGGAGAAAGAAGTTACGTTATTAGCTCATATATATTAACATGGTCTGTGAGTTACATGGTTTGCGTTATTAAAATTGTATAAACAAATATTTTTACAAGTGCAAATGTGTACCATTATCATTTTAAAGCGCTACACAATGTATGATACATCGCTTGTTATCAAGCTTAAGTTAAACCTTGATTTGGTAATGCTTTACATACGTAAGGGTTTATTTGTTATCGCTTCGTTTTCCATTCGCAAGAATAGATATTGTTAAGATACTACGATAAAGAGATACTACTTTTGACTCAATGAGGATATGTGGAGGTGCGACTGGCAAAAAAGAAAATGTATCGTCCTAGTTAAGGTTGCCTTATTTGTTATCTTTACGGACACTGTTTCAAAAGAAATTGTGCAGTGAATTTATATTTTTTTAATCGTTATGGAATCTTAAAATATAATTTCAAACCAAATGTAAATTAGATTGTAGCATAAAAATATAGTTATCTTTTAAACACCTTAATACGGTATGTTACGAAAAAAGATAAGAATTGTAAGTTGCGTTTGATTTTTAAAATTATTTATTACGACATATGACTCGTACGATAGTATATATAGTGGTTAATAATAATTAATGAGAGTTATTTGATTCATTGTATAGTTCTCTCAGAGTATGCTGTACATATTAGTGTTCTCTATGCAAATGTATCTCTTGCATAAATCGAGATTGATCATCCTGCGATTTTATTTTTTCGAACAAGTCATTCACTTTAGACATTCGTTATCATAAATCAAGAGAGTAATCGTGATGTGCCTGATCATAGATCATAAGTTACAAAGGGCATTTCAATTATGACTTGTATTGATATTTAAAACAGTCCATAATTACAAAATACGCGATCCAAATACACATTACTATTTTGTTCATATCATATATGAATGACATTATAGAAATTATAAAGTGCGTCAAGAAGTTACCACTATCGTCATTTATTCTGTAGCGGGCAGCATATATGATGAGCATACGATGATGCATTTAGTCTCATCATTTAAAACACCGCTTGTGCACGAAGAAACTGAAATATTAATATATTAGAACGTTAATAGTGTGAAAAATCAAAATCAACTTCATCTCGCTTTAACGTTATATTGAGTATTGAGGATAACAATGTTGGTATTTATGACCTGTATAAAAAAGAAAGCAGTTGTATAATGGTGCCAAATTTTATACTAAAAGTAATATTCCGTAGCGCACCAATAGTTCGACAGAGAAAGAGAGCATTTTGTTTCTGTAAACCTGCTTTATTATTAAGCGCAGGTTCTACAGTGGTACTATTTATGATATAAGGCTACATAGTAGCGAGAAAGTTATGAAATTTATAATTTTTTTAGAACGAGATAAAAATTAGACTAATATCGTCTCGTCTCTGCAAAAGTATCGAATGTATGTATATCATACGAATTTGTAAAATACGTTTTACAAATACTGTCCTAATGTGAGTTATCACACACTTTCCAGTGTCAGTCTAAACATGTCAGATTTTCTACAATTTTCTACAAGAGTGTACAATGAGAGACGATATTTCTGTCATCCTCGATTTCGTGTGTTTATCTGATTATCTTTGTAATATATTGTCGTATCGCTTCGAGATTAATCGGGATTTATATTAATAGGATTGCAGAACGATAATACGAAAATCCATATCAGAAAGAGGATTGATTTCCATTTGTATTTATCGTCTACTTTACAATAATATGGCATCACTCCAAACTATGTACACTATAAAAAAGAAGTAATCAGTATTTAAATAAAATATATAATTTAATACAGAATACAAAAGAGATTGCATTGCCCATATGTAGCGATGATATGTGAACAAAAAATTTCGGCTATTATTGATTTCACCAACCACAAATCTTTAAATGCTATCCATCGAGAATACTCTCGACAGCTTGTACGAAAGAGACGCATACTTTCGCTGGCCCTGGAGTAATCGTATTCTCATCCCCTGCTCTGTACTTGCCAGTTTGTACCAAAATACCTCTGATACCGGCTGCCTGCGCACCGGCTACATCATCTCTCACATCCTAATTAACAACAAGTTCATATTTGTAATCGTAAAATTGTAATTATATGTATTATATCAAACAAAAAGAAAAATCATTTGGAATATTACGTCTCCGATCATTACAGCCTGTTCTGGATCTACCTCCCCTAAAGCTGCCTTAAAAAACTCTATAGTCGGTTTACCAACCACCTCCGGCTTTATGTTGCTAGAATATTCTAAACCTTTGATAAACGCGCCAGGACCCAAAGCTAGACCGTCAGGACGTTTATAATATCGTCCTTCGTGAATAGCTATGAGCGATGCGCCATCCAACAGTAATCTAAAATTACACCCGCACATTGTACATAATGTTTTACGTATTTTACGTAAGTAGTACAAAATAAAGAAATGCGAAACAACCTAAATGCTTTGTTCAATTCGTCGTAATTGAATTTGCTCGGTGCCAAACCAACCACCACTGCATTAAGCGTGGTCTCATCTTTGACCAAATCTTGAAAATCTTCCATCGCCGCTGGATCAATCAAGAGCATCGGATTCAGTTGCCGAGAGATAATCAATTTTCTCGCTGCAGCCAAAGAACTGAAGATTTCTTCCTTCCGCAAGTCGAAGCCAAGATTTGTCAAACGCTCGTATAAACAATTACTTGATTCTTTGGTAGTGTTAGTAACAAACTTAATCGACAAATCTGCATTTCGCAGCCTAGATAGCAAAGATTTAAATTTAAGATGCTGGCGGAAAGAAATTTACCTTCAAAACATATTAGATACAGATTTTTATTCTTAACCATTTGTTATTTAGAGACGATATTTGTAAATATTTTCGTTAAATGTAAGATTCCCTCCAGGTTATGTATATAATCAGGAAATCGTCGTTAAATAATAGATTTTTTATTACTTGTTTATGTTCTACATTTGAAACAATCTTATCAAGCGAAATCGTACAAATAAAATAAATTAAAAAATTTCTACTTTAAGTTAAAGATATATCGCGCCATTTTTACAGAGATTGCGCTGTACCACTCGTGGTGTATTGCTGTGTTTTGTAATTAAAAGTCGAGCAAATAAACAATAAACAGTTTATATACCTGTTTAACGCCTGCACAGCGCCAGGGATAACTGTGTTATCGATATGCAGTGTGCCACTAAGATCTATCAATACTGTTGTGACTCTTTTCGCCATTATTACCGCTGTTTTTGACAACTGACAATTACATGTCCGCCATTTTACATTTTCTCAGCAGACGAATGAATCACGTGCATATGAGGCGTTACCGCTTACTTTAATATGTGTCTTCCTTACCAGTAGAGGGATTTAATATTTGATAATTACGTAAGATCGTCTTAAGTTCACTTTCAGATACTCCGTAGCCAATGAAGTAATTTATATAGTATC
This sequence comes from Harpegnathos saltator, assembly GCF_003227715.2. NCBI lineage: Eukaryota > Metazoa > Arthropoda > Insecta > Hymenoptera > Formicidae > Harpegnathos > Harpegnathos saltator. Next base: position 673,751 of record NW_020229939.1, read on the forward strand.
TTATGTAGATAAACTTAAGCAATCTTAAATATAAGATCCGACTATGAATACTGGCCTATAAATACCCTTAGAAATATCGTGGCTGGAATATCCTGGAGTATCCCTGGAAAATTTCTTATACAAAACTCTATATAGTTTGTCCTTTTTTGAAGAATTTCCTGACTGTTGCACAGTGATGCACTAAAGCCCGTATCAGACCATGATTGGGATTGAGATTGGATTGAATTTGACCAAAATTTGGAAAAAAGAAAATAATCTCAAATATAGTAAACTTAGCCCTGATTGGTTAAATTCAATCCAATATTCAATCCTAAGGCTAATATTACATTTGTCGTACGACAATCTTTTCGAATACGTTGATTGGTTAACAAACAGAATATTTCTAGGATTGCTCCGCGTAAGCCAATCAATGTATCCGAAAAGCTTGTCGTACGACACATGTAATATTAGCCTAATCCGTAGTCTGATACGGGCTTAATGTGCACCACCTCGAAAAAGAACAGACTAGCGGCGGCACCAGCGGCTGTTCAGAGCGCAAGATGCAAACAACCGTTGCAGATTAGAGCCGTAAATATAATCTAGAAGATATTATATTTGTGTTATATGTGATAAATATTCGCAACAGAAAGTTATTTTGTTTTTTTTAACATGGCAGAAAAAACGAAAACCATGAGCCATATAAAACATATCCCTAAGGACGCTCAAGTCATCATGTCAATCATGAAAGATATGGGAATAACGGATTACGAGCCCAAAGTTATTAATCAGTTGTTGGAGTTTACCTATCGTAAGTTTCTTAGGGCAAGTTGTCCCAACTTCTTGGTAAGTTAACTGATAGTTAAATCGTATGTCCGTCTTCGTTTAAATTGAAGAGAAAATGAAGATAAACATGATTTAACTATCAGTTAACTTATCAAAAAATTGAAACAACCGGCCCTTATTCGTTTTCCTCCCTTTTCTTCTTCTCTTTCTACTTGTTCAATCTATCGTTGCTGAAGCTGCTTTATATATAATTTCAAATCTTAATGTTTTGCAGGATATGTCACATGCATATTAGATGACAGTAGGGTATATGCCAATCATGCAAAGAAAAAGTTCATTGATCTAGATGATGTCAGATTAGCAGTGAAAATGCAGCTGGAACGAACATTCACTAATCCGCCACCGAGAGATGTACTACTAGAAGTTGCTCGTGCTAAAAACAGCATCCCCTTGCCCTTTGTAAAGCCTAACAATGGTCTTAGACTTCCTCCTGATAGATATTGCTTAAACTCAACTAATTATAGGCTAAAAAATGCCATGAAGAAAGTTGGCCAGAAACCTGCACATCCTTTAACAGGAAATAATCCATCAAGTGGACAATCAAGAACAAAAGTAGAAGGAAATAAGGCTGGTTTGTCGATTGTTAAGAGACCTGGCACCCTTGCTACTGTTGCTAGAACTCAAAGTATATCCATACCAAAACCAGTCTTGAAATTTTCCACAGGTAATGAACTACTTGTTTATTTGGTTACTATGTTTTCTTATTGAAGTACAATTAATCTGTTTCCTCTTAGTGCCTTTTTGTCTATTGCATTCCCATCCTTCCATCCCACTTCGTGTGTCCTTCAGGCCTTCATTAAGTAAGATTCTAATATAAAATTAAATTAAATCCTAAAATTAATTATACGATTAATTATATGATTATACAAAGTATTATATTGAAATCTAATGTAAATCACATAATTAGAAAATATTTAAGGTAAAAAAGAGAGAAACTCAATATTGTACATATATCTAAGATTAAATTTAATTTCATTCAAGTATGTTTGAATTTAATATTAATTTAAAATACAGAAAATAAATATATACAGAATTATATAAATGTGAATTAAATTAAAATTATTTAAATTTTAAAATATATCTGGATATTTTTCATAGCGACAACAACTACTACAGCAGTGAAAGCTCAGGTGACAAAACCAAAAATACAGATCTCTTCTGGACAGACATTGGCACCTGTGAAGATGGAAACAGAAGATTCTTCAATGAAAAGGAAACGCGAGGACGAAGATTATGACGTGTCATAACTTCAATTTTGAACAGTTTTCCATTGAATGTTTTCACTTTCCGTCAGTTTAACCATCAAGATATGTAAGTTTGTGTGCAATAATAAGGTTCTGTTCTTTGTTTAAACAAAATAAAGAGCAAAATGTATATACAATAAATTACGATTGAAATTACGATAAAAAATGAAGATTAGAGCAGATATTTAGCTCTCATCGAGATATTTACTTCGACGTATCAGTTACATATAAATTATCTTCTCAAATATAATTAGTCTTTACTCTTATACATACAGGATTCATTAACAGTATTATAAGTTTGAAGATGATGATCCTGCATTAAAAAGCAACACGAAAGCGGGGAGCGAGAATTTTTTCACATGTCGAATTTTCGAGTCTCGAAAACAAAACTTTATGTCAATTATTATGCACGCTTTTGACATACGTTTTTGTGAGTAAGATTATCCTTTTTCTTTCTATTAATATAATCAGTACCAAATCATCCCATCGAAAATCATATACCGTTCATTCATCCGCCTCGTTTTCGGCATCTTCCTCTTCAACCTCATCTTCATATGCCAATTCAGCTTTCTCCTCCTCATCGAGGACTCCGGTTTCAACTTCCGCTTCTTCGTCAACAACTACCGCCTCTTCTTCAGCTTCTGTCTCTTCGTCAACAACTGCCGCCTCTTCTTCAGCTTCCGCTTCTTCGTCATGAACCGCAGCCTCTTCTTCGGCTTCTACCTTCTCTTCCTCTTCGAATCTTTCTTCCTCCTCATCTTCCAAATCGATTATCTCTTCAGCTCTCAGGTCTGGTTCCACTTCCTCTTTCGAAATTTCGGGCTCTTCAATCGGTTTCTCTTCCGGTATTTCCGGCTCAATGCTCGGTGTTTTCTCAATAACGAACGGTGGCTTTTCAAGTTCTACGGCTGGTTTTTTCAACACCTCCCTCACGCATTTCTTCCGGTGCACCGGGAAAAAGAGTCTGAATTCTTCCGGCATCTCGTCTTCCGAATAAAGCCTGGGAAACGTTTGTGTCTTGCAACATCAATTCGTCCTAATGTCCGAACATTTCTTAATCATAAAGTATACGACGAATAAATCTGTCGGAAAACAAATAAGTTTAGCGGAAGAACTCGGTGGGATCCACGCTACTCAGTCTTCAATGAAAAATCAATTGAAATAAAGTAAAGTTCACGGAAGTAGCAGTTGATATTGTATGTATTTTACACAATTCCGAATTCGTCCGTTATTTAATCGGTAACGCGCATTGAATTCCTGCCTGTCGGCGAAATAAATTCGTCTGATCCTGCAATTCGCGTGGACTTGCATCCTGGTGGTCTCGACGTAATTCGTGCCGTAGGCTCTTCGCGTGAAGTCACACAGGTTGAACTGAATCTGATTCCATCCGCCCGAAAGCCCAATGGGCATTGACGTGCAAAACGGACGGACACGTGTGGTGCTCTGAAAATTACTCACGCGGAATCTCCTGTGCATATTTTTGTCGTCCAATATCTGTTTAACGAATCGCGTTCAAGTTTTGTTTTATAAAATCGTATTCATCAAGAGCTGTGAAATATAATAGAAAAGAGCAAAATAAACAATGTGTATATAAGCTTTATTTAAAGCGGAAGAAGTAGGAAGAAAAGAAAGAAATAGAAAGTTTAAGATACAATAAAAGAAGAAGCCTCGTTTTTATAAGTATAAATATGTGGTATAATATCGCACGGAAGGAAAAGGTGCTGTATAAGAGAAGAAAATGGGAAACCACTTTACATATATAAGGAAGCATTACATAAGAAGGACTAGGCAGCCTTATTTCTTTAAAGAAAGATCTTTATTTAAAGAAGAGATAAGAAGCTTTATTAAGAAGAAGAGACAGACGAGGAACTTTGTTTAGGAAAGACCAAAGTAGGAAGCCTTATTTATTAATTACGTGTTCATATAGGCTTTACCGTTATCTCGAACGTGAAATATTTCTTCATATTCTTGATAATGATGATAAGGAAGGGCAACCTAATAGCGAGCACCTTCTTCGGGTCTGCTGGACAGAAAATGTAAGTAGTTGCCACGTTGGTGCCGGCTATCTCCAATGCCAACGACCTTATTTCTTCGTCCATGATCCTTCGTATATATCCATTTTTCACCTGAATGGATCATGCAGTGATCATAATAATAAATTAAATTATTGCAGCTATTTATTTTGCGAAACACATATCTTCTGACATTTTATCACTACGATGCATGTTCGTTATTTTATTTATAGACGGATAAGGTAAGAACTGACGTGCATGTCCCATAATTCCAGAGGAGATGACCCGCAACTGTAGAAGATAGACAAGAATCCGCTCTGATAGGCATTTCGAAACATCGTAAAGATTCTTTAAAACGTTACAATCCGCAATTTCCGCGACTTGATTGCAAACGCTGAACAAGATTGTCTTCATCAGTCGAAACGTCAAGCCGCTATTGTGTATTTGATACGCGATGAATTCTTTTGTTCCCGCATTCGTCTAACTAACATTGAGAGATAAAAGTATCCTGCTTGTATAGAAATATTTTTGCAATTTATTCCCTTTATTATTTTGTTTTACTTTTTCTTTTGTTTTATTTTATTATTCTTCCTAAATCGTTTTTATTCCTGTTATTATTCATACGAGTAGAATTGATCCGAAATTCAAATTCAATCAATATGTAATAACAATGTGTATAATAATCACAGGCGAATTTATTAATAATAAAGTAGGTAATTATACAACAGTATTATCGCAGTTTTTAGACCTAGAAGAAGCAAGACTTGAGAGAGCAGGATGCGTACAAATCAATGAGACAGTTTATCTAAAAGAATATAAAATTGCGCAGAAAAGATATCTCAGGTTTCTCGAAGGAGGTCATTCAGTCGTCGTCTCTCTTTCTCCGTCAGTGGATCGGGCATGATCATCGATCTCGGCGACATACCGACGCTGAAGACGCGATCGATCCTCACGCCGTCGAGGGCGAACATCTGAATCATCGCGAAGTGATCAATCTCGCGGTTTAGCTGGCGGAAGATCTGTCGTCTGATCCTTTGCACACGATGCCGGCAAACCACGTGGCTTGAAAAATCACGAGATATCCACGAAATTAACTATGTGGACCATACGTGGACACACATTGATTCAAGCATGTTTTTCACGGTGCTTCTTTTTTAATGTTCACACGACTCTTCAAAGTGTGTCTTTAACTTAAAATAAAATCGACGTTCTCTTTTGTATTTGTATATGTAAGTACGTAACATCTGGTAAATCCGTTGTAAATGTTTCAAAGTGATTTGGATTCGATGAAACATTCTGTGCACATATTTTTGAATTAAAATCGTGCACACAAAATCGTGCGAGCGTTTTATAATTGATGAACTAGTTCTTACTAAGGCAATTTTTTCAGACCGGTGTAGCTGGGATGAATCGAGACGTCGCTTCGGTACAATTCCGGAAACTGCTTCATATGCTTCGTACGATACTTGCGGACTACAGGCTTTTTCTCCGCATCCTTCGACTCCCAAGGATCTCCGAGCACCTCCAAATCCTTTCCGTAATTCTCCGTAAAAAGATTGACTTTGTTATTCATTTTTAAGCTCGACGATGGAAAGCCTTCGCTACTTTGCGAAGTTGATAGAAAATATCGATCTCTCGCATTCTCCCACAACGATGAGAAATGTTTTCACGCGCTTTCCGAGCGACCGAGAGACCGAGAGAAAGTGCTCGATTCGACACAAAGTTAAGTTTGACTGATTTAACAGATGCAATTCTTGCGAAATCGGAATATTCTCTCAAGTCGCGGAGGAGTTCTCGCGAAATTGCGGCTCTTGATAAAATCGAAAAATTTCTCTTGGGTCGTGGAAAAATTCGTTTCCGGAGCGCGTTCCGGAGCGGGATTTGGCAGAGAGTTTGCTTAAACGGACGACGAACTCGACTCGATTGAAGGAAAGTTGGCCGATCCGTAACGAAGTGAGCGCCTGTACCTCGCACGGATATCGATTTGGTTTCCAGGTGAATCAATAGAGAGATTCGGCTCATTCTTATTCCGAGTCGCGATGCGCCCGCGGTGCACTGAACTCCTGACGCAGGCAATAAGGACGAGCGGGCTCGTAAAATTCCGGGCTGCGCGCCACTTCAAGATTGAGCGCTGATTCGCTCGATATCGACTGCCGTTCTGGCAAATAGTAACGCTCGAGCGTCGAGAGTCCAAGATTCCTGAATCTAAAGAACTTGTTTTGAATGACGTTCTATAAAATACAAAAAAAAAGAAACAAGATTTCAATGATTCCAGAGGAATCCAAAGGAATTTTTATGTTCGGATCGATTCATTCGGAAGAATTGTGGCAGAAGTCCGATCCATCGCTGGACTTTCAAACACCCACAGATCTTTTTTTTTCAACTTTTGATATCGGAGACATGAAATCCAAAAGATCAAGATAAAATGTGACGAATTGCAAAGAGAAGAAGAGCGTATTTGAAAAGGGTTGAAAGGGGAACCGAGGATCCTCGAGTCGAAAACTACGATTCAGCGATGTTGGAGTTCACGCGACAAAGATTGGAAAATACAGGGACGCGTTCTCCCATATCGGAATTCCGGAATGTACGGTTCGGTGGAAAACGTACATCGTTTATCAGTTAAGATCTTTACACTCTCAATGGCCCTCCAGTGAATGCCCTTCGTGCCTTGCGCCAATTTTATCGGAGAACCGCACGCGATGAAGGCAGCATTGTGGTCTCGATAGCGGTACGTATGGGGTGTGCGTTAATTAAATTCTCTCCGCATTTTCGCAGAGCATGGCGCGTTGCGTGATAACGTCTTTTTCCGTCGTGGGTAGTTCTCGTTGTTCACATTGTTGAAACTTTGCTCTTCCGTTCTCCTTCTCTTGTACTTATTGATCCTAGCGCATATAACGAACGCACGTTAAATCGTGATGAAGCAATTGTCCCGTACTTTTTCAGCTGACGTACTAATCGCACGGCTTAAAATCGAGGACGGCTCAGAAAATAATCTCAGACATAATTCTGCAAATAATTTTCTTTACTCTTATCTGAAGGTGAAAACTCGAAAATGAAAACTCGAAAGTTTCTGGCTGTAAATTGATCTGCTGCGAATGCATGTTGGGAAAGAGCGGAATTAGATTGGAAACTTCAAGTAAAATCAAGGTTTCTTGGCTTTTAAGAAAATGATAAGTCACCTCTCATTTATTTTAAAAGTTCCAAGTTCTCAAGTTCTTTCTTCTTACATTAGACCTTTATTTAATTTATAGCAAATTATGCTGGAAATCCTTGGTGTCGATTAATTTGCCATGGATCTCACTTTGCAGAGAAGCAAGAGATTCGATTAAACCTAAACTCTACCAGAGTACCGTCGAGAAAAATCGAAATCTGTCCTGAAACCGTAAGCTGAAACTGCAAACTTGAAACACGGCGGCTCCTCGGAACCGGAGGACGAATCGCGGAGGTCGTTCCAGCGGGAAAGCGTCGCTCGCGCGGAAGCTCAACGCTCATGCTCGGATTTATTGATATTTCAGGCGAAAGCTCGAGAGCAAAGGGGGAGCTCTCGCCGTCACGCCCGTGAGCTCAACAGTCTTGTCGGGGTGTACAGCTGATCGCGAGAGCACAGACTCGCAAGAAGACGTCGCGAGGTCGATGAGGAGAGACGGGCTTCCGGGCTTTCGACTTCCTATCATGAGCGAGTGACGACGGCTGGTGGTGGTCGGGCTGATCGTTGGTGGATCCTCCGCGAGTGATCGCGTCTCGCGGTGAGAATATACAGCGAGATATCGGGCACCGATCCGCCGGGATGTCGCCGAGGTAACGGAAGAAACCTCTGGAGAGAGAACGAACACCACCACCACGGACGGTCCATTTAGATACTGCGCACCTCTGCCTCCTTTCCCTCGTCTTGCATTCTGTCTTTCCGCGGAAATCGAGAGAGCTCAGTTGGAGGATCTATCCGAGGATTCGTCGTCCGCTTCGGAGAGGTTCGATGAGCCTTATGATAAGGACTCGAGGACTTTGAGACGAAGTAGACGAATCACGAACACGTCCGAGCTTACGTACCTGCGACGATCTTGTACGAATGTACAAAGCATCCGAGGACCTGCCACTTTCTGAGGATCCGAGGACACTCTGTAGTTTCTAAAGATTCCAACTTGCTTGGTGGGCGAGTAACAGTTCGAACATGAGCCGAGTTTTCTAAAAAGAGAGAGAGAGAGAGAGAGAGAGAGAGAGAGAGAGAGAGAGAGAGAGAGAGAGAGAGAGAGAGAGAGAGAGAGAGAGAGAGAGAGAGAGAGAGTAACGTAAAGAATATTGATATATAATCTTTGGAAAATAATATACATAATAAATAAAGCCTAACGGATAAATTTTGCACGAAGCTTTGACTTTTTAACTACACTATTGGAAACTGTAAATATCCGACGATCTAGAATTCCTCACTGCGCCGATCCTTGAATATCCAGGATATCGGAGTGTCTCATTTTTGTCTCTTTCACTTTCTGTATAAAGTACAGAAGTCTTCCAGCGGTTACAATGCGGCCAAATAATTTGCCATGAGTTCCTGAGCATCGTTTAATAAATCGTCGAGCTTCGTAAACGCCGGATGTCAGTGGAAATCAAAGTATCGATTCATCAGAGCGACAGATTGAAAGCTCCTGCGATCGTCAGGACGCTCGATAACCACGAGAGATCCGAACAATGGCCAGCGAAAGGATATCGGGACAGCACAGGTTTGCAGTGTTCCTGTCCAGTTAGCTATTTCTTTTTTCTCAAAATGTGCCTCGAAACGTATCCTTGAACTCGACAATACCATAAAGGGGCACCCCTAAGATAATAGTACAGTAACGATATAAGTATTTGGTCTTTTTTATTATTCCTACTTTTGTCTATACAAAGATATAATATGAAATAATGAACGTAAAAATTATCGAAGTATCTTTGCGCAAAACATACGTTTCTTTTTTTACCTTTCAAGAACATCGTTACCAGTTCCGGGCCACTCCGAAGTAAATCTCTGCTCAGTGCTGTCGCTGGGCAAGGATCTCAGCAAGATCACCATGCCAGTCATCTTCAATGAGCCGCTCTCCTTCCTGCAACGCGTTGCAGAATACATGGAATATGCTAAATTGCTGAAGCTGGCGTCGCAAGAGGAGTCGCCGGTCTCGAGGCTTCAGGTACGAAAAATCGTTCTCGTGAACTTAACCGGGAGAGCGTCGAATAATAAGGATATACCAACGTCGGGTGTATTGTTAGACGAATCGATATTCGGACGTGTTAAAAACTAAAATTAACAATCCTGCAGTACGTTGCGGCTTTTGCTGTGAGTGCTCTCGCCTCGAACTGGGAACGTCTCGGAAAACCCTTCAATCCAATTTTAGGAGAGACATACGAGCTGCAACGCGAGGACTTTCGGTAATTAACCGTCTCATGAAACAAATTCGTGTACATCTCTTGAGGATAAAAAATCTTTTCGTTACAACGAATAAATTTAAAACAATATTCCTTTTTCTTTTAGCTTTCATAAGTATTTAAATTTCTTTATAAGATGTTTCGAGCCAATCGTACTTTTTCAATTGAGTATCTTTCTACCAATTCTCAATAAATTTCTCCTTATTGAAAATTTGACAATATTGTCTTCTTGCAATTTGTGAATTCTTGCTTCTGATTATTTATGGCTTATAAATTATTGACTCTTCGACTTTTTTCATCAAGAAGAAAGTATCCTGAAAAGTTACTGAATTCTAAGTTGAAAGAAAACGTCAAGTAGATGTGAACAATTTGCATAGAAAATTTGAATCTTCATTTTGAAAAGCTAGATTTCTAATCTGCTAAATAATTCCTTTCGATCCTTTCCAGAATAATATGCGAGCAAGTATCGCATCATCCTCCAGTTTCCGCATTTTACGCCGACAATGAAGATTTCATTTTTCATGGCAGCATCCACCCTAAATTGAAATTCTGGGGAAAATCGATAGAAGTGCACCCCAAGGGGGTTGTCACGGTAGAGTTACCCAAGTATGTTCATTTAATTACTTTTATTAATCATTTTAATTCCAAACCATTATTTGCATAGTAGTTTCAATGGTGTAATCGCCATTATTAATTTCAATTATTATTCAACGCTACAAATGAATAAGTGGCCCAAATATTTCAATAGGACATCGTTATTAATTTTCAATCGTCGTGTTGTCGTTTTCTCAGCCAATCAATATTTAAAAGACAAAATTAACAGAATTAAATAATGTAACTAGATAATTTATTAAAGAGTCGGAAATTTTCTTAAAAGGATTTCGATATTAATAGCTATACTTGAACAGGTGGAAAGAGGCTTACACCTGGCAAAATGTCAATTGTATCCTGCACAACGTGCTAGTGGGCCAATTATGGATGGAACAATTGGGTGCCTTGGATATCAGACAGTTCGGAGGAGACAATCTGAAAGCTACGCTGGCGTTTAAAAGCGGCACGTGGAACGGCAAGGATCTTCATCGCGTCGAGGGCTTCATAACGGATCAGGAGTACGTTTTAACAATTTCTCTTAATGAATCGAATTAAGGAATTTATTTGCACTCCAGCACGAGCTCGGCAGACGTCTTTTAATTTCGGATACTCGTTAATGGTATAGAATAACTTCTACGAAAATAAATCACTTCCTCGTTCCTCGACATTTATAGATTTAACTAGTTCGTGTTTAAACCAATTAAAATCAGCCTGTCGTCTGCCTTGGATCATCTTGTCTTCGATAACTGCAAGCCGAGAGATTAATTAGGAAACATTTACGTCATTCTTTTCCTACTCTTTCCAGAAAAAGGAAGCTACTTTTCCTCTACGGCAAGTGGACCGAAAGACTACGATCCTGCGAGCCCTTGTTCTACGAGGAAGCGCTGGAGAAAATCAAGAGGGAGGCCAAAAGTCCGCAAGGCAGCCCGGGCCACAAGAAAGTCCTAGCGAAGCTCCACAGTCTCAAGGTCGGAGCTTTCAAGCCCTTGCATCAGGTACTAAGCGATTGTTATTTCGCAAATTAATTATTCGTTCAATTGGTTAATAATCAAATTTAGTCACAACAAAATTTCCCTCTACGCTATTTCTTCATTTCTTTCTTTTCTTTTGTTATCTACACTTCAAACACTTTTACTTTGTTCTTATTTTTAGGATCATCTAAAAAATGGTATACTTAATGTGACAAATTTCCTCCTTAATTTCAGGACACGATAGACGAGTCCTCGGCAAGTATGGACGGTGATGAGACGCCCGTCGTGGACGAGATTCCAGGATCCACCACACTGTGGGAAGCCACACCGAGGCCCAGCAACAGTTCGGACGTTAGTCTTTTTGCGAACGAATATGCCGTACATTTTTGCAATCAATTAATTCACCGCGATTAACATAACTTTCTCTGTTTCGTAGTACTTTCAATTCACAACGTTTGCGATGTCGCTAAACGAACTGGATCCTGACATGGAGAAGACTTTATGCCCGACTGACTCCAGACTGAGGCCGGATATTCGAAAGTTGGAGATGGGTGATCAGGATGGAGCTGCAGCTGAGAAAATCAGACTCGAGGAGAAACAGAGGGACACCCGCAAGGCTCGCAAACATAAGAAAGGACACGAGTATGCTCCCAGGTAAAGCTTTGTATTTCCTTTTTTTTCCTATGCTTTTATCGAAGAAATATATTCGCGATTTATTTAAAGAATACCTGAAAATTTGGAAGATTCGCAGAACCGAATATAAAATTTCCAACAATTCCTTTGATCGCTTCCAATAAGTTTCTATGTTTCTACGACTCGAGATAATTATTTAGACGAATTCTAATGGCTTCTAATTAATAATTTCCACTTCATCGGAAAATCTACGTTTGATATGTTTCAACAAGAAGGGAAAACAAATAATTTGCAGATGGTTCCAGTCCGGCACGAATCCATACACGGGCCAGGAAGACTGGCTATATCAGGGCGGATATTGGGACCGTAATTATTCCGACGTTGATGACATATTTTAATGAAGACAGAGCTCGTTAGCTTCCATTAAATGTCCGTTGGCCGTGTGAATCGATAATATCGAAACGCGTACGGACAGGTACGGACATGGTTAGTGCAAAGTTATAAATAAATCGCCTAAGGACAGGTGGGTAGATCGTAATAGGCGCCTCTAGAGGTCGATGTCTCTATGTAAAGTAATTAAAAAATGAATCGTGCGAGAATCTTCGGTGCGCAAAAGGGAGCCCGACGAGCCAGCGTGAGGAAAAGATCTTCCGCGCGCGTTCTTCGGGTTCCCCTTTGCCGCTGTAAATAATCCACCTTCTCGCGCGGAACGAATGAATCAAAGAAAATCGATGGGGAACTCCCGTGAAACCGAGCCGCGGTGATTGAAGATCGGTTCGATTATCTCCGATTCGTCTCGCTTCCCGCACAGCTCCGACACTATTTTTATAAAACGCCAAGTCGGGTGATCGGAAAAAAGGCGATTCTATCATAGCCTCCCCGTTTAAAGAGTTCGATAGGAGTTTCCCGAAGAGGAAGGGAAGGTGCAAGTAGGAGGAGATCGCGAGGCTTTATTTTTCGCATCTCATTTCAGCTAAATTTGACTTACCGACAGAATGTGGCAACGCGTGACGCATATTTATTAAAGCTCATTTAAATTTCAGGAGAGACAGAAGTATCATTAACTTCCAATTATTTTCTAAATCAATTTTATCAAAAAATTACTCGTCATTCTCATAAACAGCGAATTCTACAATTTTAATTTATATTTGCATGATTTTCCATTTCCGCTTGCATTATCGTTACATCTTATGCATGCGACAAATATAAAATCAATTTGAAATATAAATGAAATTTTTGTTTTCCATCATTTTTTCTCGATAAATGGCCCGTATGTATTAATATGTATCTATTAGTGCGATAGAAAATGGAATAGAAAACACGAAAAACTTAATATCAAATGTATCAAATAAAAACAACTCACGTATACGATGAAACTTGAAATATATCGATTTGGTCATATCAATAAAAAAGTCAATAGCTTTTTATTTAATGCTCTCTCTATCGGACTTTTTAAACAGGGATCTCGTAGATTTTCATGTAAATACAGCGACTGTATAATACATCCGTGACAAAGTCAGGCAAACCGAACGACGATTCTTCGCGACAGCTTCGTATCGATTGAGCAATAATAATTATTTAACGTAGACTTTTAGTAATTTGCGTTTCCCTCGCGAAGTCTAGAGAGAAAGGAAATGATTTTGGCCAATTTGAGCAGTGTGTTATAAACAATGATCGATTGTTTCGATATAATCTATTGTCAACACGATGTAAAAAATGTTGCTTACAGGACAAGAGAAGGACAGAAAGGATGCAATAAGTATTTGCCGTACATTGGTATCAGGACAAGATGCGTTCGCGAATAATAAATGAGGATTTTGAATACGCGTTTTGGCACAAACGATCATCTTAAATATGTCAAAAACCAAAAAAAGAAAATTACATAAATAAAATACACACAAAGCACATACCGATATGTTTGTCGTGAAGTTTGTCGTATCTGAATATATCGATTGATATGTACGTAAAATATACACTGACACGCTCACAAATGCATATTTGGAATTGTTCGTCTGTTATTCGCGCACGCGCGAATACATGTCTTGACCAACACTGTCGGACACACGCGTTGCTTCCTCCGGATCAACTAGACATATCCTTTGCGCGCTAGAAAGAGACGCTTCGTAGGGAATAATCCGATTTAAAATTAAATGCGTCGACGCGTATCGTGTATGCGTTTGTGTGACACGCTTAATTTAGGAAGAACGACAATAATTCTGTTGAGGTTCTCGAAAAACAAAAGTAACAATTTGAGAAACGTCGATGACGACAAAAAAGAAAACAAAAAGAGGAGGAAGAACACCTGTACTCTAGACGGCGATACGCAGCTGGACGAAACACCTGAAACAGACAGACGTCGGAAATGCCTCTGACACTTGCTTCGTTTGTCTCATCGTTTTTCTTTCGAATTCTCATCACAGATGACAATTTGTACCATTATAATTTGCATGTTTTCATTGTACTCCACGTATACGACGTTCTTCGTTGTCTCTTCGAGTCCAAGAGAGATGTCTAATCCATTTCTAACGACAATCTCATAGTTTTTCTTTCCTCGAAAAGTACGTTGGAATATACTTGCCATCACGTGATAAACGTATCCTGTGACATCAATTATATATCGAAGGCAGCGGACTGAAAAGACCGGATAAAGACACAGGCGGGAAGTATTAGGTTTCCCCTCTCGCAGAAACTTTGAAGTCACCTTGAAGTGGGGAAAGGCGCTAAAGTTCAGACTGTGCATGAATTCGGTCTGCCGACGTATATACTGTTGTTGCTGTTGTAAGTCCTTCAAGCAGGCGATAATGCATGGCTGATAAATGGAAACATGCAGTTCTTCCGTGTACGACGGTATTGCTTCGCTGTGAACGATATGCGTACACATGTGTTGGTGTGTATGTGTCATATATAGGACTATAATACACTTATACGTATATATCTACATCCGAGATAAGATTTCTACGCTTCCGTAAAATAACAAAGACACAAATCATTTATATAAAAGACGGGAACGACACTCGCGAGATTATACGCCGACCGCCGGTCTGAGGACCTTATCATTGTTAACAAAACGCGCACGCAGTCTGTAGGAGTTCGTTGTGTTTGCGTTGCATAGTTCAACCGTTGTGTAATTGTATATAGACAATAGGACGTATTAGAAATAAATGTTGTTAAAAAAGAGTCTTCTTGTCTTCTTTTGTTGTAAGAGGAAAGTGAGAGAGAGAGAGAAAGAGAGAGAGAGAGAGAGAGAGAGGTAGCTGACAATAGCTCGACTAACAAATAAAGAAATTAATTTTATCTCTGCTGATTTGTGAGATTACCGACGAAATAATATCGGATCATTAGATGTTTATTAATTTACAATCTGTAATCGTACAACTTGTATCCTTGTAATCTCTGTAATCTGGTTCTGAACTGTCTAGACGACCACAATACATTCATATTCATAGTCATGTTTCGCAGCTTTTGTTTATTTATCATGTTGATTCAGTGAGAACTGGGTGCAGTCTCAGCTGCATCGTTGCATTTGAATCCGCCATCTTGCTGCGCCAAAGTCTGAAATTGCGGCCGGTGCTCGCCAGATAGCAACAGTTGCGCTCGCATTTCCAAGATGGCTACCGGCACTCAGTCAGTTCACGGTGGAGACGAAGTGATCGATCTTCGCTCGGTACCGGAGAACGCGTATTATTCATCGTTTCCTGGTGGAGCAATTCGCGCTCGCCGATCGGTTACGTAACGTCGGGACCGACGTCTCAGTAGCTTCGACGGAAATTCACCATTTCGCCGCAATTCTGCGCCACGAGACCAGCGAGATGAGCAACGTACCAACAGGTGAGATCATCGACTTCGTCGTACGCTTCGATTATCGAAAAGTTTATTCTCGGAATCGTTTACTACTAATTCTCTCGGCTAGACCGCGTCGTTGCCAAGAGTTGGTTGGTAGGCAGCCTTCGGAGGCGCGATAACGGTCGCACGATCGAATTCTAACCTACGATTATGCGCCGTCTTGACGTTTCCAGCGAGATGACCTTGTGAACTCTCGTACGTACATTTACATGTGTGCGCGCGCGCGGTTACGTTGTGCAACCGGCGCCTCGCGATTCCGTTGGATTTTCTTACGCCTCCGCGTTTTTCCGCCGCGTACCGATTAGTCACTCTTGCTCACGTTCCTCCGCGTATTCGTTAAAAATTTCAACCTCGAGCTAATAATGATGAAAAACAGGTGAGAGCAAGAGATTAATCGGTTTTATCTTGGATAATTCCTCGATCAAAATGAATATATGTAAAATGAGTAAGGTGCGTGCTTGTAATGTCGTATTTTTCGCACATCAAGAAATGTCCTCTGTAGTAGTTACAAAAGTATTTAAATTATATTGTTTATACGAGTATATCGACGTATATCCTTTTTAGTTACAATTTAGTCAAATATATGACAACAAACAAAAGTGAATGATGCACATCTGCGGTACGTTAGTCTTACTTTATCTTGAAAAATACATGTTAAGCGTTAAGGCAAGACGTTAAGCGTCGTTAAGCCAAACACGGAAACACCGCAATCACTTCTGGAGAAATCACAAAATTCGAATGAGACTTTTGTTTCTCGCTGTATTTTTACTTGCTCCGATCTTAGTCCCGTTTATAATTCGCTGATTATCGAGGGCAGGTTCTTATTAAAGTCGCGTTGCGACGGGAACTGTGGTCCATTTAAATCTAATGGCCACGTTACGAACGCGACTCTCGACTCGACGTGCAAGAGGAAAAAAAGAGGGAACCCGGACAACGGCCGCCTCTAGCGCTAAACACGTACCGCTAAGTAAGGACAAGAATCCGCCGCCGAGTCGGATCGATAAACCGGTTTGACGGAGGTACCGCGAAGTTTCAGGAACTTTTGTTATATGTACGACGTCTTCGCCACGCTTCCGCGCTTTCATCATCGATCGCGAGAGGAAGCGGAGCGGTCCGCAAAGGTCGATGCACCGGCCAAAACGCTGAATCGCTCTTGTTTTTTCTTCCTCTCTTTCTCTTTTTCTCCTCCTCCCCTTCTCTCCCGTCTCTCTTTCTATCCGTCTATCCATCCATTCTCCTTTTACATAGCCTACTTTTTCCATTTTACGCTGATCACCGCTGAACACCGAATTAAAGCGAACAGAAGTAGCGAGCGATTTAAATCGCGAATGACGGAACACCGGAGACGCGGTAACATGCCGGGACGCTCCTTAAGCCTGTGTCACACTACGGGTTGAAGATCAAGGATTGCGGATTGAAGATTGAAATTTGACCAATCGGAATAAAGCGAATCAAAACTGAAGTTCGTTGATTTGTCGAAATCTAATCTTCAATCCGCAATCCTTGATCTTCAATCCGTAGTGTGACACGGGCTTTAGAGCGTGACTGAGCCCTGAGAATGTGAACAGGAATTAATGGGTTTGCTCTTAATTGACATGCTAATTAGAAAAACTACAACGCGGACGCGTATATACAGAGAGATTGCGCGAGCAACCTGCCGTGTCGCAGAGTGTTGTTATTTCAAGCAATAATGCTTGCTTCAGTATTATACACATTCCTTCAATGGTTTTTTACGCTTATGTTAACGATAAATTGCATGAATATATGGAATGGATGACCATATGGAAATACACTACACCTAACGGAATTACGAAAATTCATCGTATTTATAAATAATCTTCATGATGATCGCATTTTCATGAGCGGGATAATGGCACAACGCATTAAGGTGGCGATTATTTGATAAAAGATGTACTATCCAGTGAAATTATTAATTCGTCGCATTTGCTGTTTCGTAATTCAATTGTATCATCATGATAGTCATATGTTTCCACCATTGTCATTTTGAGACTTATATAGGTCTCTACCTGGAGGAGAACCACCACCACTGCGTCCCTTCCATCTCTCGCTGGAGAGAACCGAGGCCACCAGCCTCTTGCCCCCTTTCTCCCCCGCCCGTGCCCACTTACCGTCCTGATTTTCCACTCACTCGATTTCTCCTCTCCCCGGAACACAGCGCCTTCGCGAGCGCGAGCACAGCTGTTAGTCGCGTATGCACGCGTCGCGCGGCACACGTGGTCGCTTTTTACACACAAATCGGCCGAAAGTGAGAGATCGGGTCGAGTTACAAAGTCGCCACAGAGAGCGAGAGAGAGAGAGACAGAGAGAAAGGGAGAGAGAAAGATCCGGGAATTGACTCGATCTCCCCCGAGAGATTGAATTTTCCGCGCGGATTTTCGAGTCAACATTTCTTACTCGTATGTGCATGTGTGTGTGTGTGTGTGTGTGTGTGCGTGTGTGTGTGTGTGTGTGTGTGTGTGTGTGTGTGTGTGTGTGTGTGTGTGTGTGTGTGTGTGAGTGTGCGCGCGCGTGCGTGTGTATGTATGTATATGTATGGTGTTATTTCTAACCAAGGATAAAAGCTGGTGCTTGGTCGATTGTGATAAACGATGACTCGCGCGGCGTGTTTTCCCGCCCGCGGATTTTCCCGTCGAAATCCTGGCGAAGCTGCAGCTCGTGATTCCTGATTACTATTTCTCCTCAACGTGTCCGCCGGCTCGCTGCTGAGCTCAGCATGCGATGCGCAATTTTCTTCATTATTCCTTTCCGTTATCAGCTGTGATTGCTCATAGAAAGAAAGAGTTTTCATTCTCTGTAGGACTTGGATGATTTTAACGTAGACTTTCGTTACAAACGAAAGGCGGTTAAAAGCGCGTTTCTCGACGAAAATCAAGCTTGCCATTAAGGAGAACGAATTTCGGATTTTTATTTTGCATTCTCGATTAATTTGTTTGAACGAATGCCGCAACTTTGTCGATCAAATGTATCGGATTGGACGGAGTAGTCACGTCTGAGAGATCAAGTTGACATCTCCGGATTTCAAAGTGCTTCCTCGTGTAGGATGATGGATAGATAACGACGATTAAACGATTAATGGAGACGAGGGGGATTGGATTTAACGAGAGGGTGAAGCTCGAAGAAGCCGACTAGAAGTCGCCGACTCGCACTTCCTCTGCACTTCAACAATACTTACTCCGTCACTGGCTGCCTCGTCCGCTCCTCGCGTCGTCTACCGCCGAGTTTCAATGCGAAACCTCGAAGCGATCGCTCGCATCCTCCGAAGCAAAGCCATGAGAAGTCACATGGCAGATCACAAGCAAGTCGAGTCCCAGGACTCGAAGACGAGTCAGTCGCGCAAGAAAACCTGCCCTGAACACGGCGACGAGGGCTGTTCGAGCGAGAACGAGCGCGAGTTCGAGTCGCTCGAGTACGAAGAGGACGTGTATTACTCCAAGCTGACGAGCACGCCGAGCTTCGACGACATGGACGTAGTCGACGACGACGAGGATGAGCTGGTGGTGCACTGCTGGCGCGACTCCAACGGCGAGATCGACGAGATCGTCGTGGACGACGGCAACCTGACCGTGGAGACGGAGTTCTTGCCGGAAGGCTCGGGCTCGCGCGACGCTGGCAGCCGCAGGAAACGGCGATCGGTGCGCGTGATCTTCCAGGACCTGTCCAAGCCATACCTCGCCAAGATCAGCAACAGTCAGAACTACAAGAGGTTCCTCGAGCTGGTAAAAGGTGCCGCGCGGCAAAAAAGGAGAGATCGCGCTTCGGCGTTCGTTCGCGTCGCGATTTTTTTTTCTTGCGATTGTCTTGGGATTTGTCTGGCGGATTGGAATATTCGAGGACGAAATTGGGTGGACGGGATTTTGTCGTTCGGATGGTAATATTTAAGAGATCGATAGAGATAACATCGTGAGAAATAGCCTCTCCGAGAGAATCTCGCGTCTTGCTTTATTTGATCTGGAAGCTGTCTTTTGACTTCTCTAAATGTTATTGCTTCGTCTCTGTACTTTTTGGGTCTACACCTTCGGAGATTCTCGGCGAGATTCTCCGATGATTATCGGTATAACGATCCGCTCGCGACTTTCACGCGAGAGATTTCTGCGTTTTTGCACCCGGAAACTTCTCGCTGTCTATCCCATTTCTCTTCTTACGCGTGAAAGTGCAGCGAACAAAAAGGAGGATCGTAAGAATCGCGCGATCGAGTACAGCGCGAGCCTGGAGAATTTTTCTAGGACGACGACGTTTCGCTCCGCTGACAACTGCGAAGCCCCGCGCATTCCTTCGCGACGTGACGAAATCGGCGAAACTGTCGGCTGCAAATTGAAACAATCGCGCCGCATTCTTCTCTCTTCGGCGCGCACGTGAGAGCGCGCGATTTCCGAGGGAATTCTTTCTTCCAATTACGATGGAGCACAATCAGATTCGCTTTTTAATTTCGAGCGAAAATATCCGCCCGGCGATTCGGGATGGAGAGTTTCCACGCCATGAGTGGAAAGTCAGTTTCGAAATTAAATAGCTCGGCCGTCACTCCACTTTCCGAGTGGAGTTTCCCCCGAAGAAATTTCGAGAGCGCTACACCATCGCACTATATGACCTACGCGCACTTTTCAACTTTTCTTCCGTGCGATCGAATATGCCTCCGAACCCGCGAATTTTTGCCCTCGGAGTCGCATTTCTTCGATTTCGCGACGCGAGGCGACGCGACACGCGGAACGCGTACGAGTATGAATCATAGCGACCTGTAATGAATCTAATCCCGGGGAACGCTCGCTTGTGCAATCCGGAGCCTGCTCGGTTTCCCCGATATGTAACTACGAACTGGTTTGACCGTTCCTCCCGGCGAGCTCCATGGTTATCAGGCGGCTTAGCCTGTGTTGCGCACCGATTAATTTAACGGTGAATGCAGCCATAAGTCACGGCGCGTCTCGCGCGTGACGAGACACTTGTCCGACGTTGTTGACTTTTATCGGTTTTAAATTTCCTCCGTCGACACGGGTAATTTTAGTTTCTGATGAATATCTGTGTTTGCCCACACGCGTCGCGCGCGCGTGGGCAACAATTCACGCGCGAGCACGACTTGAAAACCAACGTCGCCGGGCAATCGGCCTCAGCGCTCGACTTCGGCCCGGTATCGCGTCTACCGTGGCTAATTCCCGCTGATTTTTGTTCCCAGGAGAGGACGCCTCGCTTCACTCGGCCGGCTCCTTGTCACCGACGTCGGATAACGTGGCGAACGAGCTGGAGGGTCTGTCCTTGGAGGAACAAGAACGCCAGAAGGCCGAATGGAGCGTGGAGCTCGCGAAGGTAAGTCTCGCACACAGTTGGATCAACAACGGCGGAAGAGCGGAAGGGGACCCAAGGGCCAGGATATAACTGTCGAATCGCAGGTGGAGGAGGAGATACAGACTCTGAGACACGTTCTCGCCAGCAAGGTCAGGGTCGCGCAGGAGCTGAAGAGGAAGCTGGGCATCAGCGTGTGGAAGGAGCTCACCGACGACGTCAATCAGGGTCTCAAGAATGTCAAGGAGAGTCAGGTGTACGTACCCCGCTGGTTATGCTCGCTTCCTCTGCATGCTTCTTTCACGTTCTGTCTACACACACTCTTTATACACTCTATATATACGTTGCTGTATTCTCTATGTAAGGGGGAAGTGGATAGGAACTGTCTGTGACAGGGTCGTTGAATCGATCGGGGCACGATCCTTCGAGCTCGCTTTGCGAGCGTCTTATCGCACTTTTCAAGAAAGCATGCACGATGATGATGACGACGACGACGTTTACCGGAAGATTGATTGATTTTCAAAAGTAGAAAAAAGAAGAAAAAAAATGGATGAAT
Source organism: Harpegnathos saltator (assembly GCF_003227715.2). Classification (NCBI taxonomy): domain Eukaryota; kingdom Metazoa; phylum Arthropoda; class Insecta; order Hymenoptera; family Formicidae; genus Harpegnathos; species Harpegnathos saltator. The sequence continues at coordinate 695,109 of NW_020229939.1, forward strand.
CGCGTTCCTCGATTCTTCTTCTTTTCATTGTGTCTCCTGATCTTTTTTAATTCTCGTTCACCTCTTTCACTCTTTTATGTCTTCTCGTTTCCGCTTCTGCGATCCGACGGATGAATGGCGATCGCCTTTTTTTGTTGATACTCCACTTCTTCTTCTGCCCTTCAGACACGTAGAAGCATTGATTTCTTTGACTTTTGGTTGGGTTCTCATTCAGTTATCAGAACGTCGGCGAGAAACTCGGTCAGTTTACCAAGGCGGTTTCCGAAAACACTTTGTAAGTACGCAGCCCAACATTTTGCCCGTCATTGCTGAAAAAGCAGCCTTTATTTGACCGAGAATGAATTGAATCGCACTAAAAGCACTAATCTCCCACTTCTAACACTAGTCAGCTTTGTACCGCAGTGCCGACTAGAAGTTAATCAAATTGATCGACTCTCTTAATCGTTTGAGTGCCACGGGCCTTTCTTGTTTCCCAATCGAAAATTGTCAAGCGGCGCGATAGCGCTTGTCATATTCCGCGTCCAAAAATGCCGAAGAGCATGATTGCGCTGTTTTCTGCTTACTCCAATTTTATCTTTTAATTTACCTAAGACTGAAAGGTAACCGTAAAGTCGCGCATCGATAGAAACCGAGCCTGCTGTGATTATGGGCTTCGCAGCCTAGAGCGCAGGACAGAGAGCTTTGAGGACAGGACAGAAGAAGCGCGATCGCGCCGCTTGGCACTCAAACGATTAATAAACTTAGATTACTCTCCTAATAAACACTTCTGTTACTTCCGCGGAGGATGATCCACAGCGAAAAGATTGACGATCTTAACCAGCCTAATAATGATCGCTCACTTTTTATCGTGTGTCAGATTCCAAAAGACAGAATCCGTCTTCAAGAGCACGGCTGAGAAGACGACGAGTATCCTGGGCGGCTTTGGTAGTGGAATTTCTATGAAATTGGGCCAGATGCGCAACTCCGACAGTTTCCGATCCTTGGAGGAGAGGGTCGGATCAGCCTACGAGAATGTCAAGGTGATTGACGTTAGGCGACATTTCAAACAAGGATACGACTCAAACGATCAGCTAACACGCGAGAAATGAAACAAATTATGCAAACTCAGCTGAACAATTGTCGAAAAAAGTCTCATACAGAATTAAGAAGATGTAGTCGTAATCGTAATCGTGTTTCAAGATATCACCAAGATACAACATCAATATCCGCGCTCAACAAAACTTTACGAGATAAATCAAGCTTGAAATTGATCAGGGATTAGACATTAAACTCGCGTTTCAATGGAAACGTATGAGCATCCGACCGTCAAACCGCTCGCCTTTCGCTTAGAGACCCGACTCTTCTTCTTGCAGACGAAAGTCGTGCCTTCAAGATCCAACTCGACGCAAAGCTTCGACGAGGCCCTTCGGGAGTCCGAGGCGATGAGGCGTACGTCCGCGGCTCCGACGGCCACCAGCCCGACCATTCCCGAGGACAAGCTGCTCTCTTAGAGCCCATCGCATCCTGCGAAATATACGCGCGCCTCGTCCATCGCGTGTTAATTGCTGATAACGCATCGCGCTATCTCACTGTTCATTCGCTGCAATTGCTAATAGAGGGCCAAACGACGTTTTCGTGCACGCGATCGTATCGACTGGTCTCGATACCCCGCGATCGAGATCTCGGCTGCGAGGCGCGAGTACGATATCGTCCAAGTATACTATCCTACTCTATCGAATAAAGTATACATCTATTTTTCTCGCACGCCATTCCCACGCCCTATTCTCGCAGGATCTTTCTCTGGGCACGTTCAGGACATCCTTAGACGCGGCAAACGCATCCCTATGACTATTTTCTATCGTTCTCCTTGAGGACGCGCTCGCTCGAGAGGAGGGAGACCATTTTTTCAACGATAAAATCGCCTTCGGACTCTGCTCCTCTCTCTCTCTCTCTCTCTCTCTCTCTCTCTCTCTCTCTCTCTCTCTCTCTCTCTCTCTCTCTCTCTCTCTCTCTCTCTCGTTGATTCGATTTTGTAATGTAAATACAATAAAATATTGTTCGCGCCTCTGACTTGGATTCAGAGCCTGCTCTTGGCTCGCACACGTGGGATTTACTTGAGCGAGCTGTACCTCGATAATTACGGATCATTTGGGACAATGAAAGTGACAGCGATAAACTTACGGCGAAACTCACGACGGTCTCTAATAATTCTCACGATTGCGCAGTATGCAATTTCTGATCGTTTTTCTTACCGATATAAGCAATTGAATAGCGGAACCGCGTCAAGTAGATTTAGAGATCACGTAGATACGGGCTTATTTTCGTAACATGTATCACTGTTTTTTTTTCTCTGGCACCTTCGGAATTTTTATTGTGAATTATCGGTGTCCTGAATCGACCTGAATCTGGAGCTGCCAAACGAATTTAAATATCTCCAACGATTCGCAATGAGACCCGTCCGCCGACAATACCACATGTACTTTACACTACACTACACTATACTATACTAAACGAGATTTCTCACTTCTACGCAAACTTCATTAGCGGGCAAACCGTTTTGAACGCATTTGAATTCAGTCTGCTTAGAAGACAGACCCGATCGGAGTCTCGAGGAACATCGTGTGCGTTTCTTCCTCTCTTATAAGTTATTGGAGAAAATTAAAAGAGGAAAGAATTACGAGAGGATTGCTGAAAATGCAAAGGAGTAAAAAACTTGTTGCAAGCGATTAAATAAAATCACGGTGGTTAGAAGTAGTGAATTGGCAAACGCTGCGAATAATCTTCATCGAATAAATCCTTGGAGAAAATCCGAATCGACCAAGTTATGTTTCTCATATTCTTCCGCGTGCGCGCGTGCAAGCGCATGTATCCTCGAATTTAAGAAACTTGAGGAAATGCTGAAGTATTCTATTTCTAATTATACTTACCCTGTGTATATCAGATGCTCGAGAAAGGAATTCCTCGCGACTCTCGATTTAACAAACAGATATTTTCGAAGCGCGCGGATGTGATGTAACGTTGAATTAGCAGGAAAATTCAAGAGATATTTTATATTTAGCTGTTTAAAGAGGAGGAAAGGAGGGGAAAGAAGAAACAAGCATCGATGACGCACGATCTGTTAACATGTATCGTTTAAGAGAGAAACATAATAATTTACACGCGAATTTACGGAGCATTTGTATACACACGATGTTACGAATAAACACTATATTATTTAATCTTACATCAAGGAGCCATATTTCTCTATTATATCACGATTCCCAAACGTAGTTGTGACATTTAATGTCACGCAATCGTAACGCAGTTATCGAAACAAGCGATAAAATATTCCTGATGATTAAGTGGAAGTGTTTAATTATCCGCTTTTTAATCATTTTCTTCTACTCAATTATCTTGATTATTAAAACTATATTATTTTGAGAATTTATTTTTCAGCTGTACGATAACATTAGTTAACTATTGGCTGTATATTTATCCACAAAGATCTTCGATAATAACCCATATGATCCACCGAAAATATTCAACGGATGCAACTCTTTAGGTTGAATGACGGTTTGGTTCAAATGAAACCTCTAGAGTTGATTAAGTATAAGTCGTCTTAATCGGTTCCTTTTTTTTTATAAAAAAGCATATAAACCTTTATTAAAACTAAGTACAAAAATAATAGGTACATTTCTTCGTCGTTTCGTCTAAATCTCTAAATTGCTGTGTCGGCTGGTTCGCCATTCAATGCTACCCGAATTATTATACACTCGTGAGCAATAGCAAAGAATATCCTGCCGAAGGATTGTTCAGGGGGACATCTTTTTCTCGTATATATATGTATATATATGTATATGTATATATATATATATATACACGATATATATATATATGTGTATATATATACGATATATATATATATATACACGATATATATATACACGATATATATATATATATATATATATATATATACACACGATGCTTCTCAAAATTTTTCTAATGCACTAAAAGTTAAACTAAAAGAAGAACGACGATTATACCAAGGTCGAGTCGAAACTAATTAATTTATAATCGATCGAGAATTAAAGATTCGAAGGATCTTTGAAGGAACGAAGGGTCCTCGTTTCTTCGAGCCGTCTACAGTTCAACGCGATTATATACAATCTCCCGATGATTATCGGCGCCACTCGTAAATTCCTCGACGAATCGCGATTTCCAACGAAACAATTGAAAAGAAGAAACAAACGCTTAACTCGATATAATAAGTGTATGTATGTGTGTGTGTGTGTGTGTATATATATATAAACATCATCTCGTATTTATTCAATTAAATTATATTCTCGTTGACAATAAGTTAGCTGGGAATTTCGTACGTTATGTATGTATATATGTGTATATATATTGCACTCGGCAGAAAGAAGAAAGATTTATCCTCGATGAGAATCGTTTCTTCGCGGATCATCTTCGTGGATCACTCAACGACCCTCGCGATTGCTGAAGCGGAGCTATCAGGGCAGAAACTCAGACAATCGTTTCTATTACTAAGGTAAAAAAAAGAAAGGAAAAAGAAATAAATGCAACGAGCCTTATAGGAAACGGGACGGTGGCGTTTGTATAAAAAAAAAAGATCGGGGGAGTAGAGAGCGATACGATTGTCAATATCGACATAAACGTTGTTAACGCACGTATGGGTACGTTACTAGTGTGTATACGTATACATGTACATATATATATATATATACATATATATATATATATATAAATCCATATATATATTTGCGTATCTATATATATAGTATAGAAACATGTATTATATTCATATATATATATATTACGACTTCGTTAACAACATAAAATGTAATTATTCACATAACACAATAATCCGTGACAATAAAAAATATCATAATAACGATTTGCTTTTGTACTGGGTAGGCCGACGCGCACGTTACGTAGACAGAGCGTTCTTGCACTGCAAGAATATCTCAGGGACGGAGATTCTCCGAGGTTTTAACCAGAATTTTAACACCGAGCTTAATTGCGCGATCTACAACGAATTCCAGTATCTCTTGAATCACTTGAAATATTTAATAATTCTCGATATAATTCCATATATATTCTTGAACACTTAATTTTTATTCATAAGTGTATTTTCAGGTATAAATATGAATATATATCCAGGTATGTACATACATGAATTAGAATGTTTAATGAAATTCTGTCAGACGTTAGAACAAAAAATAACATATAATTAGGAGAAGTTAAAAACACCAAATTAAATCTTCGCCAAGAAAATCGACCTCAAATCTACCTCAGACAGTACGTCGTTGAGACACCTCTCGTTAATGCTAAGTCGCTCTGTACAGATACAATATATCATTTCAGCTTCTCCAAGAGTACAGAAATTTCGCATCGGGGAGCTTCGCATTCTCCGCGCGCATGTGAAGACAATTGGAACCGTTCGGCTTCCGATTGTACTCACAAGTGTGCCAAATTCGTTTCTCCTCGCCGGAATTTATCTGTTGCTTCACGCGCGACTCTCGAGACCGCCTTGAGTATTATTGCGTCGCGGTGTTCGTTAAAAAAAAAGAGGGGAGGAAGGAGAATAAGGAAAAAGGACATCTCTCTTACATTTACATCTTGTTACCATGGTAACCTCGGAATTCGGATTCGTATCCTTAACGGGCTAGACAGCCACCATTATCTCTAGGATTAGCTTTAGCATACGCTAGGCAAAGTAGGCTGAGAAGAAAGTAACATTAACTTGAGAACGCGCGTGTCTCGTGGAACGCAGGGAAAGATCAGCGATCCGGGTGGATCCTCGGGTGCTGTTGAATCCCAAGGATCCGAGGGGACTCCGATGAGTATTCTTTTCAGTTATTTTTATACATTTTTTTCCTTCTTACGCGCTACTATCGACGAAGCGGCCGTCAGTTTCGTCACATCGCGAGCGAATCTTTGCGAAACACAGCGGGGGAAGTCAGACTTTTGACAGGATAGACAAACAAGCCCCTGACATTTCGATTCGAAGCGCGCTGCGCAGAAAAAAAAGTTGCGTTTAATTAAGGATCTCAGGAAGCACGGTGAATCATTTTGAATTTACGCAGTCTTTCCTCTCTGCGAAACAGCGAAGTCGCGGGTGTCATTTGGGGGAAGACGGAGGTGTGTGTGAGAGAGAGAGAGAGAGAGAGAGAGAGAAAGAGAGAGAATTCCCCTTCGCGCATCCAGAGAAATCTCAGCTGATCGTTATTTCCGCGAAGAAATCTTTCCCGGCGAATTCTCAAAGTGCACGAATTGTCGCGTACGATTGTTCCCGTCGTGACTTTTGACTGTCGACGATTCGTTTGCCTCTGCGCTCGCCGCACGCGATTCGTTCATGGCGACCTTTGCGTTGCTCTTTTCGCGCAATCTTCCATCTATGGAGATCATTGTTGTAGGACGAGGTGCGCCACACCTCCGTCCTACCTTCAGAAGGTGAACAGGCTCTCGCAACTCGCTAAAAGCCCAAGCTCGGCCGAGCTAATCACGAAAATTACACCGCGCGTCCTCAAATTCGAGTGGCGTGAGGGCCTCTCGGGTTCCTTCGAGCCACGAGGGAGATATTCTGCCTTGCGGATTAAAAGAAAACATCGCGTGGAGAGAACAGCGTCGAATGATACGAATCAGACAGGAACAAAGGTCGAGACAAGCAAATCCCTTCTAGTTACAAAACCGACGAGCCGATCAGATCAGTCAATCAGACAAATCGGACTCGTGAGATTTGCAGGAACTGCGAACACGGGAGCAACTCGAGAATCTCGCCTCAAGGTCCTTCGCAGGACCTCGTTAGGACTTATTCGGACAAACTTGCTTGGTGATCTCGGTTCGATTTTCAGAAAGTCGATCTTTTCCTCCGAGAAACGATTTTTGAAATTGGTTCTTTGTTGTTCGATTTCCGTTCGAGCTCCGATCGAAAGATATAGAAGTCCTGATTCTCAAGGACCAAATTGGATTTATAAGAACCAGAAGTTCGATATCCTTCAACGAAAACGCGTTTAGTTGTCATTGTCGCGTTACTGATTCAACCAATCTTTCTTTTCGTGTTTCGAGTTTGCCTGGTTAGGCTACTTTTAATCCCGCAGGGCGACAGACCGACTGGAAAATACCTGCATTCCCGGATATCGCGCGCTCCGAGAATCCGACGACGACGACGACGACGACGATGATGACGATGATGATGATGATGATGATGATGATGATGATGATGATGATGATGATGATGATGATGCCGCTTTCCTTTCGCGATCGCGAGGCCGAGGGATCGATCGGCGGCGGCCAATTCCTCGGCTGATTAGAAGCCGGGCGAGTCGGCGAGAGAATCCGATTCGACAAGATTGGTGAAAGCCGTCGACGACGATAACGACGACGACGACGACGACGACGGCGACGATGACGATCGGCGGTGGCTTTAAACATCCCTTATAAGGTCCCCCTCATCATCGCGATCTTCAAGTAACCTAAACGCAACGACGAGAGGCAGTGCCGTAATAACGCCCTTCTATCGCGGTGCCCTACAAACGTGTGGCAAGTGGTGAGCGAAGGCCCATTTTCTCTCTGGCGTCGATCGTGATCCAGCGCGCGGCCTGATTCATCCCATTCTCTAATTGAACTCCCCTCGTTTCGAGAGATCGGTCTCGCTTTGACTAGTAGCGGTGATTAAAAGTAATACAGTGACACGCCGGAGTTGCGCCGCTCCCGAGGACGGAAATGCTCTAAGCTCTGCTTAGACCGAACACGATCACGCAAATCGGCAACACTACGGAAACAAATTTGCAGCTTCTCGCGTGTTCGATCACTGAGTCTGAGTGATGAAACGCGAGTAAAAATTACGGGATAATCCACTTGAGACGTAGAAACTGACGTACGTCGTGACATTAAAAAAACCCGATGACCTATGACCGGAAGGGGATTTTGCCTTCAACCATGCGTCGTCACGTAACGCGCGCGCGACGGCGAACGAATAATAATTTGAGATTTTAATAAATGCAACGTGGCGATTAACGGCAGCGCGCGCGATTACGGGCCGTAAGTATCGAAATTCCATCGGCGAGTAGCAATGCGCAATTTAATATTCACAACGTTCGTACGTAGAAATCGTGCCTCACAGTCTTCGGTTTCCTCTATAGGTTTTTCCCCCCGCTCGCGTAATTAGCATACCAAAGCACGAAGCGGCGAGAGATACGATCGACACGGTAAATTCATTGAAATTAGACAGCGGACCATAATCACTATAATCCGCTTGTTGCTGCCTGCTTTAATTAGAGTACGCGCCAGAAGATGTTAATCTTTTGCAATTTCTCCGTGTGCGCGCGCGCTCGCTCGCTCTTCTGCCTCGCTAGCCCAAATCGACTAATTGCATCGAATAACGAATACGTCATTTCGCAACTTCTTTCCTCGAGCGCGCACCGCCTTTGTAGCGCGCGCGCGCGCGCATTCCACCGTGGCCGCGGGAGAGATGACAAGTATCGTTCGAGATATTACTCTTTCCTTTGCTCCTTTCATCGCCGATCGGTCGATCGCTCGGTCGAGGAGAAGCAGCGATTTGCGGCGATGTGCGATGGCCGGTGCTTCGGGTATCGACGTAACGGAATAATAGTCTCGATTATGCTCGCGCGTACGTGACTAATTGGACGAATCGCCGGAGTTCGGTAAGGGAGGCGACGACGCAGAGAATGATGGCGCAGAGAATCGCGCGATATAACTTTCTAAATTGTCGGATTTTCCTGACAAACACTCGCGCGTGCGCGGTAAGGAATTCAGGCCTCATCGGCAGGTCAACCCTTATCTATGTGAGTCGCGTGTGAAATTTCAGCTCGGTCTCTCGCTCTCCCCGGCCGTCGACGGATGACTTTCTACGGATAAGAGCGACGCTCGAGTTTGGAAGTCGCGACACGGCGGAATTGGGTCGCTCGCGGATAAGAGTCGCGCGCGCGCGCGCGTGTGTGTGTGTGTGTGTTCGAGCGTTCTTTTCATGTCTCGTTCTTCCTCTTCTTCTCCTCAAACCCACGCCGAGGGGTCTCTCGCTACCTCGTCCTCCCTCGTTCTGCTTCTCCACGTCGCGCGAGCGCGAGCGAGCGATTAATCATCCCGATAACGAATCGTCGACGAAACGCGATCGATAAATTTGCGCCGTGCAGCGAATTTATCGCCACCTGCGCTGCGCGACGCTCAGCATAGCGTAGCGCAGCATAGCGCAGCGATGCGCTCGTCCCGATGCGCTCGTATGCACGTGCATCGCGGCGTGTACATGCGATGCATGCACGTAACGCAATATCGACGCAACGTGTAATTATCCGGGCCGGCGGAGCTCGCGATAGCCCGAGGAACCCCTCTCGGACACTTTGACCTCCGCTCGACGTTATTATGGGGGTCGCGCCGAGACAGGACCCCCGGAAAATGTAGCACGCCTTCTGTGCAGAGAGTGTGCTGGATGGAATCTGTGCACTCGCGTCCTGGGATCGAGGAGGAAACGAGGGGAAAGCGTAGCTTCGCAGATCGCAGCCGAAAGAATCGCCGAATGAACGGGGCAGAGAGAGAGAGAGAGAGAGAGGGAGGAGAGAGGCAGTCGACGAGATCCGGATCTTGGCGAGTCGCTAACGACGGCAGTGAACGTCGCGTTCGTCGATGCAATTGTCGGCGCGACCAACGCCGCTAATTCGTCGATTGCTGCATCGTTCGACAATTGCATCATTGACGCGATGGCAATGTGTCGAAACCTTCCGCCGAGCGGATCGCTCGGGGGCGGAATCGCGCGTGAGAAGATGCGACGAGGGAGAACAGCGAGGCGATTCTTCCGGCCGTCGTCGATTTGCAGTGTTCGCAGTCGAAGGAAGTGGCCGGGAACAATTGTCGCGGTTAGTCCCTTTTCCAGCTGCCAGCGGTGGCTGTTGCGCTTTCGCGGGAGAGAGAGAGAGAGAGAGAGAGAGAGAGAGAGAGAGAGAGAGAGAGAGAGAGAGAGGGGGGAGATATTAGAAGAGAGAAAGAAGGAAGGAAAAGAGATATATGTATGAGAAAGTACCAACGGGAGAATAACGCATTAAACATCCTCGTTACGTTTGCTTCGCTCTAACCGCTCGTTGAGTATGTACCTAAATCACAGCTCGTGCTACTAATTACTTATTAACGGGTATTTCTCTCGATACTCTGCACTTATCGCTCTAAGTTACACTCCCTAATCTATCTATTTGCGTCTCTCGTGACACGGGATATCCCGGGAAACCACCGGATGTATATATTATATATCTGCCTTTCTAACTCGTTGCGAATCGTCTGACCGATTCTCAGGCTCGATTTTTCCTCTGAAGAATATTCAGCTACACAGACAATTGTCCAGCGGAATATAAAAAAGGAAAAAATTCTCTCTGAAATTTTGGAAGGAAAAGTTGAAGTCTCTTTTCAACAATCACCCGTCGACGTTCCCGTCGTGGTAAAAATCGCTCTCAGAGAGCGTCCGTAGAAGCCAGGTTCCGGCGGTTTCGCGGGGGACACTCCGCGCGCGCGCGCGCGCGCATGCGCATACATATATATAAAATTATATTATATATATATATATATATATATATATAATATATAAAAGATTTATTTTTTTATATATAAAACATCTTCAACGTTAATATATATCTCGTGGCTATTAAATATCGTTAATTGTCGTAATTAGCCTGTAAAACTCTCGTCATTCTGTCCGCCTCGTCGTCATTGTCATGGTCCTCGTCGTCGTCGTCGTCATTAACGGTAATTGAATCATGGTAGGAACAACAATTTCACGGGTGTCATGTTAGTAGGGGGAGCGCCTGAGAGCTCCTCGATCGTCCGTAATTAATTAATAATTAATATAAAAACGCGGCGGCGCGGGAACGACAAGCTGCTACCGTTAGGATAGAAAATCTCGCAAACTAAGGTCGAGGCTCTTAATTAGCTCTTCCATCGAACCGATCCTTCGTTTATAATCGCCGGCTATGCGAAACTCCGATCGTATGCTCGTCAATGTACAAGGTGTCTCAAAGGACGAGCCCCATCCTTCGAATGATTTGAAATTGATTTTTTCTGCTGCTGCAACCCAAGTTCCGTCAGACATGTCGATTGAGTTACTTCCGGTCGAGCGACGCTTCGTCCAGTTGATTCGAGTCAAGTGACTCAAGTTAACCCAAGATCGATCAGGCCAAGTCGGAGCAACTTCGACACGCGTAACTTAATTCCAGTCGCACGACTCTCGAAAAATTTACTTTTCCTCACGCTTCCTCACGCGCGAGAGTCCGCTCAGCGACACCCGGTACACGATGCGTCATGGTTCGCTCTTTCTCGCACGCGACAAGGAGAGAAAGAAAAGAAAGAAAAGAAACTCTACCTCTTCCCGTCATGGAAATCATCATCGTCGCGCTTCGCTCCACGCCTGCGTATATACTCGTATATAAAAAAAAAAAACAAAAGAGAGGAAAAGAAGAAAGACAAGGATGGAGAACAAGGAAAGGAAGAGAAGACCAGCCACGGCCTCGTTATCCTTCCCGCGGAAAAAGGAATAATAAAACAGAGAAACGGGGAAAAAATATAGCGGAAAAACATAAAACTATAAAATCGCCGACGAGAAGAGGGACGATCGTCTCGCAGTCGTGGTCGACCGGCGAACTAACTGGGAGGGTTGCAAGCGGCTCCCGTGGGGTCCACTTGACTCCTGCTGGCGATAGCGGAAGACGCTGAAGCGGTAGTGTTGCTGTCCGCCGTGGGACTGACGTTGCCGTTGTTGCCGCCAGCAGCCGCGCTTCCAGCGCCGGCGGCGCCGCCGGCGCTGGCGGTCTGCTGGATGCTGGGCTTCTGGGTGACGTGGGTCTGGTAGTGCTTGGCCAAGTGGGCCTTTTGGCGGAAGCTCTTGCCGCAGAGCGAGCAGGCGAACGGCTTCTCGCCGGTGTGCGTCCTGATGTGCACGTTCACGCTGTACTTGTCCTTGAAGCCCTTGCTGCAGATGCTGCAGTAGTGCAGCGAGCGCTCCTTGCGCTGGACGCTGCCGGGCGAGCCGCCGGAACCGGCTTGCGGCTGGCCGCCGGCATTGCCACCGGTTTCGCCGCTGGCATTGCCGTTGCTTGCGCCGTTGGCGTTATTGCTGTTGCGGTTGGCGCGCCTGCAGTACTTCTTCGCCGGCTTCGTGGTCACACCGACCCGGGCTGAGGTGAGCTGCAGTTGACTCGACTGTTGCTGCTGCTGCTGCTGCTGCTGCTGTTGCTGTTGCTGATGCTGCTGCTGCTGCTGCTGCTGCTGCTGCTGCTGCTGCTGCTGTTGCTGCTGCTGGTCCACGTCGGGTCCACGTTGGGCGGTCTGCTGCTGAAGAACGTCTTGCTGAGCGGCCGTAACCACCGTCACGGTGCTCACCTGACCTAAATCAGCCGGTAACGTAATGGTGCCCAAGCTGCCGCTCGCTGGGTCCAACGTGTACATGACTGTGGTGGTGGCCGACACGTTGCAGACCGGCTCTAAGCTGCAGTACGACTCCACCACCTCGTTCGCGATGCTCTTCAACTTCTCATAGTCGCCCGGTCGGTAGGTCGTCTGGTCCAACTGCGACAGCAGGAGGTCCTCGTCGGTGCACGCGTGCATGGAATCCTCCTGTTGCTGTTGCTGCTGCTGTTGCTGCTGCTGTTGCTGCTGGTCAGGCACCAGGAGGCCGCTGCTAGCCGAGACCGGCATCGAAATGGTAGAGGCTTGCGAGGACGGCGAAGACGAGGAGACCGACTGTGTGGGCCCGGTGTAGAGCTTACCCTGAAGAGCGCTTCGCAGCAGGCTCTCGGCGGAGTCGCCGGCGCCGACGGCAACCGCGGCCGCCGCCGCGGCAGCGACCTCCTGCAGGTTCTGGTCCGACAGCTTCCAGTCGTTGTTATTGTCGCCGGAGCAATTGGCCGAGGTAGCTCGCGCGCACAGCTCCTTGCTCTCGACGAAACCGCTGTCGTCCGTGGTGTACTGCGACGTCGGCACGGTGAAGCGGTCCGGGTGAAACCTATCGTTCACGCTCCTGCTAACGTCGCCGGCCGTCTGTTGCTCGTGATCCTGCTCAGTGGCGGACGGTTCCATGCTGAGGATAGCGTCCAAGTCGAGGTTCGGTCGGAGGGACCAAGAGTCGCCGGAAGCGGGCGCCGGGCTCTTGCAGCAGTCCAACGCGTCCATCGAGTTGGCCTCATTGTTGAGCACCGTCAACGTGTAAATCGCACCGTCCGTGTTCTGCCGGTCGGTGGCGTTACAACCACGACCGCCCACTGCCTGGTGGTGGTCGTTGGGCCCGGCCTGATGAATGACCCCGGCGTCGTTGGTGTGCGCGTTCGACGACCAGCAGTACTTGTTGAGGTCCTCCAACAGGATGTTGCACGTCTGCTCTTTGCCCTCGTCCTCGGCGGTGCCCCAGTAGTCGCACTCGGACTGGTCCATGGCGCTGGCGTCGTTGGACTGTTGAACCCCACCATGTTGCGAGCGGCCGACCTGATGGTGAGCGTGATGATGGTGCTGATGGTGGCTGAGCGAGCCGGTGATGGTCGAGACGGGCGGCAACGCCGTGAGCGTATTGTTGTTGGTCTCCTTGAGGAACGGCGAGCTGTGCAGCTCGGCGCGCGGGTTCTCGTGGTCCTCGTGGCTCTGTTGGAGGTAACCCATGCTGCGACAGCCGCCGCGGTGCAGGAAGCTCTCCTCGTCGGAGACGCCGTCGGCGGAGGCGCAGTGCGGCGGCGGCGACACCACAAAGTCGAAGAAGTCAGTCTTCGGCAGGTCCTCGCCGCCACCTCCCGGCGCAAAAGCCTCCGTCAGGTCCATGGAAGCGATACGACGACGCTCGTTGTGCTCACGTTGGGTGCTGCTCTTGGTGCTGCCGCTCGCGATAACCCGGGCGACCGGTGAGTACGCTCAAGTCTGTCGGACGACGACGATGACAATGACGACGACGACGACGACGACGACGACGACGACGACGACGACGATGGAGATGATCGTCGTGCTCGGCTGGGTGGCTTCGTTTCAAACGCGGCGCCTTCGGCTCCACCCCATCCACCACCGCATCCTTGGCTTCCACGGACTACCTGCGGGAAGACAGCAAAGAAGGTTATTTAGCTTCTTAGGGATGTTCATTGGGATGGGTTTTTTTTCATTTCTCTCGTCTGACAATTGAATCTTTCTGGAAGAGCTTGTTCTTTGTATTTGTTCTCGTACATATTCGACGAGTTTAACACACAATCGCCATGTGGGTTTTGTAATGCGGCTTTTGCAATGTTCGCTGACTTGTGACGTAAATAGTTCGATTGGGTGCACACACGCGATCTTAAAGTTCTTTGCGCTGGAAGCTCGAATGTCCTTAAACAATGGCGGTATATCAACGGCACTGCAGCCATATATCCCACGTTCATCCGCGTGGAACTTTGACTCCTCGAACAGCCACACGGAAGTAGCGTCGCGGACTCACAACAACGTTTCCGAATATTCTCTAACTAGCTTTAGCGGCCTAAACTGGTCGGCCGATAGCCCCAGGATTATTTAAATTGGAACCCGTGAGGTGTTCCTTTAAACGGCAGTTTAACATCCCACGCTCGTCTCAACATGGCGGGAACTCTGTGGTATCTCTTTTTTTCTTCTCGCTGCGTTTCTTCGCCGCCGAGACGACGGTCTCGCCAAGACACCGCGTGCCTAATCTAACATTCCTATGTGTTTTCCAATTGGGGAACCCTTTCGATCTTAACGTGGTAATCCCAAGGTCCTTTAAACTTCTTTAATTTAGGACATTAAATTTCCTGAAACGACTACAACCGGCTGGTCAACGTGGAACTCCTCGGGCTCCTCGGCCAACGGTACCGAGATAGCAGCGCGGATCTAACGTTCCCGGATATTTCCCAAACTTGCCGACCTTCGTTCTTTTTTCTTTTTTTTTTTTTTCTTCTTTTGGACGACAATACCCTCTCGGCCACGCCGTAGTCCCAACGTGATGGCGAGCATTCTTGGCGCGGTTGGAGGAACGTTCGCGCACGACGCTCGGACATCCGGGAGCGCGGCGTGGCGGCGGCTGCGATCAATTGTTGCGGGGCTCGCGTTGTTGGCATTTAGCCGAGCGTGGCTTGCTCGCACGGCTACACTGTATTAATTTGGTACAGTGCGTTGTGCGGCACGTTGCGGGGATAGCGAGCGCGGAAAAGAAGTTGCGCAAGCAAGCGTTGCTCATACCGCTCGGCGTCGTACACGCGCGCCGTCCTCTTCTCACTCTCTCTTTCTCTCTCTTTCTCTCTCTCTCTCTCTCTCTCTCTCTCTCTCTCTCCCCCCCTCACGCTCTTCTCTCTTTCGTCCTCTCTTTCTCGCACCCGCGCTCCTACCTCCGAGAGAGCTCAAGCGCTTTGCTAGAGCGAATTTATACACGGTTACGGTGCGTTCCCACGCCTAGAGCATGCGAGAGAGCCTTGCTCTTCGAGGTGCTCCAAACGAGCGCCCGCAGTCGATGTACCGAGCCCGCAACCTCGTCGCGCAAGAAAACCCTGGAAAATCTAGGTCGCCCCCAGCGTCATTGTGCCGCACGTTCGTCGCTTAATGGAGAGTAACGCGGGCGAAGTAGCGCCTACGATGATGGTAGCGAAGATCACGGCGGTGCGAGAAAGAGAGGGAGAGAGAGTGCGAACGCGTGTTGTACTTTAACCCTTTCACTGCTGAATTAACTTCTCTTGAGAAAATTATTAAAATATTTGGTGGTCCTACGTTTTTTGGGTCGCTGATTACGAATCTAAAGACAGATTTGCAAAATTCAAAATGGCGGACTCAATATGGCGATCATGATGTACAAAATTAATGAAAACTCCAATTATTATTAAATAATGACCGGGTCGTAATAAGAACATATGATTCTAGACGATGGAACTTGATCGAGCTGGAAAAAATTGATGTGGGAAAATGTTCAATATTGCATATTTATGCTTACTAGAGATTGAACATTCATTTTTGAGTAAAATAATATTGATAGTATGGATAAGATGGAGATACAGAATGAAAAAATTAGGAAAATAGAGCTGAAAAGTGCAAAAAAATCAAATTTCAGCCGTTTCTGTAGAAATATTTGTTTGTAAAAATAAGTCTAACCTGCAAAAATACACTGAAAAAAATATACGTTTTTGTACAACATCAGACAAATATTTGGTGAAAATTTGGTGAAAATCTACATTCAATACTCTCCGAGGAATCGATTTTTCCCTAAAAAAGCATTTTTTTTCAACTTTAATTTATTATAAATAATCACAAATGAATAATTGGGTATAAAAACCTATTGCAGTATATTGAACAACTACTCAGTTATCTGGAAAACTCAAATCCCCGATTAGTTCTTCAAAATTATATGATTTATAACGCAAAATTGAATCAAGAAAAGGTGGGAAGTATACTTCTCACTAACAGTGAAAGGGTTAAACGCTGCAGAGAGAGAGAGAGAGAGAGAGAGAGAGAGAGAGAGAGAGAGAGAGAGAGAGAGAAAGAGAGATTATTCTCTTCAGCTCGCGGACACATCAGATCCAGATCGATTCTAGTCGCGAGCAACATCGCGAAAGTTGGTGACTCCTCACGTTGTAGCTTCGCAAGATTGACAGGCAAAAAGATGAAGGATTAAGGAAATTATCAGGTCCGTCTTCTCCTCAAGACATTCTTGGTTTCGATCTCTGACGCTGCTGGAAGGATCGACAGCCCGATTTCACAATGGGCTCATCGACGGTTTTAATCATAGACCAAGGTCCTAATTCTCCGGTGATTAAAACCAGAAGGATCCCCGATCGCTCGAAGCGAGAAAATTAAGGGGTCCGAGGAAACCTCCGAAGGGGTAGGAGGACAGGCGGGGGAGGGGCCACTGAAGAATGTCGTCCGTCCGTCGAGAAATCCGGCGGCCCAGGAAATGTAGGTCCCAAGAGCGACGAGGGGGCCACAATGCGATTGTTCCCCGCAGCGATCTTTTTTCTTCTCCCTCCCGCTCACCTGTCCCCTCACCCGCAGACTCTGTGCCTTGTGCAACGCGATCTAGTTTCGAACTCGCGAGACCGGCGTACAGTAGGAAATCGGGAACCGATCCCGGGCATCGTTTCAGCAACGTCGCCCGGAGGAAATCGAATCGTGAAGTTCGACGATCTCGCAACGATTCCGAGGGAAACGGCGAGGAGGAGGTCGGGGCGCGCAGGAGGAGCGGCAGAAGGAGGAGGCAGAGAGAGAGAGAGAGAGAGAGAGTGAGAGGGGGAGAGAGGGAGGGAGGGAGGGCCGCTTCGAGGCGGCTCCGTATGCCCGATCGGGGCCTTCGCGATCCGCGCTCGCGCGCGGAAGATCGATCGAGCGGGCTAATGAGGCCCAGCGATCACGACGATTTCGCCGATTCTGCGAATTCGCCGACAACGCCCGACGCCACTTTCCTTCCTCGATCTCCTACCGATTATTCTCCCTTAATGTCTTCTTTTCCGTTCGTTCTCTTCCGTCCGTGCCGGTGCTGCTTGCGTCGCGATTCTCGGCCGTGGCTGCGACGTGCGCGCACACCTGGCGAACGCGCCTCGCGAAATTTAGGTGACCCAGGAGGCGCTCCTCCGACACGGTCGTTCGGATAAACTAGACCGCGCAAGTGTCGCCATTCTCTCAAGGCCTGATATCCGAATGCGAGACTCGCGCTTCATTTGAAATTGGCAATCTGGGCAATCCGAGGCTTTTTGAGACGTCAGCTCGCGAGTACCGTTGATGTTGCTTAACGAGCCTGAATCCGCAATATTCGCTGCGAACTGCGAGGGGCTCCACTTAAACGGTCGAATTCACTTCCGAGTATTTTTCAGAGTTTTGTGGGCCGCGACTCCTCGGCAAGAATCGCTGTCGGTAGGAAGAACCCGGGCGCGATTGGTCGCGATTGCGAAGTGGTTTGCGTGCAACAAGCGGTATCCTGCCGTTTCCCGGTAAAAACGATGAGGGCTCTTTCTCTCTCCCTCTCTCTCTCGTGCTGGGAACTCGACACCACCGGTATTCGGGCTCAATCGATCAAATTTCGGGCCCGGAAGAAAAAGAAAGAGCCGACGAGTCAATCCTCGCTGACGCGAGCGAGCGGACGAAAAAACGCGAACACGCTCTCGCAGCGAGAGCACGTCTTCGCCGTCCCTCGCCAGCGGGCCCCGTCTTTTCATCCTGTTGGCCGAATCCCCGCGCTGTACAGCAGGAATTGGTAAAATTTTACGAGCGTCTTTATACGCCGTAATAACACGTCTGCGGCCGGACTTTATCGCTTCATTTGGCCGATATAATTTGCCAACGGACGTCACGTGTCCTCCTTCATTTCTCTCGCCTCTCCGCGAGTGACTCACCCCGACGCGGATTCGCGGCGATCACGATTCCGTGACTTTGCACGTCGCGTGCAGCATCACGGGGACATCGTCGTGCGGGTAGGTGCGAATCACCAGCACGCTGGAGTAACCCACAAGTGTCCTCCGCGAGGTATATTAACGATGAAGTAACCCTTGTGCCACCCTGTCATCGTGTTTCAGCGAATTTGATGAGCGGCCGGGTTTCTTTGCCTCTTATTTTTTATGGTGAAATCTGTTGTGTGAACGACGACACACCCCCCGCTAACGCAAAATGTCCGCTGAATGTCCTTTACCGTCGCGAGTAGCCGAGTGACGTCTCCGGTTGTTCCCCTTTATCGCAAATCTCGAATATCCTTTCTTGATTTCAGTATGAGCGGAAGATGTCTGGTAAAGAGAAAATATTAGGATTTACATTAGTGAGATTTTTGGAATTTATCAAATTATTACTGACGGTTTGTTGTTCGTGACAAATCCGTGCAAAATCCTATCTCAAGTTTCAGCAAGCTTGAATCGGGTAACACATTTGTTATTTTTTTATCGTAAGTTTCGAGAACAGCCTCTTTACTTTGATCTCAATAAGAGTCGACATGAGCGGATAACATCCGGCGAAAAGAGAATATAAGGATTTCTAATGAGATTTTCCAGGTTTATCAATTAATTATTGTCGATTTGTCGCTCACGATAAGCTCGGTGGACTTATTTTACATTTATGCAAAATATTACCTACTTCTCGACTTACATCGAGTAATATGTTCTTCTTCTCACCGCAGATCTCCAATATCCCCTTATCTTGATTTCAATCTGAGCTACGTGAAAATGAGCGGAAAACTCTGGGAAAAGAGGATGTGTGAAGTTTGCTAATAAGACGACATGACCGAACCGATTCGGAACCTGGTAATCATCCTCTTCGACTCCTCCGAAGCGTGAGGAGAAAAACATGATGATTGAGGCGAAGTGCGATTTGCCGACGATGTCTCACCCGCGCGCGGAGAACAAGGACTTGAGTTCTGAGAGGGTTGCGCGCACCGCGGAGGAGCAAGGAAAGGGAGAAGGGAAAAGAGAGAAGCGCGCATTATCCGCGTTGCGAAACACGTAACGAGAGCTCGTAAGTCCGACGTTTATGTCGTCGGAGTAAAACGCGGAGTGAGTATCGGCGAACTGGTTGCAAAACCGACTGCGGGGGCAGGCGACGCGGAGGGTGCCGCGGGATGGCGAAGAATGGAAACGCGGCGGAGAGGAAGTCGAGGAGTACGATCGTGAAATGATATTGGACAAATGAAGCAATAAAATCCTTAGCGAGCGAGCGAACGAGCGAACGGGCAAACTCGCCGGCCGCAAAAGTAGCTGGGAACCGGTGATGCTGTCCGAGAATTATGATGTAACGGTGTTCGTCGAGAAACAAACAGGTTCAGTAGAGAAGACACGAGGCGGGTATTAATAGAGTATTTACTGCGGCCGCGGCGAATAGATTGCAAATAAATTGGAGCGCGTTGCGTAACAAAGCTGCATTCGGCGAACAGGCGAAAGAGGAAATCGCATTAATCTCCTTTGCGAGAGATGCCGCGGGGAAGCAAGAGAGAGAGAGAGAGAGAGAGAGAGAGAGAGAGAGAGAGAAAAAAAGAGAGAGGGAGCATTGTGCGGTATAATTAACCGCAAGATAGAAAAGTCAAAGTCTTCAGGCGTAAAGTAATATGGCCGAGATTGTTCTCTCAAAGAGTTGTCTTTTCGTGTCGAAGGAAGAAGAAATGAAAAATTAAAAGCCTGCTATGTAATACAAAAAAGGCCGGCTCGATCCTTTGAACTGGTGGAGAACCGGTAGAAATGAAAATTTTGGAGGTCATATTAATTTAAGAAATGATCTTCCAAAACGAGCACTCGACACATCCGGGGCATGTTGGATCTTGGTTGGCAAAAATTTGTAAAATATTTCTCTTAGAACTTTATTTATTTGATGCAGATTGTGGACGAATGGAGAAAAATCTCTCAAAGCAAACTCGAGTTTCTCCGGAATATTCTGGAATATCAAGTTCTGCGTCTCGCGAGATCCGAATGACGCCGAACGTTCCTCCGGAAGCGCGGCGGATTTTTGCGCGCGCGTGCGCGAAAATATTTCGAGAGGGCAGAGTTGGGGACGGAGGCGGAGAGAAGAGGCGACCAGTTAGCTTCACCAGCTAGCTTCGTGTCAAAAAGGACGCGAGTTTTTTAAAAACACGCGCGACAGCTTTCTCTGTCGTCGCCGGCAACGTCGCGTGCAATTAAAGGAGCCGATTCAATCAGAGAAAAAAAAAAGAAAGAAAAAAAATCATGAAACTGGCAGCAATTAAGGAGCAGACCGCTTAACCCACTTACCAGCCGCCGAACAATTAGACGCGAGAGAGCCGCGAGAGACGTGGGCACTAAAAGTTAAAGTGTACCGCGGCAAAATGTCAATCTGCCAAATCTGCCGCTGCGCGAGACGCGCGCAAAAAAGCGCCCGGCCAATCAGCGAAGTCGCGGAGGCTTTAATAATTCCTCGTCGCCGACGTAAACAGCCGAACTTGTTTCCTTTTTTCTTTTCCTCTCCCCCACCCTTCTCTCTCTCTCTCTCTCTCTCTCTCTCTCTCTCTCTCTCTCTCTCTCTTTCTCGTTCGTGCCAGCGCTTCAAGCGGTGTGAGCACGGCGGAATAACACGTCGTGCGTGTTTTGCGCGTATGTGTGTGTGTGTGTGTGTGTGTGTCTCGTCTATGAAACCTCCGATTGATTCGGAGTGAATTTTTTTCCTCGACGTCTTCCGCCGTAGGGGACCTTACGTCGTTTGTTTTGGCAATTTTTAACATCGAACTTCTATCTTAATGAATCTTTGGATCTCTTGTAAATTTTATTTATTTATTCCCAATTAACCTTTCATATTGAAAATATCTTCGAAAACAGAATTACTGAAAGTCGAATAAAAAGGGGAAGATCTCTCAGGTGCGTAGAAACGTTGATCCTCCGTTGGGAGTTGACCAAAGCCTCTTTTATTGAGCTTTACTTTGCCGAGGCCCGGCGCCGATCAAGTCACCCAGGCCGGCGCCCAGCGAACTTGTACGAACCGCCGCTCGATAAACACGACATCCGAAGCATCCGCTGAATTATCACTGGCGGAGCGCCCCGTAACGGCGTAACACGGCGTCGCACTTGTACAGCAGAGTGCAACAATAAAATGTCGGCCATATTAAGACGAGATACACAATAACAACTAGTCGGATCTCCAAGAAGCCGATTACTTTATTGCCCCACGCTTTGATCCTCGGAGCCGCAGCTACTTCAACTTCGTGCCTCCATCGATCTCTCAGGATCTCCGATCCGAGCGCGATAAGAAACACGTCCGACGTTCCTCGCGGGTTGTTTTACGGGCCAAGCGTCGGGACATAACGGCCGCGCACAGTGGCAGAATGCGACAACGTTATTGGCCGTTAAGGCGAAATAATAAATAAGGCCGGCGCGAGGGTGCGTCTTTTTCTCGCCGTATAAATGTCGTCGGGCCACGCTCTCGATCGGCGGCCTTTACGACGGCCTCGCGACGACCGCGTCGCTTGAGATTAAATAGCCCCGTGGCGTAACAGTAAAACTGGACGTTCGACGTCCGATTACTGGCGCGCTGCCGGAGGATGCCCTCCTGATGACCGCTGCTCTCGGCGTCGCGCGCGCGCGCGCGCAACAGAAAAATCAGCTGCCGCGGCGATAAATGAAACTGCTCGCAGCGGCTAATAACGGGTCGCCGTGAGCTCTCGGGCGCTTTTCCGAAGTGTTACACACCGAGGAAGACGCGGACCCCCCGTCGGCCGCCGGTTTAGCCGGCGTGACCGGCCGACTGTGATTACCGTGGTACCAACGCGCAGACTGACACCTCCACATGGCCGCGCGCAGGTTCAATCATCAGCGTGTAACGTGACATAATTCGCGCGAAGAGAGAGAGAGAGAGAGGGAGAGATAAATAAATTCTCGTCGATTAAGTTTTGCTCGATTTTCGTCGATCGCAATTTGCGATCTCGACGAGATTTACGTCAACAGCGTCGCGCGAATCGTCCCGCTTGATTTTCCTCTCGGTGCACCTGTCGAGCGAGACATCCCGACATCGCAACTTTTTTCTGTTCTGTACAAGTAGAAATAAATGTCGCGACTAAGGGTGCAACGATAAGGTTCGGTAATATCGAAATACCGATATATCGAGAGATAAATATCGAATATTTATCGATATTTTTTTTGGCTCTGACAAAATCGATATATCGATATGAATTCTACTGATATTTCGTGATTTTTCAGTTACAGAGTTCTGGGGGCCATTACGGTTCTACGACCGAGATGAAAATGACAAAAGTGAGTGAATTCACTAGAATATACTATATCATGTAACTGGTCGATTTCTAATAAATTCGCTCACTTTTATCATTTTCACCTCAATCATTAAACCGTAATAAGTCTCCTGCTCTGCTGTATGCAGTGATCTCCGGCAAACAACTGCGGTTTATTATATATTTTCCTAATAAAAATATGACAATAAATTATATGAAGGTAAACATTTTTTAAAAATCTTTTTAAATTTTTCATGCATCCCCCTATATGTATACGATTTTCTATATAAATATCGATATAGATATCGATATTTTTCAAAATTATCGATATTATCGTTATCGATATTCAGAGATCATTGCATCCCTAGTCGTGACAATGAGTAAAATTGCCGCGTGAATAGAGATGGTTCACGCAACGAGCGCACAAAGTTGTACCGCACAAAAGTGGGGAGGGATTCAGTTCAGACGTTGTACACGAATCGGAAAGCAAAAGAGACGATCGGCAGTCGGCGTGCGACGGAAGAAGAGAGACGGAGGGAGAGAGAGGGAGAGAGAGAGAGAGAGAGAGAGAGAGAGAGAGAGAACGAGAAGCGGGTAAAAAGAAACTCCAGTGGAAAAGGAGTGAGATGAAGCGACACGGAGACGTCGTGGCGTCTTTATATCGAGGGAAGCGGATGCTCGGCCCAATTCCCGCTGCACGCGCGCGTAAACGCGCTGAAACACTTCGCGATCACTCCGCTACACTTACGAAATCGGCAGCATTGTTGAGCGAAGCCGCGCTCTAGCGCGGGGGAAGATAATAAACGGAGATCTCGTTTCCCTGATATGATAAGCACGCGGGAGGAGGGCGGCTGTGAAGAAGAAAGATATCGAAAATGTCTCGCGATAAATATCCTCCCCCTCGATAAATATCAGCCCCGCTCCCTCCTATTCGGATAAACTTGAATTTTTCGAGAAGTAGAGAAGAGAAAATATGAGCGGTATCTTGTGATACTTCAATTCACTTAATATAAAAGTATCGGTATAAAACTTGTATATTTGAAGAATTTGTATATTTGATAATTAAAATATTTATACTAAGACTTTCTTCATGTATCTGTAATAATTAATTAAAATGTATCAATCTTGAATATTCAACGTCGAGAATTTAATGTTTCAAGTTGCTACTAAAGTCCCAAGCTGTACACACGCACATATTTAATGGCCGAGAGTGCAATTGAGACCGGCAATTATCGTGGAATGCGTAACAGACTTGGCGTCTAAAATCTCAATCCCGGCCTCGGCCGTAATTTCAACGCAATCGTCTCATTCGCTCGCGCTGATATCGCTTCGTCTGATGTCGACGTCGCTTTATTTCGCCTTGATTTATCGCGCTCGTATGAATAAGAGATGAGTTTTCCGCGGCGGACATGGAAGCCGGGGCTACCATGCAAAAATACCCGGACGGAATGGTAACGCAATTGCATCGATTTACAAACAAAAGGCACGAGAGCGCGAGCGAGTACTTTTTACGATCTCGCTTAGCGCGGCCAGAGGCGCGGCCGCGTCTGTCAAGCGGCGACACGAACGCCTCTATTCGCCTCCTTATGCCTGCCTACGGGCGATATCGCGAATTCATCAAAACTAGGAAAGCGCATTTGCATCGCATCGCATCGTGCGCGCGCGTGCATCGCGGTTTGCATTAGATCCCGTTAGAAAACGATCCGCGGCGATTTCGTGCGGCTGCGCGGGACAAGGATGCAGCAAGGATACGGCGAGATACGGCGGATTTTCTCGCGTTTGCCGCGCCGCTTGATGCGCTACGCGCCGCCGGAAAGCCTCTCTCCTTCTCTCTTTCTCATTTCTGGGTGCAGCAGGAGATAGCATGGTTTACAAGTCTTTTGGAATTTTGCGCTATTTGGGACAAATGACGTTCTCTCTCTCTCTCTCTCTCTCTCTCTCTCTCTCCCCCCTCCTTCTCTCCTGCCTGTCTTTCTCACCGCGCTTCTCCCGCTGCGATTCAATACGCGCCGCGTATCGTCCGTTCCGTTGCACTTTTTCGCGACGCTCGTGCACACGAGCGAAACCCGACGGATCGCTATCGCGAGTCCTGCCAAGAATAGCCGGAAATAGGTCACCCAGAAATTTTCGTCCGGCGGAGACTCGATCTCGGAGTGGACGTCGGCGAACGCTCCAGAACGGCTCGCGGAAAATTGCAAAAGTGGTAAAACGTGGCGCGAATGATGCTCGCGATCTGATTTCGCGCTTTGATTTCGCCGGTGAAATTAATCGAGAACAAATGAAGGACTCGTCACGGTATATGATGTCCTTCCTCACACGTTCACGACACTCGTTCGTTTGAAACGAGCTCCTCTCTCGCGAACGTGTCTGCGTCGCAGCCTCCTCTTAATAAAGTAATTTCTCCTCTTTCTCGATCGAGTATCGTTCGCTTGTTCGCGAACTGATTTTTTCAAAATCAAATTCATCGCTCCCCATTAATTCGCATCGCCGTGTCTATGTCACACTTGAACCGCATTTTCCGTTAGTCGTATACGGATTTCGTGTCGCTCTCGCCGACGAGGATCGTCGCGATGCGGGTAGAGTTTCCAATCCCGGATACAATTTAGGATCCCGGGATTTCGGGATTTTTTGGATTCCATCGCGAGATCCCGGGACTAGTTTCGGGATTATATATATGTAAAGAAAGAAACAAGGAATATTTACAAATAATAGAATTATTTTATTTATAGAACGTTCATAGACTTTTATAAACATTACGACTCGTAGCGTGTCATGGCTTGCATGATCGAGGATCCCGGATTCGAGTCTGTGTTGCGCCAGTTGTGTCCGCGAAATTGAAAATAGAAAACTCTCTTAATATTTAAAACCAATAAAAATAATACACGGAATTAAATTTAAAATATAAATACACACTTCTCTAGCAAATGTTCTAAAATATCAGTAATAAATAATAATTATTAAAGCAAAATTTTTGTAAAACGCAAGTATTATATAGACACTACTCTCTCAAAGTGAATGAGTGAAACTCACTGTCAATCAGCGATTATATACTGATTGTCAGCGCTAAGTATGCCACTTCAAAAAATTCAGTGGTATATTTAGCACTGACAGTCAGTGCATAATCGCTGACTGACAGTAAGTTCCACCGGTTCACATTGAAAGAGTAGGCATTAAATTTTGAAATCCCGGGATTTGTGATGTCGAATCCCGAGTATTTTCGGGACCAACAATTTGGCCGGAATCCCGGGATCCCAGGATCCCGGGATCCCGGGAATGGAAACCCTAGATGTGGGCGTCGCGCATCATGTGAGGGACCGGCTGCGCCAGCCTGCACGCGCGCATCGCGGCACGTGCGCGGCGGACGATGCATCCTTGTCGCGTTTAGAATGCGTTTCATCCGTTAGCGGGTGATTTCCATATGCGTATGGGAAACGCCGAGCGAGCTGGTTTTTCGAGCCCCTCTACCCCTCTCTCTCTCTCTCTCTCCTTCGCTCGCTCCCGCGGCGGCTGCGACACTGGAATGATATACGTTCGCGTATCAGGCCGCCCTTTATCCCAGGGTTCCGGGAGATCGTTTTACATAACCGATGCGAGTCTTCGCGCGACATCGATGCGATTCAATCATCATGGAGAAGAGCGGCTTCGGCGTGGCGAAAAACGTTCTCTCTACGGAGAGAGGACAGGGAGCGGGAGATTCTCCATGGTTATTCGGCGATGAGATTATCAAACTCCACAGGGGGGTAAATTTCCCCCTCGACTCGAGGCTAAGCAATTTTCTTGTCCGGCGAAAGCTACTCAAAACCAGGTAGACTGTATTCACGTAACTCTAAAATTCCCATCTCGAATCTGGGAGTTTGCGTGAGGTAGAGAAATGAAATTAATAAAATACAAGTAAAGGAGATACACTTCTTGCACTTGAATATATCGAAAGTTCGGCTAAAATCTGACATTGCGTGTATTTGTCTGAGGCAACGATGAAATTGATAAAACGCAAGATAAAAGGAACATAAATGATGATACGGAGACTAGAAAAAGAAAGAGAGGGAGAGACGACTTCCGAGAAATCGCGGAGACGTAAGTCTCATTCTGTCTTCTCCGATGTGATTACACATCTTTTGCGCGATTACCTTGACGTCTGTTTCAATTATTTCAAATCGGCACGTCGTTAGTCTGTCTGGGACGTGCGTTTCCGAAAGGGCCGTCTGCAGCGATTTTTTAGCTGGCCGACGGCCGAATTTCTCGCACGCAAAGTGCGCGAACACGCGTACGTGTCGAGTACCTGCGCTCTTCGAGCGTCGGCTAAATAATTTTAAGCGAAGATACAAACACACACTCGACGAGGAAGAGAGAGAGAGAGAGAGAGAGAGAGAGGGGAGGGAGGGGGGAGGGAGGGAGAGACATGCAGATAAGCCACACAGAGAGCTTCATAACCGCGAATCGGAGTGGGCTTCTCGCTTCGTCGAGCAATGTTGGCTGTACGCTCGGTAAATTGTCTTATTTACGGGCGCTTCAGTGAGCACAGATAGAGGAGTGCCGTTTTAAATGGCCACCTGTTTTTAAACGGACACGCCGCGCTGTGAACAAAGTGCCTGTATAAAATACACGCTGCGACGGGCCCCAGTCTTGGGTCCTTCGGTCCATGAAAAAACCTCGCGCATGCTGGAGCGTCATCTCCCGATTCTGAGAAGTCTTCACTTGAAAGTTGGACGCGCACGTTGACGTAATTATCACAACTCGCCGTGCAAATTTGAGAACGCGCGTTGATATGATTGTAAGTTATTTGAGAATCGAATTGTCTCATCTTCAAAATTGAATTTTCCTCGAATTGGAAGTATTTGTTAAATTAATTCAGAATCAAAACGACGATCGGAGGAGATATATGTCCTTCGACGTTAAATTAAAATTTATTAAAATTTGATTAAAAATTTATTAAAGCAAGCTAAAATAAGCTGAGATTGATTCGGCTCGATTGATTGATTAAAATACCAGCGGATTTTCGATCGAGCCGAGTTTATGTTCTGTTAGACGTCTTTGAGGTTTCCGAATTCCTTTTGCGTTTCGCGGAATAATCGCACAATTAAGATAAACGACGCTCTGACGCAATTTCGTTGAGGACATTAGCTCGGACGTCGCGCAACGATTTTTGGGATTCAGGTTGCTCGCCCGGAGCCGGGAAATGCCCGCGGCTTACTAATTACTAATTAGCAATTAGGCCCGCGTATAAAGCGCCGTCCGAGCCGAGCCGAGCCGAGTCGCTTTTCTAGGCCAGTCTAAGCTGAAATTGTCGCGTTCCAGCCTAATCGCCGTTCGTGTTGGAAGCTGGACGAGCCTTCCTACGGCCTCCGTCTACATGACGTTCCAAAAGTCGCATGTCGAAACATTGTAGCTGGCACCGTTTTCCGAAAGAAAACTCGACTTTTCATCAAGAGTTCGTTAATTACATCATCTTAAGTTAAACCAATCATAAACCGCAATTAATTGTCCCATCGTAAATTTTGTCTGCTTGTTGACTCTTCGTCCAGACTTTTTATAATTATTTAATGATGTTTTGATACTGCGTGAATCTTTGTAGCAATTGGAACGCGCGCTCAGTGTTCCCGTTTCAGAGTCCCAGCATTTCTCTCCAATTATCAGAAAATCACTCTCGAAAGGATAAAAGAGGAAAAGAATCCCGCATCGAAGGTGCAGCGACAGCAGAAGAAGTAAAAGCGCACGGTGTCGTTCCGTCCTCTCGCGACACTCGGCATTCGATATGCACACATACACGCACATACGCGCGCGCAGGTAATATATCAATATGTTAAATGTCAGACTGAGTCATACGAAAGAGGATACGCCTGCCAGCGTGTCCATTTGGAACAGTTCCGATGATCGCGAAATGATGCGGACGACACGACCTTGGGCGCATTTTTCTTCCCTGACATCCGCGTGAACTCCGATTTGCAGAAAAAAAGAGAAACAACTTTCGGACACGCCACCGTTTCTGCCACGTTTCGTGGCTCTCCGCTAGCTCAAGGGATAAAAATACAAGGACGATAAAAACACGAGGGCGACGAAAATGCAAGGCGACGAGAAAGATGGTTAGCGCGATCGAGAGAAGAAGATACCGCGGATTCTTCGATGTCGTTCGAGGGAATGTTATCGGTTACCACCGATTACACCGGGTGGTGCGCCGACGGGAATGTTTTCGAGACGAAGCGGGAGCGGCTGACAGTTTCGTGAGTATCGCGTCTGTCGAGTTTTTGCATGTTGACGATCGACGGCTTCGGCGTGCATTTCCGCGTCATTCGTGCCGGTGTTATCGGCAAATATCGACATACGGCGTTATGTCACGTAGAAACGAAGTTTCGTTTCTGCTTCGCCCGAGATCAGCCCGAGATTCGACATCGAGAGCGGCGGAGTTTGCTCACGGATTTGATTTATGAGAGAGAGAGACACGCTGGCAGGCGCCGAATGTTTACCGAGCGCCTTTCAAGGAAGCTACTGCTTGCGGGAGTAGTTTAGATAATTTCGGGATGAATAACGTACGTTGTGATACGGGTCTAACACGCAGATGACTCGAGAAGATTGCTCGCTCGAACGAGCGCAGCTATCGAGTAAAGGTAAACGGTCTGGCCGCAATGAACAATGAAGGGAACACACAAAGGAGTTCGACACATTGTTGGTCGAGCATGAGGGAAGAGCTCGCGCGCGCTTCGCCACGAGCGAACGTTGCTCGTGGCACACGCGTGACGCTTTGAGAAAGTATTAAAATATTCCGGAAGAATTTCTATTTGTAAAGCAATCTAAGTGAATTAAGCGCGGTCGATCGATTCGAACGAATTAAATTACTCTTGGAAATTGAGGCTCGGAATTCCCCGTTCCGATTGGACGCCCAAGTGCAACACAGCCTTTTAATCGCTGTAACACTTTGTTATCTTATTTGCAGGATAATGGCTATCCGTTTAGCTCGCTTTAAGACGCGCATACGTGTGCGCGCGCGCGCGCGCGTACGCACACACGACGGCGGCCCGTCCGAAACGACGACGGAAGCCGCCTCTCGGCATCGTAATTAGTCCTCGTTACGAATTTTATTTCCTCGTTTGTTTCTCCCGATTAACGATCTCTCTTCCGAGAGGCGGCCGAGCAACGCTCCGGCAGCGCCAAAATCAGAGAAAGCGGAGCGCTTATTATGTCCGATGCCTTAATTGAACGCGTCGGAATTTCGGGAAATCGCTTCGTAGACTCGCTTTCTTCGCCGTAACTCCGCCGAGACGCTCGCGTGCGCGCGCAAATGATTTCTAAACGCGACGCTCGATTAACGTCAAGAGTGACATATTCGCCGAGATAGCCGGGCGTATACTTAATTGGCGATATACGCCGACGGACAATATAACGCAAGAAGGCAACACCTTCAACAAGGATATATAATCTTCTCCGATTAATACGTAATTCGTTGCCGAGGCGCGAAATTGTACGTTGAAATACATCACGCTCGCAATTTTATCGAAATATATGAAAATACGTCAAATTCGCACACACTTATTAAATTTATACTAAATCATTGTACGTTTATCTCATGCGTTTCTCTCTCGATCGTTCGAGAGAGTAACCGGAGTTCCTACGAATTTTACATCGTGGGCGTAAAGATCGAGCAGAGCGAGCCTCTCGAAAAGATGCACTGGCATTTGAATCGCACGGGTACGCAAGAGATGCGAGCGCTACGCAGGGTGCATTTAAAATCAGCCCGACATCCGCTTTATTCCTGTCTTTGGTAGCGAAGGAATTCGTGTCCTCCCGTTCGCATACGAAATCCCATGGCCGCCATTGTGCCGCCCGGCATTCATTTCGGAATACAAAGGGTCTACGAGAATATACGAGACCGAATCTCACATTCGGAAATCCTCGAGCCGGAATTTCGGGCCTTTCGGTCTCTTCTTTGGAGATTTTTGGACTATATATACCGTTTAGAAGAGCTTCTCTCTCTCGATCTTCGAAATTTCCAAGTTTCAGCAAACTCCAGCCTTGAAAATATACGAAGTTTGGGATTCCTCAGATACCGTAGACGTTCGGACCGCAGACATCCGCGTCTTTTTCGGAATCTTCACTCGGCCTCGCGCGAATTCTGACTTGTCGAGCTCTACTGAATCAGGAGAAATGCGTGTGTCCCATTTAGAGCTAGACCGCGGCGAATGACTGTCGAGGAGCAAAGCCCTCGCGAGTGCGCGTTGCTTTCTGCTCAGCTCACGACGGGGAAAAAATCGACTACTCGTTCCACCGGAATCGATCCGGCGATCGATTTCGCTGTACGGATCGCCGGATCACCTGTTTGAATTCCGGGGATTCCGGTTTTCTATCTCGCGTCTATCGATTTCGCAAGCGCGCTCGTACGAGCGCACGTGGAGGGAGCCGAAAAATCGCTGACATAATTCCCTAGACGGAAAAGGGGGAAACGACCACGAGGGATGAGGAGGGAGAGAGGGAGCGCGTGAGCGAGGGGCAGGAAGGGGGGAGGGGACCTCGGGGTGAAC
Organism: Harpegnathos saltator; assembly: GCF_003227715.2. NCBI lineage: Eukaryota > Metazoa > Arthropoda > Insecta > Hymenoptera > Formicidae > Harpegnathos > Harpegnathos saltator. Next base: position 726,243 of record NW_020229939.1, read on the forward strand.
GCCTTCCAGGTGCATTAAAGTCGTATTAAGGCCGTCCCGGTGTTAGCGAATGCTTATTCTCGACGATAACTAGTCCCGAGCGGACTTTATGCAGCGTATGCGTGTGTGCATTGCATGCGCTCGATCATGCAAATTCCTAAATCGCCGGAACAAGTGTCACGGGTACGTGTATTTATGGAGTAACGTTGCCACGCGGCCTTGAGCAACCCTTTTCTCCTCCCTCTCCCTCTTCTTCCTCCTACTCGGTTTTTATTGTAATGGCGCCTCGTAATAGCGCGTAATTCTTGTCCCATGATTCAGCCGTACGGGCTTGATATCTTCATTCGAACGTCCCAACGAGTCCCTACCCTGCTGTAAAGTGCTGTATGTCCAATGAGAAATTGCGACGGGAGGATTGTTGCTCAACCTATCCTTCTCCAGAGCTTTCTTCGGCTTGGTTTAGAAATAAATTATTTCTTTTTATTTTCCTCCTTCTTTTTATTTCAGTTACGTCTTTGTCCAAATCTTTGGCTTTTATGCTTTGTTCAGGAAGAAATTAGATCCTGCTTATCTGATTCTTCTTGCTTTTCTCTTCCTTCTTCTTCGTCCATCTTGTTATTACATGTCTGTACGCTGCAAAATATATCGTATAATGGAAAACGTCAATCAGTGGGGACAGCCAAATTTCAACACTTCCTCATTCATCCCTTCCTCTCTCTCTCATATATTTCCTTTTTGTTTCGCATATTCATTGACTTCTTTACTAATAACACGCGACCGACGTCGCGGCCGACAAACTCCTGAGTGCCTGAACTTTTATCCCTCAATGTTCTGCAAGTTATGTAACGAACGAGCATACACGGGGCAATTTCTTGCCCGGACAGGTTTTGCAGCTCTGTTTTTCTAGAGATCTTTTCTTTTTGTTATTCTGATTCTCGTTAATTGGACCGACGAGCGTTTAGGCGTGGGTACCTTCCTAGAAACAAGCGGGAGCGTTTCGCGCGGCCCGTGTCCAATTTTCTTGCGGCGTGCGATTTGCGGTCGCGCGAAAATTTCGTCTCGAACGAGTTTCCAGCCTGATATTTCTCGCGACCTGTTTCGGCACGAGAGATACTTTCCATGCCGCCGTGAGCACTAAACAGACACCTGAGAAAAGTGCTAGAGCTCGTGCACACGCGAAAACACTCCCGTGTGTATTTGTGTGTTGTGCGCGTGCATGTCGCGGTGGAGAACAAATAAAAGCGCGAGAGAAAAACTCTTCGAAAGCCAAAGTCGGCACAAACAAGATGTCGGCGACTTTGGAATACTCAAGCAGCGGCCAACAGCGTGCGGAGCGTCTTAACGAAATGATAATTTAATAATATTTAATCAATTAAAATGTGCGATATATATATATATATACATATATATATATAAATATATACATATATTAGGTATTCGGTCTCCCTCTCTTTCTTTCTTTCTTCCTCATACCTGTCTCATTATCGCCTAGGCTATCGTTCTTAGGCTTTTTGCTCGCAAGCATTATTGGGAATTGGAATTCTTTAGCTGCAACGAGCGAATCTTCCTCCCCGAATATCGGCTTTTAAGCCGACGTTCGTAACTACTCGCTTGGCGCACTCGCGCGGGCCTCTCCTGATCGTTATTGCTTTATAAATCTCACATCATTACGTGTCTCTTGGTGGAATGTTTTATTCTCTATGCGATTATATCATACATCTTCTCTCCGTGCGCAGAAACTCATAATCACTGTTATTTTGTGAAGCTCGCATTATCTCATTTCTCTTCGCTCGCATCATCTCGTATCTCTTCGCTTTAATGCTATCGGTACCGTTATATTATTATACTATGCATTCTTTCGACGTTTCTCCCAGTCGTCCATAGAAATATACGAATCATCCTAATATACACTGTCGTGATAATATAATAATAACAAGGATGCTATACGCGCTATAATTCTCGACGTTGATTACCTCGTTGACTCTTTGCGCGCTCGCGAGTTCTTCAATTAATCAATCCCTCGAATCGACGAATCTCTCCAAGTCCTGAAATTCCATTAATTTTATGAATTCCGACTATTCGAAAATCCCCGATCTCCCGTTTCTCGAGTCATTCGATCGGCGTGGTTTGAAATGCCGGAATCGGCAAGACTTATGCAGTCGTTTCTCGCGGGATTCGTGATAAAACGAACGCATCATTTGTATTATATACATGTTGAGCAGACATATTTGAGGAATTTATAAAACTTTACTGCGGTTGCGGGAGGTCATTTAGAAGCTACAAGTTACGTCTATGTTTTTGTCTCAAATCTGAGATTCAATTTTTCCTCGCATTCTCCTCACTTCTCGCTCTCAACTGAGTCACTTGAAATCTTTCCTTCTCACATTTCTGGAGAGAAAATATATGTAAAAGCACGCCCGCTATCCCGCATATACTCAAGTGCACTCGACTCCAACGAAACGTATATGTCCTGCGATCTGCGACGCGCATTTATATAACGAGCGATGATAATATAGTCGGCAACGTTACCACAATTAGCAATCGGCGTCTTACGACGCGATTAAATGTAGATCGCGAGTCTTTTCCCGTTTTGCTCGGTGCGTATCGCGATTGTGCAATGCAAATGTCTTCATTCGCGGTGCGGTCGCGTAACCGCCGCCGCAACACTTACGGTAAATATATCGATCGTCGCGATCCGCTTACGGAATTCATGAATAATGGAATTGTCGCGTTTTTTCCCTTAAAAGCGATACAGTTTGACATCTACACATAGGTTATTCTGTGAATTAATCAATAATAAAGCAATAGCGAGTTGTACAAAAGCGCTTCGTATCAACGATCCGAGAGCACCAAAACGACATCGAAATCGAAATTGCGCGCGTTGCAACTTGAATGATTCGTCACAGATTGATCGAAAGAGGCATCTTAAATATGCCTCAAATAAATAAACACTTCTAAATTCTCTTCTTCTAAATTCAGTGAATAGCCTTTATACTTGCCATACTTTACTTATCTTTAAAATATCTACCATTGTTACATTATAATACAATATAATATAACATATTGCGATATATGATATTAAAATTATAAGATGTATTAAGAGAATATGTAAAAAATAAATATATATTGACAAATCAAGCACAGTACAGATCGAATCGTCACGCAAGTTACAGGCTTCACTAACTTTCCTCCTCTCGATATCACAAAAAATGTCCCCCCCGGAGGGGTATCTGGCCGTGTCAAAAATCCCAAGAAACCTCTCTTTCAGGCGCTGTCTTATAATAGCTCGCAATAACTCAACCCGTCTATAACGCGCGTACACACACACACACGTGAACGTTGAATAATGAGCGCGACCACAGGGTGCATTTGCACAATGCTGAAACGATCAAAGTCCGCGGCCATTCTGCGATCGAAAGTGGCAGCCGGCGATCCTTTTTGCGCTCCTTCCTCCTCTCTTCTTCCGCGCCGCGCCGCCGCGGACACATTGGCGAATATATATATTTTTAGCCGACGAGCGACGCAAGAAGCGACGCACGCTCGGCAGGATCGATCGGTACCGCTAGGCGATTACTCAATCAACGACATTGATCGTTACTCACGCCGTTCTGCCTGTAACTTCCTCCAAGGACGAGCGCAACGCGTGCGCGACGAAATAAAGGAACTCTCCCGCGGGCCCCGTTACGAACGGCGCGACTCGTCCTTTTTTCCTTTTTCCTTCTTACTTGCCTCCTATTATCCGCGCGATGCACCGTCCGTAACGCCTTTTTTCTTTCTTCTTCTTTTCGACGGAATCGATATCCAATGCGGATATCCTGCACACCAAGGATCCATCAAGGAGGCGTGCGCACGCGAGAGGACCTTCGGGACAAGACGCTTCAGAGAGAGAGAGAGAGAGAGAGAAAAGTAACAATCGAAAGTTACGTCCCGCGCGGTAATTTCAGCCACACGGCGACTCGAGTACCTGCAAGTGCACCGCAGGATACGTGTAGTTTGAGATGCACGCCGCGGTCGGTGGCAGAGAGGTTGCGACACTTTCGCCTCGATGAACCTCGGGAGGCATCCGGTATCCAGCAAGAAAATGTATTCGCCGGGGATTATTAAACCGGGGAGGAAAAAAACTCTTTCACATGTCGCGTAGGGACGTGTGTTGTGACTCGTGGAAAGAAGAATGTTGCAACTTTTCTGCCCTGGTTATGTTAATACTGTTTGAAATACGGTATAAGCATATTGTAGGAAAAACATTGGTGTTTAAGATAAGCGGTAAGGAAACAAACTGGTTTACTGCAAGAAAAAGAAATCGGCGCGGTGTTAAACAAATTGATCTCGCGTGGAAAGTTTCACTGGCGAGGGGATCGATCTGGAAACGGGGAAGGATACGTTTCGCGCGGCAGGACAAGCTGAAGCTGCGAATTGGGGAAGATCCTAAACCGGCGGAACGCGAACGCGAACGAGCAACAAGAGCCGCCTTTAGCAAGCGACGAAGTGAGGCGATACCGGGATCGGGATTTGCTCGGTTTAAAATAGTTGCAACGTCCTTGGAGGCTAATTACAGGCTACGCTCGATTGCGAGATTGCGCCTTTCAATCTCTGCGCGAGATTCTCGCGAGCGTATTTATCGAATTTCCTATCGGCTTTTTCTGGACCGATTGGCACCGAAACGATAAAGTAGCTCGCACTCGGCACGATAAAAAAAGCCAATGTAGATCCAGGCGCAGATAAATCATCGGGGATGACGCTAATATCGAGTACAGTATCCTCATTAATATTACGGTATATTAATTATGTTAGAACAGTTAGCGCATAAGTAACAAGATTGAGAAAAACCACGGAAATACGCGTGACGGTCGTTTTTCATCGGCTAAAGATCGTTTAACCCATCTACATGTTATTATTGTTTTGTTGCTACTCTGTTACACGCGTTGCAATGTATTATTGCGAGTACATTTAATTATACCATATACTCCATTCCATTTCCATTTCGTCTCATCGATTTAATTTGCTCAATATGTACTTCAGAGTAATATTAATATATATATATATATTAGACTTTTTTGCTTTATTTACTATCAAGAATATACTACTATAATAGTGCCCTAATTTTTGTTAACTTATCGACCTTTGGAAATTTCAAAATTATTAAATTAACAAAAGTTAGAGAGTACTATTATAGTAATATATTCTTGATAGTAAATAAAATAAAAAAGTCTAATACTATTTTTTTCTTTCGACGAATAGTTAGCGAGATATCGTAAGTTAAATGTTGAAAAAGTTATCAAGTTTTTCTTAAATATCTCAAAAAATATTAAGCAAATAAAGAAATGTTTCAGACAAAAGTTGTTCAAATTAGTTGGTAGAAAAAGATGATATAACAAAAGATTGGGATTTCTATTTAAGAAAATTGATGATCAGTGATGATCTCGAAAGTGGTGCCATCTATAAACAAAATGCTATCGCTGTCTTATATCCCCCTTCAAGCCAAACAACTTTTGTCTGAAACATTTTTCGATTTAATGCAGTGTTCTTGAGATATTTGAGTGGGTCATTTAAAATGGGGACACTCTGTATATATATGTAAACAGAATTCTGATCCTTCCAACCGGGATTTTTTAATAGATTACATTTTACAAGAAAATTGCTTTATCCAAGCAAACATTTTCTTCCATATTTAATAATAATTTAATTTTCATGATATACATGAACGTTGATTTACCGGATGAATGACACGCAATTGTTAAAAGTTGGCAAACTCAAGTTGGCAGACTCAAGAAGGAGAGAGAAAGAGGACCTATGAGACAAAAAACCGTGAATCCGAAATTACACTATTTATTATCACGAGACGTCGCTTATCTCGCACACCCTCTTACTCCGAAACCGAAAATTCCGAAGGACACTCGGAGCTCTCGCCGTAGCGGCTTGCCCGGAGCCCTGGCAATTTCTTCGCCCTATTCCCCACGCCCCACAGTGTTGCGAAACCTCCAAACAGTGGCCATAAATCATATTGTCGCTATAATGTACTACAGTTGAATGGAAAGCATACTAAATTGTAAATACTATTTACTTATTATTTACTTATAACAGGTTTTTAATTTTATTATTTTATATAGCATACTAAATAGTATTTATATAGCATACTAAATTGTAAATACTAGTATTTTATCACTAAAATAACAGGTTTTTAATTTTATTATTTTATATTTTACTTTTTCTATTTAAAAAACTTTTTGTCTTTTTATTTTTTGTTTCTTATTTCTTTTTAGTTTTTATCTTCTGTTTCTTATTTTATATAACTATTAACAAAACAAAATATTTTATAAAACTATTCATTATCCGAAGCATTTGCTACAATTGGATTTGCAAGCAATTCAATAACTTCTTTAGGGAAGGGATCGGCTTTTTTATTTGAAACTTTTTTTAAACTTTTTTGAAATGATGGGATCTGAGGAAAGAAGAAGTCTTTTAAATAAATCTTCATTCGTCGCAATTCTCGAGTTTTTTTCTCTCTCATATCAGCATGATACTCTCTCATATCTCTACAGTCTTTATTTTTACTATTGTTTACTACATTATTTAATTAAAGCTTAAACATTATCATTAATTATTATATTTGTATTTAACATTAGCAAAATTAACTAGAATAAAGGATTTTGATAGAGGATATAATTTTTGTGTTGAACAATATTATCTGCAGTAGAGCGTCTGACCATAAGCGCACTGAATGTCGAACTCTGCTCATAAAATTTATCATATTTTTGTAAGCGCTGGATATCGCTCTTTCTACCTTTGCATAAGAATTAATAGATATTTTATTTTCACTTATTCAATATTTTATATTCAATAGATATTCTTTATTTTCACAAAGGTACAACATGGTGCGAAATGATGCAATTTTTATATATCACGATATAAGTGATTAACTATATATAAAAAGTGAGTCCTGTAAATCTAATTTTTATTGTATATACTTGTAACTTTCTAATATACTCTTTATTGGAAATAAAACTACACAGATGAGATATTAAAAAACAGGGGACATAATTTCCATGATAAAAAATTGTTTCAACGCAAAATCAGTTATATCATTTGGAGAGTTATAACCCAGCTATTCTTTACTTCGCATTACGTATACATTTGAATTTATCACTTATCTTCGTGATACAATTGGATTTCATCAAAATGTTACTACAACTTATTAATTTGGACCTTTTAGAAAATATATTGAAAACGGGAAACGAAATTTTTCGCTTTTTATTTTTTCCTATTTTGGCCACGTTTCTAGCGATTTCTGCAACACTGTGCGCCCTATTCTGCCGCGGCTTGGCGCAGCGATGCGCACAATCACGAAAATAAGGGTACAAACTAACGACGTGAAAGTCGAATGCGAGACCGAAGTAGGTCCCGGTAATTTTATGAGCACGGGCTGACCCTTAATTCAAACAATGACCAAAAGAAGGAACATAACGATAATGTACAGTTAAGCGCCGACCGGCAAACTTGCCGACCGAGCAGCCGACACTCTCGAATCGCCCGTCTTTTCGGGCCCGTCTTTTCGGGCCCCGGCCACGCCGAGTCTCCCTGAGATTACCTTTAATCTCTCATTATAACAGTATTTGCGTAGGCAGCGACTTCGCGGCGAGGTCTAACGAAGTCTACGGGAGCCTTCGGCCGCCACCTTCCGAATGGAAGTCGCGGACCTTCGTTCCCGGACTTCGTCCGCGCGCGAGTGTGTTGGTTATTTACGCGTCGGTGATACGCGAGACCGCCGTTAAGTGTAATCAAACCGTCAGGCGGGATTTATCGCTTTTCTTTCTGTCCGGCTGGGCGAGGATAATAAAGTGAGCACGTTGGGAATCACGAGATCGCCAGAACGGACAGCCGAAAGTACAATTCGGAAATTTATGGCGACAAATCCGTATTATCCGGATGTGTCAAGGACCGGAAAAGAGCCACCAATGCGTTTTTCACCAATGATTTTCAGCATCAGTGCAGATACTCTCGGGAGATTTCCGAGGAATTTCGCTTACGAAATGACTCTTCATCCTCCATTCTTCTCTCCAATGTGCATGTTGGACGTCATAATTGCGATGTAAAAAATCAACCCAACCACAATAACCGTCGAGTTATCAATGATTCGGCGTCTGTGTGTGATCATATTAGATGCGAGGCAAAGAGCATAAGATACAAATAAAATCTCCGTCTCGCGCAGACTGGGAAATGTCGGCCGTTGAAAGAGAGCTCGTCCTAATTTTGGCACGTGTGCCGCGGTCGCTACGCGCGCGCGCGCGTTCGCGGATGCACCGTGGGCCTTGGGGGCGGCGGGGGTGGGGGAGGGGGAGGGGGGAAAAAAGCGAATGATTTCGCGCGATAAATATTCATGAGCGTGGCGAATTTTCTCCCGGCGGGACGATAAATCGGGGCCCTGCTCGAGCCGAGACTCAGATGAGTCAGTCCCCTCGTTGCCGGACGCGCGCGCACGAATGTGTGTGTGTGCGCGCGCGCTTCCTCCTTCGCGATATGCCGAAAATATTGGGCCCATTCTCGGATGTACGCGGCGTAAGGTGATAAATAGCGTACGGGGCCCGGCTGCGAGCCGGTCGCGCGAATAAATTGCCCCCTTAACAGTGCCCCGCGCTCTCCCGCCCTGACCCTCTCTCTTTCTCTCCTTCTCTCTCTTTCTCCTCCGCTCCTACTCCCACTCTTAATTAAATATTATGTAAACCGGGAGGTGCAAACAACTCAAGCGCGACTCGAGTCCCGCAAACACGTCCGCGCGATTTACGCCCGCTAATGGACCGGCCGCGGTGGACTAGACCCCCTCTTCCCCCTTCCCTCTCTCTCTCTCTCTCTCTCTCTCTCTCTCTCTCTCTCTCTCTCTCTCTCTCTCTCTCTCTCTCTTTCGTACTCCCCTTTAATTTCGCTTTAATTTAAGAGGATAAACGCGTCGGATCCCTTTTAATCGACTTTCCTCTCACGCGCGAACCCCGAGTGTATCATTAATTCCCGTCAATTACTTACCGCCGTGCGATTTATTTCAATTGGGCGAGAATTATTTAATTGAACAATAACTCTCCCCAGAATCGAGCGCGCCGGGTCAAGCAACATCGATCGTCGCACCGCTAAATATCGCAAATCCGCGCGATTCGGGCGACTTCTTCTTCGAATCGCGCGCCTCCGATCCGAGCGGCGCGTCCGATAAGCCGGCTGTGCTGCGATTCTGTAACTCGTCATTGGAGTTAACGACAGTTTCGTTATTGTTGCGCAGCTTTTCTACGGTATACAAAAGCTGCGCAACGATAACGAAAGTGTCGTTAACTCCAATAACGAGTTACAGAATCGCAGCCCTGCGGCGGTATTTGTCTTCCGGCATATCGGATGAATGAAAACAACACGACGGAGGAAGAAGCAATCAATCGGAACTTTAATCGATACTTAACGATCGAGCCGTTGCACTCGGCGCTTGTCGACGATAATTAACGCGTAAATAATCCCGACCTTTCTCTCGCGATAAAAGCGCAGGGGACTAGCGCGCGAGGGTCAACGAGGCGTCGATGAGACCCTCGAGGAAGTCGCGGCCCTCGAACACGCGCGCGCATCGTTAAGACCCCGGCGTCCCGGCGCCGGGGTGCCGGCCGGACCGGCAATTTGTTATCCGTCGGCGTGACGAAATGCGTAATTACGCGCCGCTAAGCGCGGATAATTTTGAGAGCGTTCGCATTCGCGGAAAAAGTACGCGCATCATTAATCTCGCGAAAGGGAGAAAAGGAGAGAAGGTCGCGGGCAAGAAGGAGGAACGGAGAGAGAGAGAGAGAGAGAGAGAGAGAGAGAGAGAGAGAGAGAGAGAAAGGGAAGGAGAGAGGTAGAAAGAGAGAAAGGAAGAAGTCAATGATAATTATATGTGCGCGAAGCGCGAGCGAGCGAGCGCGCGCGCGAAATATCGTAAATCAGCGATTAGAAAAGCGCGAGTCCGATGATTTCTATCGAGACGTCGCGTGAAAGCAGAAGGATACAGTGTTCAGCGCGGATATCGCATCGGGATACGCGGAGACGACGCGGCCATTTGCATAATAAGAAGTCTTCCGCTCGCGAGAGAGAAAGAAAAAGAGAGAGAAAGAGAGAGAGAGAGAGAGAGAGAGAGACTTTGCGCGTCGAAGACACGCGCGGGTGGACAAGAGACGGCTGGATTTAGAACGCGCGCGTCTCGACGTTCCTCTGAAATCACGGAAAGTGTCTCGGCTGACTTTCCGAGCTCGGGATCCTCAGAAGTCGTTGCGTCTTCATGGTGACCCTGATTCCTAAGCGAGTCTCTCGCGAGCGCAGTGTCAGCTCGCTCGCCGAGATGGAGATTGGCTCGTGTCGCGGGTGGCTCAACGGCGCTGATAATTGTTCGACACGCGGTTCGACCTCGGGATTACCTCCCCCCCCTCCCTCCCTCCTCACCCGCCCGCCTGCGTCCCTCGCGGATTACAATGCGTTCGTGAAAAGGTCGACGACACACAGCGCGTGAAAGGCCGCGAGGATCCTCGTCGACGGCCGACGTCGTCGCGAAGATGAATCCATCGATGGTGGATACTGATTTATCGGCGATCACTGATTGATTTATCGCCGATACAATGTAGTATTAGGGCGTCTCGAGAGCGTGGCGGGGCTGGAGACGCGAGCTTATTGCGTCTGGAACGGGCGCGACACGTGGACGATCCGACGCGGGCCGATCCGCAAAGTTCGCCAGCCGCGCGATAAATCAAGCGCCGACGAGTACGAGCCGCCTGAAATTGTTTATAATACGCGCCATTAGCGCGAACGTGTAATTGCAGCGGGATATATCCGGCAGCAAGTGTAAATCATTCAAGGTGAGCCGTATAACGCATCTGCCGGCGCTCCGCGGATCCGCGTATATCCTTGGACGGGTATAAATAAGTGTATCCTGCGAATTATTAACCGTTCCGAACATAAAGATCCCCAACGGCCGATAAATGCCATTAAAAAGATAAAAGCAGGAGGGAGAAGCGAAGAGAAGTGAGGAAGAGACGGAGAAGCAAAAAGTGGCACGAAAGCAATGCCAGTCGAGATGTCAGAAGATATTTGACTTCATAATTCAATTCCTTTTCTGCCCATTTTCGCGCCTCTTTGTTCTCTCGTTCGTTATTTCCTTCTCTTCCTCCCTCCCCCCTCTCTCTCCTCGTGGGATTTATTTTATCTTTATTGTTTCTTATCGCGTCCTCCCCCCCCCCCATTCGTATTCTTCTCCCTCTCCTCTTTACTTCATCCCGAAATGGCACGAGTAGCCACCGGCAGAGCGTTTTGTTTTTTCTTTCCTTCTTCTTCAGGTGAAAATAAATTAACCCTGCACACATTATCCTGTAATTACACAGGTATATGCGTATTTTCAAATTACAGCCTCTACCTGTGCCTTCTCGTTCCATTTTGTATCTCTCTCCTCAAGACTTCCCAGAAAGTAGTTTTCATCCTGCGCTGCTCGGACGACGCTAATCGTCGATTTCCCTCGGTGGGATCGCGAGGATGATCGCGGCCGGGAAATCATAACCCGTTCGTCGACTAAACTCGCGCACGCGCACGCGCATCTAATTAAAGTATTAACGTCGCGTCTCGCACGAGCTACGTTTTGCACGCTCCTCGCGCGATCCGCCGCGCGCGAGGTTCGAGTCTGAATTTCTAGGCCAACGAGCCGGCCTACGCCGAGAGGAGAGCGATCTCGGTTTTCGATTAAAATTCGATATAGTCTGGTAACTGTAACTCGGTTGACTGCTCTTCTCGCCGCCGAGAACGTTGACGCATGCACGCGTGCCTATACAAGGTGTCCCAGAACCGTCGTCGTCGTCGTTATCGTCGTCGTCGTCGTCGTCGTCGTCGTCGTCGTCGTCGTCGTCGTCGTCGTCGTCGTCGCCGTCGTCGTCGTCGTCGTCGCCATCGCCGTCGTCGATGGCGTCATGATATCTAATAAAACTGTCTCATTATCATCTCTCGATATTACCTCTATCGTTGCTTTTAACATCATATTCATTGGTCTATTAATATCGTGATTCATAAGTAAGTATTTGTAAGATCACGCGGGATGAAATGATAGAGAAGTGACAGAGATAAAAAATAGAAATTACATTAATGCGTAAGGATCTTTTTTCTTCTCTCTCTCTCTCTCTCTCTCTCAGTGATACACTTGTTGTCGAGCCGTATTATATTGGATTTCACTATACGTTTAAATATCAAAGTGAGATAAAGTAAATTCGCGCGCGGACACGATCGCGAAAGTTGAAACCGCGAACAGCCATCGCGATTTCTGACCGGCAAAAAAATTGGCTTCTCGTTTGCGTTTGAGAGGACGGTAAGGTGGAGGAGGGAGGCGACTTTTTGGACCACTTTGCGCACCGCAGCAGGATGACATGAAAAGCAGGACGAACCGCAAGAGAGAGAGAGAGAGAGAGAGAGAGAGAGAGAGAGAGAGAGAGACGCGTCGCTTGAGGAGAAGTTACTCCCGTCCGTCAAGGAGATCGCCGGATCGTTTATATTTTTCGTGACGCAAAGGCATTCCGCGGCGCGCAGGAGGCAGGAAGCGCTTAAATACCGCACTAAGTGGCGATTACGATAATTTATGCGGACGAAATTGCAGGTTCGTCCGATATCTATAAAATAAAGCGTGTATTCGTATGCTCGTTCGTTGTTCCTTTTGGCCGCCGCTCCTTCTAACTGGATCGGACGTGCGACGACCTTTGACCCGACGACGACGACGACGACGATCCTGTGACGAGCGCTGACAATCTTCTTCCTCTTCCTTCTCATTTTCTTCTTCCGTTCTCGTTTTCATCTTCCGCTTTCTTTGTGTCTTTCTGTTGTACTCTTCCTCGTATTGCGCACAACGAAATATCGTCGTTGTGATTATCCGATATCCGCGAATTGCATGGAACTCCTTCGATCCTCCTCTCTCGCTCGAGAACCTCTCTCGCGCGCTAGGAGGAAATTTAAATTTTAATCGACTATTAATATATGCAGATTATCGGGATTAATTCTCGCCCGATAACCGTTCCGCGTTTAACCCGCACGAATTGGCGCGCGGGACATTGTGTCCGCGGAATTGAAATGCAAATCGATTCGCCCGGCTTCGTAAAGCCCGGCACGAGCGTCCGGAGGCCGTTCTCGCGCACCCCGAAAGCCCCGGCTTGTTCGCGGTCTTTATTACCAGCCGGCGCCGGCGAACAGAAGCGAATCCATTCGCCATCGATATATTGCGAGATACCTCTGCGCGCGCGAGATACTCCGCTTGAGATTTTTATCGTCGCTTCGCGGTTTCTTGTTTAAGAACCGCGCCGCTCGTCCGTATAAAAACCTCGTCGCCGCCGCCGCCGCCGCCGCCGCTGCTGCTGCTGCCGATGCCGATGCCGATGCCGATGCGAGGGAAAATATCAGCGTGCAAAGCAACGCCAGGTTCCGTGGAAATTTCCAGTTTGCTCAGTCGTGCGAGACCGTAACTGGATTCAGCTGCGTGCGCGATTTTAAAGTTCGCGCAGGGAGACCGACGAGCGCCGCGGTCGCGCGCCGCGCGACGTTCGCCTCGCGTGCGTCATGTGGCGATTTTTTTTGCTCGTTTCATTTTTCAATCGCGGCGGTAGTTTGTAACGGCGGCGACCGGGCAACCGCGGCCGAGACCGCTTCCCGGCAGCGAATTGTTTTCCGATGGAAAATTATTTCGTCGCGTTACACGTCTTCGAGTGTTGCATGCGGCGTGACACGAATACATAAATTACAATAACTGCATACGCAAGTTATTATAATTTATGTAAGTAACACCAAAAATATAATATTTTTTCCAAAGTGTGTGTATGTGTGTATACGTGTGTGTGTAGGAATGTCCGACTGCGAAACCAAAAGAGATCCCTCCATTCACGCGTCGATGCGCTCAGACTATCACGTTGTATTTTTTATCGCGTTGAATATTAAAGAACGAAGAAATAAGAGCCGCCCGTGTCGTTTCTCTCGCTTGGGAATTTTTTGATTCTTCAGCCCGAAACGAGAATGTGCGCTTTCCGATATCGCTGTTTCTCGTTTCCCGGACTCTCTCCCCCCGCCCTCTCTCTCTCTCTCTCTCTCTCCTTTCTCGAATCGAAAACGTGCAATCTTCGGCCCCTTGATAAGACTCTCGCTCGTACTCTCTTATCGTATTCTTGTATCCTTCATTACCGCGATTAATCGGAAGTTCCGGCATTTAGGGCCGCGATATAAAGTGGATTTTCGTGCCGGCGCGAATTTCACCGTTAGCCGACCCAGTTTCCGCGCTCGTATAGATAGCATCCGGCCGAAGTGCCGAATTTCATTTCCAATCCGGCCCTCATCTCGATTTCTACGAGCAGCACGACATCCGACAGGAACACGGAATTCCACAGCCGTTATAGCAGCTGTCTTTCCTCTCTCCCCCTCCCCGCCTCTCCCTCTCTCTCTCTCTCTCTCTCTCTCTCTCTCTCTCTCTCTCTCTCTCTCTCTCTTTCTCCCTCTTTCTCTCCTTCGCAGCTCGCACTTTTTCCTCCTTTTGCGCCGCGAAGCCGCCTTTGATCTTTCTGCTTTACGCGATGTAATTAAGCTCATCCCTCGGTGTGTTGCACAGCTTGCCCCAGAAATCCTGTGTAATTACATCCGGACTCTGGCGGATTTGAAGGACAATTTTTTCCAAGTGCCAGTGAAATTACCGGTGTCTTTATATGGTCGTCAATACCAGCCGACATGTGTCTAATCACACGTAATACGCGCACATATAATGCCGCAATTATCCTCCGTTATTCCTTTGAGGGAGTCCCCGAAACTGTACGACAAAGTTGCATTCTGATTGTTGAGATCGATTGTTAAGACGAAACACACATACACACACACACACACACATATATACACACATACACAGGCGCACACTACTTTGTAAATTTCATCGAGTGAAAGCGCGATCGAAACGAGTGGAAATTCACTCCGAGCGACAGTGAAAACACCACCATTTGCGGAACCACAAGAATGAACGTCGACTCAAAACCTGCGGAGTGGATTATCAATTTGCACGAGAATGGACGTGCATTCGAGTCTCTCGAGCGGCAAATTTGTTCTCGTGACAGCGAGACTCTCATCAAACAACGAAATAATTACCGTAATTGATAGATTTAATTACGGTTGAACACCCATCAATCTCGACTTCGAGCGACTCGCTCTCCAAGCGTCGCTTTCCAAGCAAAATCTCGCTCCGAGAGCCCCTTAAAAGGGACATATTTACTATAAACGATCCACGCCCATATCTGCACAAATTTATACCGAATATATTTCTATGAATTTATAAGCATCCAAATTTATAAGCATTCATACAAATTCACGCAACACACACACACACACACACACACACACACACACAGTAAAAATCACCGTACCCGCGTAGTCGCATGAAAACATCTTCGCTTTCCCAGATCGGCCGGCCATCGCGCGCCGCCTCCAGCAACCCTTCCCGCGTCCCCGAGTGCAGATAGGCGATCGTTCCGACGACTTGCGTCGGCGGTAGCTGCTCCTCTTAAACGGCCAGGCGAGCAAGCGGATGGCGTCGCGCCAAGCCCTCCGTGACGCCGAGAGAGCACACGGCTGTCGATCGGTTGGGGCAACCGCGGCGATCCGGGCACGGCACGGTTCTACCTGTGTTCTACTATGAGCTGCGGAGCCCCCCTCGGCACGACAGGGCCCCTCGGGGCGATGTAGGCGTGCGGATACCTCCATCATCCAACCTCTCTCGTCGGCAAGTCGTTGGGTGGTTCGGTGGTGGTACCAGCGAGCCGACACAACACAAGCAGCCTGGTTGCGCAACCTGGCAAGCAGGCAGTCAGGCAGGCAGGCAGGCAGGCAGGCGAGCAGGCAGACTAAGACAACGACGGCGGCGGCGACGACGAAGGAAGGAGCGGACGCGTCGGTGTGCTGCTTCGTTTCTGCCAGTTCGCCACGGTAAATAGGCTAAAAGCGTACCTGGTATGTGTGTACCTGACACCGAGGCCGCATTCAATCGCAATAACAGTCGATACTTTCTTTCTCTCTCTCTCTCTCTCTCTCTCTCTCTCTCTCTCTCTCTTTCTGCCCCCCCCTCCCCTGTTCTCTCTTGCTCGTTCTCCCCCTCGACTCCCACTCGCCGCGTCTCGACATGCCGGGCCTTCTACCTCATCTACCTCGAGCTCGCGAGCGCGCTTTAATTGAAATCTATCTGTCCCGGCGAGTTTCCTCCCTCGTTTCTCTGCGCCGCTCGACGCGCGCGCGCGCGGGCGTCTTTTGTGCTCGCGGTCGATTCGGATCGCTGAGCTTCGGGTGCTTCGTCCTGCGCACCCACCGAGCGAATTCAGGATCACGCGACTCGAAGCGACTCGAAGCGAGGGCCGTGCAAACGGAACTTCCACTTGGGCACTCGAGTTGGCACTCGAGGCTGAGATGAAGACGTCGGTGATGGACGCTCTCGGACCCTACCGAAAAGATTTGTCGATACGCGCTCGGTCGAGCGCTCCGAGAGCTCTCTCCCGTGGCCACAAACACGCGGATAACGGAACTCGAAGAGCTGGCAGCGCGCGAGACCGTCGGCCGTTTCGGGATCCTCGGTTGATCGAAATCGCAGCGACCGAGGTAGCAGACTCGCAGCCGAGTCGACGAGATCTACGCGAAGCTGACGAGAAGCGGAAAGAAGAAAGGACTCGAGCGTGGCGACGAAGAAGAAGAAGAAGAAGAAGAAGAAGAAGTAGAAGTAGAAGAAGTTATCGAAATTTCGCGGCGTTTTGAAACGAAGCGCGCGCGCGCGACGGCGCTCCTTTTCTCCGACACGACGCCGCTCATTCCCACCGTAAATTCCGTCTATCGATCGATCAGCTCGAAACGCAGCTGACGAAACTGGACAGTTATTTCGCCACGAAACGATCGCTATCTCCCGTCGCGCTCTCTCCCTCTCCCGCTCCTCGTTGTTTCTCGCTCGCTCGCTCGCTCGCTCGCTTGCTCGTGCTAACACTGTAACACACAACAATGGAGAGCCGGGGCGATCCGGTCCACAGCGGTCTCGGACCTCGGCTGCGAATTCAGTATCGAATAGGCGCGAATTTCTGCGCTGCGAACGAGCGCGAGAGAGCGCGCGAGCACGTCGGAGACTTGAACGCGCGGACGGAACGCGACCTCGATGTCGAGGCGCGATGTAGCCCCCGGGTGTAGCGCCTTCAACCTATTTCCAGTGACCGATCGTTAGAGGCGATCCAAATACGCGGTAGCGCACTCCGCGCGCGCGCGCGCGCGCGCGTCATTAATCGTCGCTTCTCTCTCGGCTGTCTGTCACGCGCTCGGCCGACTCGGCTGCCGTTAATCGCGCCGCCATTTTTCCGACACGCCGGAAATCGTTCGCGCTGCGCGCGCGTTTCGTTACTACTAATTATTACATTTCTTTAATCGCTAATGTTTATTTCATATTTATTTAATTGTAGCTCTATAGTCTAGTTAGTCCAGTTAATATTTATTATTAGAGCCACAATTGACAGTATTGATCATTATGATAGTAATTAATTCCTGTTAGTAATTCGAGACCGCGCTCGTTTTCTCTTACGCGACTCTCTTTCCTCCGTTTCCGCTGTTTCGTGGTGTAATCTGTCTGGCACGGCCTGTCTCGCCTGATTCGCGTCAGATTCGCGGGATACGTCCGGCGGGTTGCTCCCGATGAGGATATCTAACGTCGCTCTCGGATTCGGCACTCCGCGTCGTTTCTCTAATTTGCAGACCGGTCGCTGCTCGTCCGTCGGACTTGACTATATTCCACTGATATATATTCGGGGCTCTCCAGTTCGACGCGCGCGCGTGGCATTTTCTCCTCTCTTCTCTTTTCTTTTCCCGCTCGGCCGACGCCGCGCGCTTATCGCCAATAAGCCGGAGCGGTTTCCTGAGAATCCGTAATCGCGCTACTTTCTTACGCGCCATAATTATGCAATTCATCATCCCGCCGGGCAAAATTCATCAAACCGGCAGCGTTGATGGATGAACCGCGCGCGTGCGGAACGCTTTTAGGTCTTTCGATGTAGCCGCGCGACGTTTTCTCCTGCCGCGCGCGCGCGCGTGCGTGCGCGGAGGATCTCCTTCCGCGAATTTGGCATCGTGGAATCCGAAAAACTCGTCCGTGAACTTTCTTCTTCTTCGGGCCCCTCCGCGAGAGACGTTAATTGCGGCGTATTTATCGTCGTACCGTGTCGCGCGCGGGATTCGTTAATCAGGGATTAGAGGACAGCTTGATATCCGCGGCGATTATTAGAGCCCGAGAAGAGCGCGGCCGCGCGGTGCTTTCTCCTCCGTAGACGTCGCGCGATCCGGCGCACTTGAATTCAGCGCAGTTTGCCCGCGCGGCTTTTTCCTACTCGTCAGTTACGTAATCCGTCGTCCCGGGTGTTGCGCGCGGCTAGTTGGCTCGCGAATTAATGGACCGCTCGCCGCGGATCGGAGGCTCTTCCGATCTCGGAATCCTCTCGCTGTGTCTGCAATATCGCCACCGCGCCGCGCGCTCGATACGCAAAAAATTCCAATTCGACGTGAGAAGTAACGACTCGTTCGTTAGTCGGTGCTCATTAGCGCGATGTAATTCTGACGACAGAGAGAGAGAGAGAGAGAGAGAGAGAGAGAGAGAGAGAGAGAGAGAGAGAGAAAGAGAGAGGGAGAGAGAGAGATTAACGCGAGATGAATTTCTCCGACGACGCGACGCATGTCGAAGATCGGATACTTACTACTTGCAAAAGCAACGATCGTATTAGTCGATGGCGATTACCGCGGTGTAATTTTCACGACTACAGCGACGACAGCGACTGACGCGATAAATTTCGCTGACGCGTCGAAATACAAATATATAATTAGCGGTGGGATTTCCCAGCTTCTCAGCGCCTCGTCTAATTAACGGGTGTAACCTCGCCGGGCTCAAGGAATCGAAAAGCGCCCGGGGAATAATATCGTTTGCCTTATCGGAATCCCGTTAAGTCGGTCGTTAGATTAACAAGGTCGCCGAATAACTGCGCATGTAATGATGATTCGTCTAATTAGACACAAATGAAAGAGAAAAAATAGAGAGAGAGAGAGAGAGAGAGAGAGAGAGAGAGAGAGAGAGAGAGGGAGTGCACGCATTTTGCTCGTTCGTTTGCACGTCGAGCGAGCCGAACAGTTGTAGGCGTTGATCTTAACGGCGCGAGCTGACCGGCTCGTATTACTTTATAACCGCTAATTATCGCCATTTCGAAAGCGTCTCCACCCTCGAGAGAGCGCGCGCGAGTTTCTTCGACAGACATACGGCAATGACGCAATACGACGGCGACGACGACGACGACGACGACGACGACGACGACGACGACGACGACGACGACGACGACGACGACAACAACGACGACGACGACGACGATGACGACGATAGCGGCGGCAGCAGCAGCAGCAACAACAACAGTAACAAGATCGGCGCGGCGCGCCGCCGCGACGTCCTTGCGGACCTCGCGCCTCGTGCGAAACTGGGTCAACCGGCCCGGCCGCCCTCGGTCTCCGCACGTTCCCGTACGAGTGTACGAGCGAGCGAGCGAGCGAGCGGGCGAGCCAAGTCCGTGTTCTCCGATGGGCGGAAGTTCGCCGTTTTGCGCAACCGATCAATCTGCCCCGGGCGGCAGCCGTCTGTCTGTCGGGTCGAGACGAAACGCGCGGCGCGTAGAGAAAGTCAAAATACCGACGAGGACCGCGTGTCTCCTCTTTCGCGTTCGAGCGAGCATTTCGCTGTGTTTTCGGCGCGATACGCGAGGTCTCGCAGAGCTGAGGTCGCCCGACGGGCAGGTGGTCGCGGGGCAGAGGTCGCGCGCTGAGTAAATAACGTTATGCCGGGACGGTGAAAGTGATTAATCGGCGTTTTCGTGAAATCATCGCGCCAGGTCCTGCCGTGAGAACTCGGCGGAAGCCCGGCAGCCGGGCTCCTGAGCTTCGCTCAGTTCTGGGTCTGTTTTGTCGTTTTGTGGATTGTGGACTCTTGTTTTATTGGCGTTTTCCTCGCACGTTGTTCTTGCGCGATCCCGATTATCAATTCTTCATTTTACAGACTCTCGAGTCTGAATTCTTTATTCTTTCTCTTTATTCTTCTTCTTTTCCTTATTCTTTTTCTTATTCTTTATTCTTCATTTTCTGCGGTCTGCAGGCTCTTGGTTCTTCGCTCTTAGTTCCTGATTCTACCTTGCGCTTTTTTCGCTCCTGATTCTCGGTTCTCCATTTTCCACTCTACCTCGTTCATTCGCTCAACCCGTCGAGTGGTCTCGGCACGTCTTTAGCTACTCCACTCGAAGATACGCATAATAAGGCGCTTTTTTTGCGGTGGGAATGAAGCGACGAAGTGGGCCGGTAATTGATGAGTGTCTGCACTCGTCAAGGAAGCTGAAGGGGCGTATTGGTGCTCGCGAAGATGCACGACGAGACGTGTGCATGGAGAAACGAAATTTCCTCACGATGGAAACAATGTTCAACCTGAGCAGATTCAATCTCAGGCCTGCATGTGGCGGACCAACCGCCTCTAGTCCTCCATCGTTGATTGCATCTTGTAGTTGAAGTCAGAGGTTGTCGGTCTGTCTCGGTTTTTCTTTTCTTTCAAGTTGCTTGTCCGAGAAAATTGGCGTAAATCTGGGTCTTGATTCTCTCCTCCCGATTCTTTCTTTCGTTTTGCGGACCGTAGATTCTTATTTCGCTTTATACTCGTCACACATTGTGTTCTCGTGATTCCAATTTATTAATTCATCATTTCACGTTCTTAAGCCCGAATTCTTCGCTCCAACCTTCATTCTACATTCTCTCTCGTTCTTAGCTCCTCGTTCTTCATTCTTCCTTTCACATTTTTCGCTCTTCATATTCTTAACTCTCCATTTTTCATTCTACTTCATCTTGCCCGTTATTTGCAGCCCGCAAAAAATAAGAAAGAGACAAAAGAAACACTCGGCCGAAAGGCTCGTGCGCGATAAACGGTGCCGTGCTCCGGCCGGCGCGGCCGTCGACACGCGCCAGCGAAATGATAACTGTATCAACAGTGACAACCGCGTATCTGATCGCGAAACTGCGAAACTACGTTCGAGCTATCGACATCCGCGAGAGCGGCGTCACGACAGTCGTTAATCGCGGCTCCGCCGTGTCTCGATTCCGCTTCGTTGGTTATGCATTAGCGCTTTTTGCGCCGGCCTGCGCTGTCGAAACGCGGGTTCAAAGGCCACCCGGTGTAAGTAAAGCTCGTAATGCCGCGTCGACTCCGCGCCGCCGCTCCGCGCGATAGTAATTCACATTGTACGATGTGGCCGTAAGTAAGCGAGACGTCGCGGATTTTTCTGCGAAACGACGGAGTAACGTTTCGCAATTTCGCACCTCTGACTTTCGGGCTAATTAACGAACACGGACACGAGGCGGTTCGAGCCGGCGAGCGTGGAGGGAACGAAGACACTTCGTTCGGCTGCAAATCTGGAGTTGGAACTCGAAGGATTCCGCGGTAGAAACGCAAACACTCACGCAAACACGCATGCGCGCGCGCGCGCGCGCGGGCGGAAATAAATTCGAGAATGCGCCGATCTCGACAATATGAAGAAAGACAGATAGAAAGAAAGAAGATACTCAGGCCGTTAATAAATATTGTCGGTCAATAACAAAAATTTCCACCCGTCCTGCGCAACTCTGAAAAAACCCTTTTTCTCTTTTATTCTCGAAACACATTTTCTTTTCTTTTAATTGTCACGTCGCGCTTATCGTTCCGCAATCAATTTGGAACTTTACGACCTTCGGAATCGTCCGAAGAGAGAGCAACGCGCGCCGTTGTGTGCGCACTTTTGACTTCCCGCCGTCGGAAATCAATTAAAAGATCGCCCAAGAGAGATCCCACGACATTTAGAGGCCTCGATTTTACGAACCGTGCGCATTTTTTTCTCCTCGCTCATCGTCGGAACGGTATCGTTGCCGGCGACCTCGTTAATCGCCGAAGCTAATTAAGACGCGTACTATCCGCGACTCGCGCTAATAAGTACACCCTGTAGTAACGCGGGACGACATCATTAAAGTGCATCCAACGGCTGCGCGAGTGTGTGTGTGTGTGTGTGTCGTGTGTGCTATATTCGCGGCACGTTCGCGACTTTGCATTAACTCTGGCAGCCGAGACGACTACATACACGAGGAGCGTCCGCGGTTCCGCGTACTTTTTGCGCGGATAATCACGTCCGCGACGAGTCGCGCGGCGAGTGAAATTAGTAGCCCGATGCGAGGCAACGGAGACAAGATCGCATGCAAATACAAGGCCGATCCGTCAGGAAGTACAAATACAGGGTGCTCTTTCTCCCCCTATCCCCTCGGCCCGTAAGAGGCCCGTAAATCTCACGAGGACGACAGAGACGAAGGATATCTCTGGAAGGAAGGAAGGAAGGAAGGAAGGATGGCAGACGCTCGCTGTGTTTTCTCGCCGAAAGAAACGTGCATTGTCCTTCCGACGATGCAGACGCGGCGCGACTCGCGTTCATCATCGCGTCGGGATTTCACGATCTTTTAGGAGCGTCAAATATATCGTCCGTTTTTTCGAACACCGTTACGTGGCTCTACAACGTCGCGCCGTCGAACGTTGCGCGATTGAAAGACGTCGCGGATTATTCGTTTGCATCTTTCGATCCGGCACGTGTGTGTGATTTTTTTTCCTTATTTTATGCAAATCGATTTCTCCGACCCGTGCAAAAAGAAAGGAAACAAGAAAAACGACACGGTGTGATTACCAATGAAAGATAATTCACGTACGAGGCATCTTACATACATGTGTAAAGTAACAACCTTGCATTCAGTTGAATAAATAAATAGATGAATAATTATATCTAGCGTATATTTTTTTACGGCGAGATCGAGCGCCAGGCGTCTCGTAAACATCCGTTCGCAAGCACTCGCCTGCGATTTCGATACTTTCGAAATGGTAGAAGACACTCGGCTTTCGACCGAACTTTCGGCTTTTTCGACGCGTCGCGAGGCCTTCGCGGATACTAGGTCAGCGTACACATGCAGCTATGCATTTTCCGCAACCTCCGTAATGCTCCGTCTTTGTAATGGTCTAAACCGCTCTTATCCGGTGTTCTAATTACACCCTTAATTACACGCGCACGCCGCGGAGTCTTTTCACGAAGCGCGCCAAGCGTGTGTTCAACGGCGTGAAGTCGTCTCCTCGCGCGCCCGCGAAGCAAGCAGTAAGATTTATATTTCGATGAGAGAGCTGGAAAGTTGCGAATCTTCCAGAGGAATTTGACCCCCTTAACAGGTCTCGCTTTATTACAATCGACCTCGAGAATTCACGTCGTTATAATTACACGCGAGATGATTCTGCGAGCTGGACTACTTTTTCTCCCGGCGTAATCCCGGCGCGGAGGTCCAGCGTGGGCTAAAAAAGAATCGGAAAAAAACAGCCGAGCTGAGTTCGCCGCGATTGCGCAAATTTCGAGTCCCGGCGAGCCGAAGGATCCAGACAGATCGCGACGTGACGTGAGGAGAGCCGCGACTGCAAAATTTATTCGGCGGCGAAAGGTTAGGTAAACTGAATCGTAGTGGCTTGTGTATGTATAATACGGATACTCCTTCGTCTATCGAGAGATTCATCTTACCGCATAATACGAGCGAATCCACCTCCGGTTGGAAAGTTGAATAAATCGGACGGATTTATCCGTCCGTCCGTCCGGACGCTCCGGTCAGCCTGATGATCGCGCCTCACTGAGCTAAACGCTCGGCTCGTTCCCAACGAACAAGAGATCACAAAAACGGTGAGATAATTACTCCTGGAAAATTAGAACAGTTGCTTCGCCACGCGTACGCGTCCCGAGAACAAAAGTTTGTCCACAACTCGCGCGTTCCGACAGATTCTGTCTTTGCGCGATTCCGCGATTCGCAAAGAGGAAAAGATCGTCCATCTCGTTGATTTGCGTCCACGCAGGCGCGTGTCTCACAGGAGACACCTAGTTGCACAAGAAGACACGGGGAGGACATGGTCGCGGAGGAGCGAAGGAAGGAAGGAAGGAAGGAAGGAAGGAAGGAAGGAAGAAGGCAAAACACGGAGAATTTCAGCGCGAAAACGGCGCAACGTTTCTCCCTCGACCGGTCGCGGCTGCTTCCACCTTCGTTCGGAGGAGAGCACGTAGCCGAGTTTCTACGAGGGTCCTGCGCACCGATGATCGCAGCCAGTGGCAGGTCGGGGCGACAGGGCTACGTGCTTTTCGCGTACGGCTTCCCGGGCCGATGACGAAAATGTCAGCGCGACGCGACGCGATCCCGCGACGACGCTTGATTGAGGAAAATGACACTTCGCCATCGGGAAACATTCTTACGGCAGGCGCCATTATATTACGGATTCGATCGGCGCGTCGACTCGCCGCTCGCGCCGCGCTCTATCCAGGTAATTATTCGCACCTGCCGCTGGCCCCCGCGCTCCTGCACCTATGCGGGAGCCTCGGCAAACGAAACGACCGCTACGGCGCAACTCTGCAGAAATTTCTCTCCGGCGGTTGCAAGCAAACCTGCCTGCCTGCCTGCTCGCTTGCCTGCCTGCCCTCGGCTAAGCTGCGCCAGGCTCTAAGCTCGCTCGCTCGCTCGCTCGCTGCAATCGCGGCTGACCGGCGAGCCGCGGCTGCGACGCTGTGCGCCATCCCGTTGCCAGCTGATAATTATTGCCGGTACCAGCTGTGCCGACATCGGGACCTCGATCTGTCTCTTTTTCCCTCCCGATCCTCTCCCGATCCTTCTCTCTTTTTTTTTTCTCTCTTCGACGCACTCCGAACGGGAGATTCTGGGATCCGAGGACTCCCCGAGGAGCCTCGGCCTCTTCCGACAGAGCGATCAGCGCGGAGCGTTGCGCAAAGAGGCTATTATTAGACGTCCTCCTCAGATTTCTCGAGCGACGTGGAGAATCGATGGCGCCGTTGCTTGTTTATTTATCTGGCAAGTGTGTCGGGGAAGCCGAGGGTTTCGAACCTCGATGAGGTGATAAGGGGCCAGATGCATCTTTCACGGTCGATGCAATTTCCACGCGATCGACGAACGCTCTCGGGGGGGGGGGAACGAGTGGTGGACTCGGTCGGAAAAATGCGCAAGAAGAAGCGAGGGAAACGACGAGATCTTCCTCGGGGGAGATCGCCTTTAGTTAAATTGGTCAAAGAAACCGCGGTTAAGAGGGCATCCGGTGCTTCTAGGACACTCTGTATAACACAGCGGATAGGTGCACCTCGCTATAGGTGAACCACTCGACTATCAACCTGGCAAATGTCAGAGTATCCTGCCGTCGTCGGAACCTGTCCTGCACTCGTGCAGCTCTCGCGAGCGCGAGAGCGCGCGCGCGCGCGTGTGGAAAATATTAGACCCCGCAGCTCTAAGTGCTAGGTAGACTGCAACGTGGCCTTATAATTCAAAGTCTATCAGAAACGTATGCCCAATGTCTCTCGGCGAATCGTGGATTCGCCCGTGAAATTCAGCCGAGTCCGATCTAGCTAGAGAAAATCCACGAAACGGAGTCCGCAATGTGGAATTCCTCGCGACCGCTGGGAGAAAATTAGGAGGAGAGTGCCGAGCCGGTTTGACAGACTTGACGGGGCATTACGTTACTCGTGTTTAATCAATATTCCATATAATTTAACGCGACGTCCTGAATTTTCTCTCTCTCTCTCTCTCTCTCTCTCTCTCTCTCTTTTTCGTGCGTCGAATTTAACAAAATTCAGCATGTGTAAGTAATCTATAATTTATAAATAATCGCGTTCGCGCGGATAAGATCAATCGGCTCATCGGCGAACGGAGGGAACGGATCTCGCGTCGATTAGGCAAACGACTCACCGCGAGGGGAATTTATTAACGTGAGCGTGAATCTCCGCGTGTGTGTTCGCGCGTGTGCGCACGCGAGAGAACGTGTGAGCGCGCAGTTTAAAATTCGAGCGTTTCGCAACGGAGTAAATAAGCGTAATTACGAGGCTTAAAGTTTTTACCACTTCTCTCCTCATCTCTTTCTCTCTCGCGTTATTTTCTCCGTCCCGATCTCTCCGTTAATCCCACGCCTGATGTTAGAGATACGTTCCAGCGGCTCGTGTAATGTCAATAAGTGAGTATCGCGCGAAACGAGAGTGAGAAATCGATTTTTTTCCATCCCCGCATCCCCGCATCCCCGCGCCTCCTTACGATCCAAAGAACACACATGTGCATTCGCCATTAACATTCCGATAGAAAGCGGTGACTCATTGCTGCTCGGTGTATTTTAAGAGCGGCTAGAAACTGATGAAAGTCATTCAGCGACAAGTTTGTCCTACAATTTACGAGCCGCGTCGTGCGACGCGCCCGCCGAAAAACACGAGTTCCTCGACATCTCCGGCGCAATCCTAAATATCCTAAGCTCGGCCGTATCTTCTCGCGCGCGAGAACTTCTGCCGATCCCTGAATCGGGATGCATCGCGGTCGTCAAGTGGATCTCTCGGTCGATGATTCGTCCGAATCGCAACACCCCGGGCGATAAAACTTTGACCCTACTCTGAGAGAAAACATATCTGAAAAATGAAGAAATATTTATTCAGTGGGTGCTAATGATATGACCTCCCCCTTAAATTCTTTCATTTAAATGGAAGAAACGACCGCTCTCGAGTGAAAAGCTGAACGGTTTTAAAATGTATATTACCCTCCCATTTGGAGAAAATGTTTTCTGCATGCAAAAATACTTATTAAAGTAAATATTTATTTTTTTTTATTTATTTATTGTATTTACGGGGAACCATTCCTTCGGTACAACGCGCTGCGTGTGCAAAGTCTTATAATAACAATAGTATTGCGATTACAGAGAACCCGAAAGAAAAAAAGTGCTTTGATGTGAAGAAGAAAATAAAAATACCGGTAAAATGCAAAGGAGAGGAAAAAAAATAACGAATGCAAATACAAATGTATTATCAGTATTCAGCGAATAAATATCTCCCATCTTTTTATCATTCGGACACGTCCGGTGTGCACGTGCGAGGAGACTGCGATTCGCCGAGAATAATCTGTGTGCTTGAATCTGAGAATAATCGGGCAACTTAATTCGGAATATCAAATTATCCGAGTGTTTACCTCTCGCGCCATAACGGATTATACATTATTAACGATACAACCGGGAAGCCGACGACTCTTCGCCGTGCCGTACTCAAAGATAATCGAATTGTTTCGCTATCTGAAGGATCGATCGTTCGGTCGATCGTTTTCTCATGGTCGAGACGTTACGCTGCATGCTCGATCGGCGCCGATCGATAACGTCGAAAAATCAAGTCCGCGAGCGGTTCGCGTCCAGAAATATTTCGTACCCCGCTTGATCGATCGACCCACGTGACTTTCCGCCTCGGGCGCCGATTTTTCCTCCCCCCGCTCGCATTCTGCCTCTCTTTCTCTCGTCCGGTCGGAACGAAGCCTAGGATCGCGTCAAGGAGAGAAATTCAGCAGGCTCGCCGTCTAAGATGTCTTTTACGGTGATGACCTCACGTGTCCTTCCATCGTCTTCCTCCCGGGCATCGTCGGCAAAAAGGACTATTAATAATCCGCCTTGCTTTCTCATCTTGTTCAATGAAACGCGCATCAAGTTCGATAATTGATCGTGTAACCGGCAAGGAAGCGTACGACAAAAGTTTCCGCGTTACGTTACATCGTCTTACGATTGTACGATTGACATTTGAATTACACAAATTATCGCGACATATTATCGCGGACAAAATTATCCTTCGGTCGCAAACACCGTCGCGAAGAAGCTCTCCCCTCCTCGATGAAGCTCCAAGTCCGAAACATTACTCTCGATCACGCGCGAGCGATATTATAGTCTCCTTTTCCATCTAAATTTCTTTTTATTGCAATTTCTTCGTATTTTCTAATAACGCAAGAATTATCGCATAAATTATCAGCAACGTTGCATCTATCAAGAAACATAAATATTTCAACCGCAGGGACTTCTCCTGCTGCCAACATACATAAGTAACACGCACGGAACGAAAAAAGCAAGAAATATAGGCAAAACGTCGCCAGCGTTCCGCAGTTGCAAAACTCCCCGGCGCAATTTCTACGCGCATGACCCCCCCCCCTACGTGTACCACCAGTTCCACGCGGATATTCTGCACGGATACTGCCGCGGTTCATCCTTTCCGTCATCTTTTCCTTTCCTTTCCTTCTTTCTTCATCGGCCAAAGACGGCCCTCGATCGGCACGACGCGCGCGTCCTCATAATCGGCGCTTGGCAAAGCCCACGTCGTGCAGGAGCACGACGACAGTCGTCGTCGTCGCGTGGATTACAAAAGCGTCGGGGCGGTCATTATGCCGCGGAGCGTCGCGACGCGGCGCGCTCGCGCGCGTCCCAGATATCTGCCGCACACTCGCAAGAGCGCGCGCCGGAGACTTCAACGCCGGCACACACACCACGCGCGCGATCCCACGCTCGGAGATGCGTATCTCCGCCGTCTGCCTCCTCCTCGGCCTTTGTTTTGGCCTGTATATACGTCGCGTTTCCTGCCGTTTTCTACTCCTCAACCCGCTATTCCGCAACACCCTCCGTCCCGCTTTTCCCGTTTCTTCGTTTTTTCTTTTCATCGGTCCTTTTCTTCTTGCTCCTGCGGACAGGATCCACGGTGATGGATCGACGCGCGTCGATCGCCTCCCTCGGCCGAAACTCCAGGATTGCAGCTGGAGGAGGCGATCCGCGAGCCGCTCCTTCCGAGCAATTGAGGAAATTGTGAGTGATAATAAGAATGTGGGCACAGCGGAAGTCCAACGTTCCGCTTGTACGGTATAAGAAAATGCTCTCTCTCTCTCTCTCTCTCATCTCTCTGCATCATAGATGTAAATTGACTTTCCAAATTTCCGACTTGTTTCGCGTTTCCTTCTTCTTCTCCTTCGTTTTCGTCCTTTCTTTACTTCACTTTCTTCTCCTCCCTCGACTGCGATTTTTACGACCAACGCGGAATTATAGAGTTCTAAATTAAGATAAAAATAGCGAGGAATGTGCCGTGTGCGAGCCCGCGACGCGCACGATGGCGCCGAAAATAGCACTCGTAGAGACGACCGGGCGCGCTTTTATTCGGCGATCGCATATCCGGCGCCATTTATGCCCGTAGATAAAGGGATGCTCTTTGTCCAGGCGTTTTTCTCGAAAAAAACAAGCGCCGTTCCTGGGGACGCGAGCCGGACCGGAATCGAGACGATCAAAATTCCACGCACGGTTTCCCGGACCGTGAATAACAGATTCATCCAAATTCCACGAGCGACAAACAGCGGGGCTGCCGTGTCGCGTCGTAAAAATCTCTCTCGGCCGACGTAAAGGCCGATTTTAGGCCCGAATCCGGCGAATCCGACCGGCTCGTTAAACGTTACTCTATAAAGACTCTCTCTCTCTCTCTCTCTCTCTCTCTCTCTCTCTCTCTCTCTCTCTCTGCTTCGACCACTCGCAGAGAGTGAGCTATTCCACGCTCGCGCGAGATTAAAAAACTAAAGTAGCTTCATGCAAATCGCGCTCGAGCCGCTGGCGATGTTAAAGATGCGTGTCTCCGCGAGTTTTACAAGATATTAAAGTAGCTTTATGCGTAGACGCGACGGATTGACTCTGCCCGACGTAAAGTGTAACGTGAGAAGAGACGCGCCATCGCACGTAAAAATGCCCTCGTCGAGAAGAAGAAGACCCTAGCAAGAAAAAAAAAGAAAAAATGTAGAAAATTACTCGAGGCAAGGGGAGAGTGAAGTCTGCGCCCGTCGTCGTGAGCAAGTCAGAATTGCCCGAATTTCCGAATCCCGCGGACGTTGACGACGCGTTGCGCGAGCACGATCGCTTTTCTCTCGCGTTGACGCGAGCGCAAAGGTCCATGCGCGACCTGCGCACGCATGGTACATATGTGCGCACGTCATACGACACACACGCCATTAGCGCGATTTTCTGTAGTTAATTGATAGCGTGGCGCGGTCGCGGTACCGTGGGCAGCTGGAATTTTTCGCCGATTATTCGTTTCGCAGGCCGCGATCACGCCGCGCCGGGACGAGCAGAAGCGCATACATCGCGGCCGATTTTACGCGAGAGGCCGAAACGGCAAAAGTGGAGCGCGCGAGAGATGGCAAAAAAGAAGAGAGACACAGACCGCTTCGACTATCGAGCAGCCTCGCTTGTTGATTCATCGGCGTGACGTTCATTTGATCCGCGGTCGTGGGCACGCGTTCGGGTATGATCGATGACCCCGAATATCGATTTGACTGTAATTCACGACACATCTTACGTCAGTCGATCGATCGATATTCAACCGACTTGGCCGAGATACAAATTAAAAACCTGCGCAAAGACTCAAATAGAAATTGGAATACAAATTAATGCGAGCAGCTGGCCTTTCTTCGCATTCTGCTCGTATATACGTTTAACTACTAACCTCCTCCCTCTTTTTCCCCGCTCGTTAAATTAATTATGCATTTTTGCAGATGTTTTACGAGAATTTTTAAATATGGCCGATGGCTTGAGGTCTGTTTTCGTACTGATTTCCGACGTCCTTAATGAGCCGAAGTTTATAAATTTTTCATCCGACTCGTGCTTTATTTCTTTCTTCCCTTCTTTTTTTATTTCGGCTCCTCGGCGAGAGAGACCGACGCATCGCGTCGAAAGTGACTTCCTTGTTTACCCGCGGCGGGAGATGCGCGCGTGAAAAATGCAATTTTGACGATAATCGCGATCGCGCTTTCTCCTCGGTAGCGCTCGTTTGCATCGTATCGTAATTTTCCATCGAAAATAATCGCGCCGGCTTTTCAAGGAAATCGTTATTAAGTAACGATTTCCTTGAAAGTATTTCCATTAATTGCGATCCCTGCGCCCGATAAGCGGCCAACGGGTGTCACGAAAACACCGTCGTGGCGAATCGCGCATGATACATAAATACTCACACACACACACACACACACACACACACACAAGGATCGTCTTCCGACTCTCCCGAGAAAAACGAGCGTGTCAGACGATCGTATTTTTGATCCTAGTTGCGTCCGGCGTAATTTCCTCTCGAAACGCACATCGTGTGGGCGATGAAGCGACGCGTCGCTTCTCTTCAGCACGATTGATGAACCTACCTCGCGCGCGCGCGCGCTCGCACCGATGAAGCACGAATGGAGGAGAGGCTGCGTCATCGCGAAGATTTCCAGCGCGCGAAAGAGGCGACGACACCTCCGTCGCCGTTAAGCCGCATGTAACTTGGCGCAGATTACACGCGCATCCGGAACGCGTGGCCGCGATCGACAAAGAGATACACGGCCGCGTCGATCCGCGATTACGCGCCGATCCTACGCAGAACAACTGTGCGCGACCTTCGTCGCTGCGATTTCGTCCAGGTATCGAGAACTCGGGCGTCATCGGAAAGGACTCACTTACTTTCGGCGATCTTTGCTAATCGGGAGGCGCGAAGGGAGGTTGCTTGCGTCGATTTAGCGACGCAGAGAGTGCCCAAACGAGCAGCCTCACGTGAATCTTTGCCGCACGAGTCTTGACATTAGCGCCACGTCGTGAAGTCTGATCGTCCCAGGCAGAAATATGGCGTGATTTCGGCTTCGAGAGCGGAGCCATCTTGGAGAAGGGGTCGATACCGATCGATTACAGCTGATGTCTCAATTTCAATGTTCCTCTGCTGCGTCGGCGAGAGATTTCCCTCCGAAGAGAAATTGTTCTTGTCAAGGATACTCGGAGCTTTCGAGAGATCCTAAAGCGGGATTTCGAAAGAGAGACGCGACCAAGGAACTCTCTGCGACGTCGCTGGACGTCGGCCTGAGACGGACGCGGCTCGATCACCGAAAAAGTTCACACCTCGCTGGTTGCAAATAATGCAGCTCGCTGCACTTTCGCAACGCGGATAAATATATACCTGCACGAGGCTCGCTCGCTCGCTCGCTCGCGCGCGAGTGCGCACGCACGCACGCGCGCACGCACGCGCGCGCGCGCGCACATTCACACTCACATGCGCGCGCGTGCGGGCAAGGCTCGCAGCGCGCGTACCCACACTTCTGCCCACACGAAGAACACGCGTGTGTACGATACCGGAACGAGCGAGTGACTAACCTCTGGGAATAGAAGAGACGAGGAGGTATCTGCTGCCAGTTTAGTCTCTCGAAGACGTCGGCGTCGGGAGTCCTCTTGCAAGGCAAATCCTGCCGGCTGCTGGCGAATTTTCACGGCGACCAAGGTGACCACGCAGACGAGGGTCGTGTTCACATAAGCGAGGAAGAAGGAGGAGGAGCAGGAGCGGGAGTTGGAGGAGGAAGAGGAGGAGCTGTGCCGAAACTCACCAGGACGCGACCGACGAAAGGTCGTTCACTGAACGATCATGTGGCGGCGCACGTAAGCATGCTGGACGACGCGAGGCGTCGCGGCTCGCAACCGCGCTCGCGCGAACAACCACGCAGGTGCGCGACCGCGCGGCCATGCGACGTGGTCGCTTTCCTGATCCTCCGCAGGAGGACTCAGGACGCGCGGCCGATCCTGTCTGCCGGGCTGAGGCTACAACGGGACGTGACTGTTTTCCGATTTGCGGCAGCTGTTGGTCCAACCTCCTCCTCGAGGTTGGAAGATCCTTGGCCCTCGGAGCGCTTCCGGGAGCCTGGTCCTGCTTCAGGAATCCTTCAGGAAATGGCAGGTTCCTTGCACTCGACTTGGACGTTCGGGCTGGATCCCTTGGGTACTTGAACTACGACGAGTCCTGGCTGCATGAAACGTCGCGAAGGATTCTTTAGAGCCGCAGGACTCTTTTCTAGGTCCTTTTTTCGGACCACGCTGATTAAATTCGTGCAAAATGGGAAGGAAGATGTGGGACGACGATTGGGCCGTCGGATGCTCCGATTGTAATCGATCCTGTCGTCGCTGATTGGGTCCCTCGGACGCAACTCTCGGGACGGATTCTCGGGTCCTCAGGACCACGGGCTCGGCTCCTGTCTGAGACCTGCCTCACCTCAGCACCTCAGCACTCCGCGTTACCTCGTTCGGCACTCGCACGAAACGCGACAGCGGACATGTCCCAGGGGAACCGGAAATCCGTAAGAGGCGGATATCACTCTCACTCGCGGTCGCTCGCGAACGAATTCGTTGGCCGCGACCCACGTGTCGCCCGCTGCGACCG
The DNA here is from genome assembly GCF_003227715.2 of Harpegnathos saltator. Lineage (NCBI taxonomy): Eukaryota > Metazoa > Arthropoda > Insecta > Hymenoptera > Formicidae > Harpegnathos > Harpegnathos saltator. The sequence goes on from NW_020229939.1 coordinate 759,362, forward strand.
TCGCGAGCTGGTCCTCCCAGGCGGGTTCTAGCCGTTCCCGAGGTCCTGCAGGATGCTAACTGGACGCGACGCGACGTGGTACCAGCTGTTCGCGGATGTCGACGCCGTCACGCGGCCGTAAACCGTATTGCTCGCCGGCGACCGAACGACTGTAAGCGCGATGGAAGTGGTGGTAGGACGAAGAGGGGGAGGACGAAGAGCAAGAGGACGAGGAGAAGGTGGAGGAGAGGCGAGGGGAGAGAGAGGCAGGAGGCAGTGGTAGGGTGAGGACTCGGGGAGAGAAGGAGGGCCCTCTTCGTGTTCCTCTTCCACCTCGCCGCGGTCGCCTCGCCGCGGTCCTTAGTCTACCAATTTCAAGTCGACGCGACGCCGTCTTCGAGGAACGACCCGCGGGGCCACGACGACGATGACGACGAGCGATTTCGACAGCGAGAGCTAGAGCTCGGCCGGCTGGACGAGGGGGCAGAGTACCCGGGAGCACGAAGAAACGCTCTACTTCTCCGCTCGAACAATTTGAGGGCAGCGTGACCGTCGTCTTTGAGGAACAGCCACGATGACGATGATAATTACCGATCTCGGCGATGACGATAGTCTGCGCGAGTAGACGAAGAAAGAAGTCCTTGGCAACACGCTGGCTCT
>NW_020229939.1:765000-792500 GCF_003227715.2 Harpegnathos saltator
GCGTGTGTGATACCCCAAAGATCGCCTCTTGCTTTATTTCTCTCCCCCTCGGCCGCCCTCCACCTTCACCTCCCCCCTTCTCCTCCCCCCCCGGCCGTTCGTTCCTCTCTGAGAGACACGTCTCTGTGCTCTCCAGGCGGAGAGCGATTTATACATCTCTTTGTTTGCATTCGATTCAATCGAGTCGCTGGCTACTACGCACTCGAGCGAGAGCGCCTTTACTCTGGCTCGTGGCTAGGTAAATTGAATCGGTGAAATCGATGTGTTAAGTTTCAACGCCGCGATATATACGTGTTTCCGAGTCTGCGACTCTGCGCTTCTTTCACTCGGTCTCCGGCGAGACCGGAGCCCGGAGACCGGAGGGGGGCGAAAGTGGGTGACGGGGCGCGATTTTTCGGGAAATGGAACTCTTCGGGAGGGTGAAGACGCGGTTGTTGTCCACAACGCGATAGTTTTGAGTAATCGACTCGACGTCATCATCATCATCATCATTATCATCATCATCATCATCATCAGCAAACTGGCGAAACCCAATCTGGAAGGAAAGCCCGCTCGAGTCTCCCTCCGGACGCGAAACACAAAATCGCCGTTCGATCGCGCCGCCCGTCGTCGAGGAGCTTATCGCGCGCCTCGCAAAAAGCAGAGATCGCCTTCGCGATCGCTTTCCTTTCGCACAACTTTCTAAAACCGTAGCCTTCGTTCTCCCTCTCTTTTTGTCTCTCTTTGTCCTTTTTTTACATTTCTGAAGTTCGCGGGCGACGCGACGGACGAGGCGGCCGGGAGAATATATCGCTCTTCTTGCGTCGCGCGCATTTCTTTACTTTTACTCACGCGGGGAGTTCTCACCGCGCGCGCGCGCGCGCGCGCGCATTCGTCATCGCGCGCGGCAAGTATGAGCGAATAGCGCGAAACGAGCGTGCATCTCGCGTTTTCCTCCTGCGAGAGCTCGCGTTCTCATCCGGCGGTGGCGGCGGCGGCGGCGGCGACGACGACGCGAGATGCTCCGTCGCGATAATTCCGTCCCAAGGCAGGACTCGATCCGCGAGTTCGCTCCATAAATCGAGCGTTGCGCAAACCGATCCCGTAATGAATGCTAGAGATGCCCGCCGACCTACTATATAATTGATAGGAAGAGCAGCTGCTCGCTCGGCGGCGCGGACGGCGCAGCGAATTCAATTAAAAGCCGGTGAGCGGCCGTCGCGAGGATCCATCGATCCTCCGCGACGACACTCGCTCGATTAGCCCGGCCGGGCTTTTTACGGCAGGCAGGAATCTCGCGGACATGGCCGATGCAGGGCGCGGCGATAACGACCAAGCGGCACCGCGAACGCAACATGGTTGATAGAGGTGAAGGTACCACCTCACGCGACTGCAAGAAGGACTCGAAATCGCGCGCGTCATTTTACTTTTCTGCTCCGTCTCGTCGGGAAACGACTGCTCAGTCTCGACGACGTCGACGACGGTCCGTTAACGACGCAATCCGCACTTCCGCGCTCCACACTCGGATCTGCCGAGATTCTCCGCGGGCAGAGACAAGCGCGGATGTTCGATATGCCGGCGGACAATAACGCACAGCGCGCGAGATCCTAATCTCCGGTAAGAGGAGAGAAACCTCCTCCTGTTCGACCTGATGATGAAGACGACTCGAACGTTCAGACTCGAGGTGTATCCGCCGCTTTTAGCGTTCTTCCGTTCCACCATTCCACCTGAGCGCTCCAGATCGAGGCGGAAATTGCAGCGAGATTTTTTTGAGCCGCCGCCGCCGCCGCCGCCGCCGCGGTAAGCTCGTCTCGCTGCAATTCTATCGCACCCGCGAGACAGACAGACAAGGCAGGGGGGAAGGGGGGAGGGAGAGGGAGAGAGAGAGTCTCTTCGCAGCTATGCAACTATGTGTGCACCGTGCATGCGTTATGCGCTCGTTCTCGAAATGCACTGACGCTTGGGTGCTAATCACAGCCCGAGGCGCAGGGGCGTATCGGGGGCGGCACGGCGGAATATCTTGCCCCCGGCGGGTCGTCGATCTTGCCGACCTACCGATTCTTCGATCCGCGGCTCTCATTCCGCGGTTTCTTCCTCGGCTTTCGTCTTCTTTCCTTTTTCCCGGTCGCGCGGTATCGCGCGCGATCGTGACTTCGCGCGGCGACCGAGCGCGGAATCCCGGCTATGTCGCGAGGTGCGCTTCGGATTGGATTAACATGAGGGATCGAGGGAGAGAAGGGAGAGGTACACGTGTAAAATGACGGGAAGAAAAGTCGAGCGCGTTGCGCCGGCGAAAGAAGGGAAGGGGAAGGTGAAAGAAGCGGGAAGGAAAATATACAAGGGGGCTCCCCGAGGGGGCCGCCGCCGCCGCCGCCGCCGCCGTCGCCGTCGCAGCAGCAGCTTTGATTAATTAGCGGTCGCCCGTACCCGCTCGGCTTGTCATTTCTCGTTGCGTATAAATCGCGCGAGTCGATGTACGACTGCAAAATAAACAGCGCTCGGCGCATAGAAAATCGCAGCATCAGCATCGTTATCGCCGCGCGCGCGTCAATCTCCGCGCCTCATTGTCGATAGATTAAGGCAGATTAGGCGGACCTACTTTCGGATTACGTTCGCCCGTCCCGTCGCGTTTCTGTTATGGAACCGACGTGCTATCCGGGGCTATCGGCGCAGCGGCGCATCAATTATCGACGACATATCGGCGAATTTGTAGTCGATTTTCCCTCGGCGGGAATGCAAGCCAGGTGAGAGATGCCCGGGACCGATTAGAAGCCGTGTTCGCGAATTGAACTTCGCCAGTAATTTATATAGATAACAGATATAACTCTCGTGTTGCTTCGATTAATACCTCGCAACAAAGAGCAAAGGTTCGAGTATCCTACTTTCCAGCGGAGAAAGGGGAAGGCGGAAAAACGACGCACAGAAACGGGGTGGAGCTCGCTTTTGTCGGCTCATTTCTGCGGCTGCCGTCGAGCGCGAAGGTGTACTCGTCGAAAGGCGAAACTGAGACGTCAGGGGACGTCTCTGTCCTGACGCCCGCGCCGTTTCGAAGTCGGCGGCGCGTTTTGTTCGAATACTCGCTGAGTAATCGTACTTGTTATTCAGCGAGAGGAGACCCGCGGGAAAGAAATCTGCGCGCGTGTTAACTAGCAAATTGGGACGTCGCAACGCGAAATTCTCGATCTCCGAAATCGAAGCCTTCGCCTTCGTTCATCGTCGTTCGTGAATCCGGCCGGATCTTTCCTTCCGTGTTTCAACACGATTTACTCCGCGTTGATTCGCAGCGTCGTTTCGGCCGGGCAAAATTTCAATCGACCGCTGCCCAACTGAGGAAAAAGTTATTCACACTGGCGTTAGCGGTGATAACCATAAGTGTATCTCGTAACCACAATTGTTTCGAGGGACAGTAAAAAGATCGACAATCGAGGCCAGAGATAACTATATAACTTAATAATATCAATTATATCTTTTCTCACGGTATCTATCGGCGCCAGTAGTGTGATAAAAGTTTTCATCCGGAAGGTGAGAGACGATCTTCGAAAAGTGCCCGAGTCCCTCCGCTTATCCGACGAAGTTGAAAACCGCCGAAGACTGATCGAAAGAAATGTTTGGCGTTTGGCAGTTATAATCGCACACTGCTGGAGTTATACTCAGGAGAGGCATTTTTTGGCGATGATGATAACCGTGCGCCGCAATTACTTTCTCATACTCAACTGCGGCCAAAAGCCAGCGTAATTTCAGCAACATTAACCATTCCCCCTCTCTCGGTGCGAATCGCTCACGCGAACTCACCTCCCGTGGATTCGCGACGTGGCACACGCAGTCCGCGACTGTGCATGAATCGATGAAGACGCAGCGAGCAGCGCGTTGTAATAGGTAGTAGAACACACACACACATTCTCTCTCTCTCTCTCTCCCTCGCTCTTTCTCTCCTTGCCGCGAGTACGGCGAGCCAGCGAACAAACGCGGCATTCGCGATGCACGAACGCACGCCGTCGAGAGTACTCTATTTGCACGCTCGCGAAAGACGAATAACATTCGCGGCGTTGAAAGATGTTGCCTCGGTAGCCGGGACTTTAATAAATATATGGGCTATGCAGAGCCACGAGGCTCTCTTCTCTCTCTCTCTCTCTCTCTCTCTCGCCCGGCTGCTCTCTGCGGTCTTGGCCGCCGCAAGCGAGCGAGCGCGCGCGCGCGCGATCATCGCGGCTCCGCGCGCGATCATCGCGGCTCCGCGCGCGGCGCTCCACAAAGTTGCGTCTCCCTGTCGGTTGCGCTCTACAAAACTGCGCGCTCGCCGCGGCTGTGTTCTCTCGAGAGCCGCAGACAGAGTCGACGTAGGAGTATGGAAATATATATCGCGAGAGCGAATAGCCAGCCACTTCTTCAGCGCGGCTATCTAACGCGCGATCGCCTCCAATAAGAAGTACACATTCGAGTATGGCCGGCGATCCCGAGGAGATCGTAGAGAGAGAGAGAGAGGGAGGGAGAAGGGGCGGGGGAGGGATCGCGATAAAGCGCGGGGATCCCGGAGATCCGAGCGGATGATGGGAGATCGAGATGATCGTCGATTAATTTTTGGCCCGTCGCGCGGGGCTCAGAACCGCGATCCGCGCTCGCCCCAAAGGAGAGATCTAATCGCGAGGATTTAATCCCTAAGTAGACTCGCTCACAAGAAAATGCATAGATACGCATCGGCGATATACCGGTTACCTGTTGGACAAGCTGCTGCGCGCACGCCGGATCCCCGGGACATAAGAACTCGACAATACGAGAATGCGCGCGCGTTAGAGTAACCTCGTCCGATTGTTTCCGCAAAAGGATACGATCGGGAGGAAAAGTCGCTCGAGTTAGCTAACGAAGTTAACGGAGAGAGCCTTACGAATTCCCGGGTCGCTCGCGGCGGCCATTCCGCGCGCGGCTGACTTCGCGGCGGATTCCAGCGGGTCCTCGCGCCTAATGATTTGTAACAATAATCTCGCAGGACCAAAAAGGAAGAAGAGCGGAAGATGAAAGCGGCAGATATCTTCAAGATCGAAGCGGCCGATGATAGCGCACTCGCAAGAATTCGGAGTGCGAAAATCTCTCGAGGAACGGCAATCCTTAAACGGAATCTGGGGATATCTCTCTTTCTCTCTCTCTCTCTCTCTCTCTCTCTCTGCTGCTGCTGCTCGCGTCGGCGATCTCAAGGAGACCCTCGCCAAACGCCAAGGAAAAACTACAGCCGAACGATCCGAGCGATCCCGACAGCGGGATTCCTGAGCTTTCATCTAAATCGATCACCCGCGCAAGTTTATTCAGCCGGCGGTAACGCGAAATCGCGTGTGTTCATAGACGCGAGCGATCGCGAGCGCGCAGGATTCGCGCGATGGGCGAAGGAAGAAGAAGGAAGGGAAGAATTGATGGACGTCTCCGTCTCGGGAGAAATAGCGAGTCGACTCTGGAATCTCGCGCGCGTTCCATCGGCGATATCGCCGCGGCGTTATCGCGTCCCGATTCCTGGCGTTTCGCTAGCCCGATCGATAACAACAAAGGCGTGACAGCCGCGCTCGGCCGAAGCTCGGCGCGCGCCAACTGCGCGATTATCGCGCGAGTCGCGGGCAGAGGCGAGGGGAGCGCGAGCGGGTGCGATCCGGCGAGACCAATTCGGATCGCGATTTGTGCGCTAATTGCGCGCGCGCGCGCGCGCGCGGTATCTCATGCCTTGCGCCTGAGCCTTCTCGCGGGAGCGGCTTCGGCCGTTTGGCGAAACCGCGCGCGCGCAAAAATGACGGGCGAGCCGACGATCGCGAAATTTATCGTGAATCCCCTCCGGGGATCCCAGGCCGGCCAAGCGCGGCCGAGCTCCCTCGCGAATCGAGCGGCGCGGGTGTAAAGAACGGCGAAGCGCCGCGGCGGAAGATCGGCCGCTAAACGTAGGTAGAAAAGCTCGTGACGGCCGAGATACGTCGGGCGAGATCTCAGGATCGAGTTTCAGACATTTAAATTAGATACTAAAGATCTCTCCCCCGCGAGAGCGCAAAAATCCCCGCGCGAGCGCTCGCCCGCGCTGAATAATAGAGGTGATTATTTACTAAAAGCGTACATCTCGCGCGCGCGGCCTCGCTTGGCCTCGATCTTGAGATGCATTATGCAGGATTGGCGCATTATCCGGGGTAATCTGCATTTTGAGCCGCGCGCGAGCATCGCCTCGAATCGCCACGGTGCGCCGTTACGAAGAATGTAGCGTGATGCGAGTGCATTCTATACACGACACCGAAACTGTGCGAGATGTGCGATTGTTGCAGCGGATTCCCATCGCGATGGATGTCTCCTTACTCGAGGGGGGAAAGACGCGTAGTCTCAGTGAAACTTCTATCTCTCGCCGCATATTTTTCCCCGTTGTTGTCTCAACAAGCGAAGAATAGCGATAGTAATGTATAATATATGCATCGGTAATGAAGTTCTCATCGATAACACTATAGCGGCGTTGCAGCGGCGCTGCAAAAGTGTAGTCTTCCCGGCTGTAATTACTTCATTACGCAATTATTGTCGAGAAGCAACAAGCTATTTTTCTCCGGAGCGCATTCTGGGGGGGAGGGGAGGGGGAGGGGGAAACGGTCTGGATATTACAGTAATTTCCGCATCCCGAGCTTCTTGCCGCAAGAATGAAAACGGCAGCACAGAAGCTTCCTTTTGCCACAAGATGTTTCATTTATGAGCTGGACCAGGTGGTAAAACGATAATTCTGTATACAAAGCAAGACACACGTCACAAGTACAAGGATCAATCGGACGAGGAGACGATCAAACGGACTTTTCCGTCGCTCTCCAGAAAATCGTGGTAAGCAGAAGCACTTTCGTTCCCTCGACGCGTCGAATAGTCCATTTGTTGGTAGCAGGAGAACGATTTCCTAGGGAAAAATATACACATGTATATATATTTCAAATATTATATTTACAGAGTCCAACGTGAGACGACGAGACGTCGATCCGATCAGCGGGATAAGTTGCGTGACGGCCGTCACGCGTGACAGGACTTCACATTGCGATATAAAAATGGCGATACCAATAAAATATAATAGTTACACCGCGCCGGTCTCGGACGGCAAACGGACAGGCTGTTACCGACCACCCCGACTGCCGCTGCGCCGTCGTCGGTCCGACTATCGAATCTGACACACCCACGCGCGGCGTTGTCAGGGTGGTCGTGAGGAGGCACCGGCTCGGCGATCGTCGCCGACGGGGGGACGTGCGGATTTTTAATTCGCTGTTTAATTCCGATAAGCGGCGCCGGGCGAGTCGACGGCCGGTTGTTTACATGCAAAACGGCGGAGAGCGCGCTATCTTCCGCGTCCAAGTGCTTAAATTAGCCGGCGGCCGACGGCGTTTCTCTTTGGACATCGTCGTCGGCTGGTTAACTCGCAGCGGCAACAGCGGCAACCCGGGAATGTCCCTCGAGAGCGCCTCTCGGCGCTTGCTCTGCCGCCGCCGCCGCCGCCGCCGCCGCCGCCGCGACCTTGGAAGTAATAGTGGTTTATTACAATGAACTAGGATGCACTTTCAGCGCGCTCCTCGCGGCCTTTGAGATGCGCGGAGAGATGCAAAACGCGAGGCCCTGCTCGCTTTTGAAAATTCGCTAAACGTCTCTCTCCCGATAAAAAAACTCGCCGCGATTTATATTACTTAGGCACATATATGGACCAATTTAACTATAACCAATTTAAGTTTAGCTGTGTTAGTGCACTTTCAGTATACAATTTTAATACATTTGCAATTTTCTTCTCCCAGTACCTTAAATTCTGCTGTTATGCTCAAATAGACATATTACGTAATTCCGCCGGCGGAAGTTGGCCGCCGAGGAAAGCGCCGCAAATTGCGGAGTCCTGTCTCGGAGCAAGGAGAAAGAGACGAAAAATCGCGCGAACGGCGCGGAATCCGCGAGAAATTCAGTCGGGCATTAATCGCAGGGGCCCGAAAGCTCGCTAAATGTTACGGGTCCCACGTGTGAAAAATTAGCCGGGCATAAATCACGGAGTCTCCCGCTGTTCGGGAGGACTCGGCTAAATACGAATTACAAGGTTCAACGGTAGCGAGTTCTCTAAAGCGGCGGGAGGGTGGAGGGGAGAGCGCGCGACAGAAAAAATCCTAAAATGTACAAGATATTAATTAGGAGGCAACGCGAACGCGACCGCGCGGATTCGCGACGATTTCAGCCCCGGCGAGGGCAGATGAACCCGATGAGCCGGCAGCGGAGGACGAGGATGTCGCGCACGCAGACGCAGCGCACCGCCGCGGACGTTCGTCGTCGCTGCATGCAGCGCGCGTTGCACCGAATGCACGACGCCGTATGGCGCAGCGAGCGGCGAGAGAGAGAGAGAGAGAGAGAGGGGGGGGGGAGAGAGAGAGAGAGAGAGAGAGAGAGAGAGAGGTACGGACGGCGAGGATCTCGCGCTCGCACGGGAACTTTCTAATGCCTGCATTAATATTTTTGTGCCTGCGAGCTAGAGCCGAGTTGCGTCAAAAGGTCGGGGCTCGCGCGCGCCGTTTCTTGCACGCGCGCAGCGCGAGCGCGCCGTAAAACGGCCGGATATACATCGAATTTAACGGCCGCGAGAGACGAGACGATATTATTCCTGCTGAATAACGCCGCGCGAATCGATATTAATATTACGGCGAGAGCCGCCGCCGCCGCGGCCTCTCTCGTCGCTCGGCCACGACGCTGTCGTCATCCCCGACGGAATAGACCGCGGGTCTATTCGCTCCTCTCCGACCTGCATTCAGCCATCGCCGCGGGATGATTCGGAGAAATTGGGGCTCTCCAAGGAGAGACTGTGCGCGCCTCCCCGGGCTTTCGGCTTTTGTAAGCGCGTGAACTCTCGTGAAAGTAAACGACGTATGTTCAATTAAATGCTGAACTGAAAAGGATTTTTTTTTTTTCAGACACGGAAGTGAGTTTCGAGCCTCTCTCGTTTTTCATTTATCTGTAAACAGTTGGCCGTGCGAAGAAGTAACATAAACAATGAATGATAAGAATAAAGGAGATATAATAAAGAGGAAGATATAAGAGAAAGGGGAACACGCACGATTCGGACGAGGAAGGCAAAGTACACGGGCAATTACGTGTGAACGGAAAATGAAAATGAAATCTGCTTCAAGTTCAATTTTGCTCTGCCATTCTGCTCTTGACGTACATGTAAATCGACATGTACACAATTTCAGGGAGATTACGTTTGATAGGCGATGAAAAATTTAAACTAAATCCACTTTAGCCAAACTTTCCTTTATCCTTTTTGTTCTACATAAATCGACGAACAATTTCAGATACCAAAAATATATATGCATCATTCTGAGTTCCAATGAGCGGTAAAGAATGAGAGCTTTTTCAATTCTACTTTAGTCAAATTTTTCTCCTACGTTCTTCATGTTTCGTGCGACCGATAAACAGACCATTTCAGATGTCAAGCATACGTACGTGTCAAACCAGAACGTTTATTACCTTTCGATGATTTCACCGCGGCGCTTTTCCAGGGCGCGAGGCGAGCATTCGTGTCCGCGCTGGCTGGATTACGCATCGACGAATTTAATTCGGGAAGATAATGAGCGCGCGCGAGGTGGGCGTTCTGATGCGCGTTTCTTCCTTGGGTAGCATAATACAGCGAGGATCGCACGGACTAAGCGATAATATATCAGGGCGCTCCGTTATACGCGCATCGCGTTCCCGTTATCAGGGACAATTACGTGGACCGATAGATATATATCTGAAATGAAACGATCGCTTTCGCGATCGCAGGGGTCCGCAAGTCGCCGGTGACCTTCCGCCGTGTAAGAAGCGTGTAATTTCCTCGCGAGCGCGATCGCGCGCGAACGTTTTGTTGCTAATTCAACGGGAACACCGTCGAGCTCGCCACCGCCGCCGCCGCCGCCGCAGCTTCTTCTTCTTCCTCCTCCTCCTCCTCCTCCTCCTCCTCCTCCTCCTCTCCTTCGCCTACGTCCACGAACAAGAACTCGGATCAGATTTCCCAAGTCATCGGGATTTTTCGCCGTCGGTTAAACGCTAACGGAATTGCCGATCGCGAATGTAAAGGCCGGTGTACAGCAACGCGCGCGCGCGCGCGCGCGCGCGCCGACGCGACGCGCAAAACAACCCGGCTCGGTAATATTCACAGCGTGGATCGATCGATCGCCTCGACCGAATCCCGGAATTCCGGAACATCCTCGCGAATCCTGGGATTTCCGGTCTCTTTCCCGGCGAGCGCGCGATTGGCGACGGCCGGTACGTCTCAATTCCGCGTTCGGCGATCCGCGATCAGGTCGCGCGGATCCTCCCGCGAGGAGCGCTCCCGCAGGGAGGATGATGTACGCGCGACGTTAAGGCAGAAAGCTAAAGCTTAACGGGGGGATACCTTTCCATTAACCCGCGCCGCGCTATCAGTTCGACATTCTCGGCCCGGTCGCGCACGAGTGCAACAAACGCAATAATATGTCTCGCGCGATCCCCGCCGTCGCCGGATGCTTTCGCGCCGACGTGAAATGATATACGACGCGCGGCGGGCATTAAACGACCGTTAACGCGACGTTTAATTAGCGCACGGATAATTAGCGGCGACGCGGGTACTCCGGGGGATTTATCCCGCGCTTATACCCGGCCGAGAAAACGCGACTTCGCGAAATTATTCGCCTCGCGCTTGACCGTTCCTCTTCCTGCTTCTTTTTCTCTCTGCTTCTCTCTCCCCGTTCCTTCCCCCCCCCCTCTCTCTCTCTCTGTCGCTCTCTTTCTCTCTCTCTCTGTCGCACACTCTATCTCGTTTTACAAACGATCGCCTTTGCGCTGCGTCATTTGCCACGACGGCGTGATTTCTATCGATAACTCGTTAAGCGTCCTCGGCTTATCAGCTCCGCGATCTTAGCGGTAAAATAGCAATCGTACGGCGCACTCGATACGCCGTCGATAACAGATAACGTCGCATTGAAATTAATGAAAACTCGGCGCGTCCGCGCTGATAATCCGCAAATCATCACTCTCTCGTCCTTGTCGTACCGCCGCGAATTACAACGCGCGTGCGCGCGCGGCGGTAATTACGCGCGGCGTAAGGCGACGTTTAAACGCCGAACGCGCGAGCGTAACGTACGAGGTGTCCCGGAGCTACCGGACACTCCCTTCGCCGCTAGATCCTGCGGCCGTCGCGGCCGCTTAATCGATTCCCCTCCTCGGGGAAGAGAGGTGACAGGGGGAAGGGGGGACACACACGCCCCCGACAGCCGTTGATTTCCTGAAAAATCAGTCCGCGTGAACCGTGCGGAAATTAATTGACTGACGTTGACCGTTGACCGTTCAGCTGTTAACGACGGAAATATCCGCGGCAAGAAAAATGTCAGACTCGTGAGACTCGTTACTTTCTGCCATCTTTCGTGTCATTCTGTGGGATTCCGCGTCCGTAATTTCGTAATTTTATTATTTTTCTCTCTCCGCGGATATTTCTCCGCTCATGAACGGCCAAAGGGTTGAGCTCACCCGCGAGCCCTCCTTACTCCAGGATTTTCGCACGAAAAGAGTGTTGGAAGCTCCGCACACTTGAGGTGCTTGCCTCATTGAAACTCGCCTCGACGAAAAAGTATTCTCACGATCGCTTCTTCCGCGCTACCAATAACGCCGCCAATATGGAACGCCGCAGAAAGCTCGCGGGTTTATCTTGCCTCTCAACTTTCGACTTTCGTAAAAAGGATATTCAAACGCCCGGCGAGTGAAGGAGTCCCTCGTTGGACTCGTTCACTTAAGCCCGTGTCACACTACGGATTGAAGATCAAGGATTGCGGATCGAAGATTGAAATTTGACCAATCGGAATAAAGCAAATCAAGACCGAAGTTCGTTGATTTGTCGAAATCTGATCTTCCGCAATCCGCAATCCTTGATCTTCGATCCGTAGTGTGACACGGGCTTTGTGCATTTCGCTGATTTAGACAAGTCTCTTGTGCATCGAACGCCATTCTGGCTTCCCGCCCATCCACCATGTCGTCTTTTTGTGCTTTTCGTTCCTTTGTTTCGTTACTTTTCATCGCTCATTGCTTACACACCGAGGCGTTTTATCCCGCAAACAAAGGTGATAATAATCGCGACAGCAGCCTCGTCGGAAAAAAGTATTCTCACGATCGCTTCTTTCGCCCAGCCGATAATACCGCGGGGACTCGTCCTCGGCGCGGAAACGCAGGCGTGCTTTCGAGAGCTTTTACATAAGCGATATCGCATCTCGCGTCCGCGTTTAGGCCTTAATTATCATCCGGCCGACGTAACCGGCGCGCCGATATGCGACGACGTATCGCGGCGTAAAGGCGCTTTACGGCCCCGCGCGGAGAGAAAGTCGGTTACATATATTTAATAAACGCCACGTCGTCGCCGTGTTCGTCGTTGTCGGAGCCATAAAACCGCGATCGCGAGGCTCACAGGAGAGGAGGGAGGGGGGAGACACGGATGGACGGGGCCCCCGCCCCGATCGCCGGCGTTTTTCAGCCCCCTCGCTGAAATTATCCGGGGCCCATGTATCTCGCCTCGGTATCTCAGGTGCAGCCGACGTTCGACGTATTTATGGCCCCGAGGGAACGTCGTCGTCGTCGTAGTCGACTCATTATCATTAGCGCATCTCGTAATTATATCAGTATGTAAACGTCCTCGGGAAATCGAGCGGCTCCGTTACAGCGGCTCCGGCAGCCGCCGGCAAGAAAGGGCGGCTCGACTTCCGACTAGGGACACGTCGATGGTATCGAGATGCTATCGAGCTGCGATCGACGTTATATTGCATCGCTAACGAAGTTTGCTGAAATGAATCCCGGAATCTTGATTGTGGCGTGTGCGGTCCGCTCCGCTATACACCGTGTTCTCATATTAAACGACCAGTACCGGCGACGCTGCGATGGCCAATCTTCGCGCGGGTATTTGGGGCTAACGGAAGTTCCTTTCATTTTTTCGCAATGCTGCACTTTGCTCTATCGTCCATCTTTTACCCCACATTTTATTATCATCGCTCCTCTGTCCGTTTATTACTCACTACCCATCATCATGGGCAGGAGGGTGGATCAAAATGTATTGTATTATTTGTATAATTTACTTGATATTTATCCAAGCATCCAAGTTTATTTAAATCTACAAATTCTCCATACTGAGGGGGAATAAACTTTCTCACGAGAAAAAAGAAAAAAAAAATACGATCTCACGAAAATGCAAATTTTCCCTCGGAGAGGCATTTCGCTCGGTGCGCAAAAATACGCATACCGGTATAATTGACTGTGTCGTGAATACCCGGCGCAAATAAACATTGTTTATCTTTCGGGCACTGCAATCTCCCCGTGTCTGAGAGCGTCGCGTCTGCCGTTCACACGAGCACCGCCAGCAATCCCCCTCGACTCTTTTATACTCTGTATAGCGATAATTGCGCACGCACGATCCGAGAGATATCTCGGATCGTATCGGAACATCGGCACCGCGCGCGCCGTCAATACGCGGCGTTATATCTTCCGCGACAACGCTTATTAATCCTTGATTTATCACGTGTCTCCGCGTATCGGCGCAATTACGGAAAACAGAGAAAAAGGAAAATGGGTCGCTCGCGCGCGCGCCTCGGCTAACGGCCCGTCGTCGCGCTGTTTATCCGATCTCATCACGTGGGACGAGAACGCGTCTCCCCGGCATGGCACGGAGGTGGTGCCACGAGGGAGTCGATCGGGGGATCGCGATCGGCCGATCGGCGATCGCGCTAACGTCGTCACGTTATTAGCGGGGCTTTAAACGGCTAATTACGCCGGCCGAGCGCACGAGCGGCGATTTTTGCGCGATCGGCGGAAGATCTTCCTCGATCGCATCGCTCGGCAACGCCGTGATCAGCGGGCGTTTGTTGCTGCTGCTGCCGCTGCTGCTGCTGCTGCTGCTGCTGTTGCAGCTGCAGCTGCAGGGAGACGCATAGCAACCTAGAAAGTCCGAGGAAACGTGAGCGCGCGCCGAGGACTTTTACGCGATCGCTATCGCGCGCCGACCTAATAACAACAATTTCGTCAAAACCAATAGCCGCCATCGCACGATGATCGGCGCAATCTTCTCTCTCTCGGACGAGTTTCTAAAAGCCGTCGCCCGCCGATCGACCGACCGATCGGTCGGGCGATCGATCGATCGATCGATCGATCGAGGCAACGATTGATCCGCGGGCCGCGCTTCGATAATTCGAAGAGAGCCCGCGAATCGACGCGAGCCTGATCCTCCGCAGCCTCCTCATCTTCCCGCTGGGATGCTGGAGTCTTCCGTAGGCCGAGAGCTTTGTAACGGAAAGCGGGGCAGGTTCGCCGCGACGCTCAGCACAGCTCGTATTTCGATTACTGCGGGGAAAAAGATATCGACTTCCGGATTGGAAAGACGCTTTTTACGGAGAGAGGAGAGCAGCCTGATGGAACGTTCACGAAATGTTGGAAGCAAACCCGCAAAGCACGCGACTCTTGATGGAAGGGACAAGAATACGGTTCAGGGTCGCTTCTTGCCGAGGAAATCCTCGAATCGTTCTTGAAGACGAGGAGAAAGAAACGATCTCTTCGTCGTCGTCATCGTCTTTGTCAATTAGTCGCAACAGTCGGCGACCCGGAAAGTTTCGACGGCGAGATTGCCAAAAAGATCGCGCCGGCCAAGAGCTGCGCGGTAAGAGCCGCGTTTTTTACAGCGGCCGTTGTGCCGCGGACATCGGTTCCCGCGGCTAATTAAGAGTTAATATAGGCAAGGAGAGTTCATGTCGCGGCGGCTCGGCGACGCCGGGAATTCGTTGTCGCGAGCAACTATTCAACGGGTCCCGGGCGGACGATTAATCACGCGATGCACCGTTCCGCGGCGGCATTGTGTGCGCACGACGAGCCGAATAAAGGACGCTCGCTTTCTCCGATTCGGCTATTCGTAGCGGCGCTCGCAGGACAAACAAGACCCCCGAGCCGTTGAACGCGTAATTGATCTCCGCCTTTTTAATCGCCGAGACACGCGAGGCGACCCGTCCCCGGCTAGGGTGTCCAGTTAGTTTCGTAGGAATAAGGACGAGAGAGCGCGAGAGAGCAGGACGGGGAGAGAAAAATGCGCGGTGAACGGCGCGATACAAGGTGTCCCGAAGTCGCCCTCGGGACGAAGTGGCCCTCGACCGCAACTTCCGCGGCATTGTCGAACTAGAGCGGGCAGACATCACGGCGGAAAATCGACGCGACTTTGCCAGAAGAACTCGAGGAAGAAGTTTCGTCCTGCAAACTGTTTTCAGCGCTCCCGTTCGCCAGGAACAAGTTCATCCGAGACGAGGAAAAATCCCTTCGACGACCATGAAAAATATTTTCTCAAACATCAAGGCGTGACTTCGTCGTCTATTTCCGTCTTCTTTCGATCGCCCGTCGCTCGGAAGCTGCCTCGACATTCTCCTCGGGGAAACATCGCGGTTCCAGACCGGCCGAGTAATCCAAGTCGCCCGCTGGGCTTAGGTTCTCGGGACACCCTGTGCATCGGGGCAGCAAAGTGTGACCGTCGTCTCGATGTCTCCTCGATTTTCGATTGTCCAGCCTAGCTCGTGCTCGATATCGGAGCACCGCGCGGACGTACAATGGTGCCCCGTTGTGTCGTCGTTACCGTGCCTGCCTCCGCCATTACCGTTCTCATTGTTATCATTGTTATTGTTATTATCGCTAAGCCGGCGCTATTAACGATTGAAATCGCTCGGCTAGATACTCCCCGAGTCACCGAGTCATTGCCTCCGCATTGGCGGCGAAATCCACTCCGAGCCGGCGCTCTCGTCCGGAAGGAGTCGCTTGTGTCCGTGTGTGTGTGTGTGTGTGTGTGTGTGTGTGTGTGTTGTGTGAAGCCGAAAACGTGAAATTTTGCAAAGTTTATGGCGATAGCGCTAGCGAGAGCATCAGTGTAGCTGCGCGTTAAAGCGCAAGTCAACAATTGAGGATGAAATATCCGTAAAACCGTAAAACGTTATTCGTAAATTAATTCAGATTTTATCTTTATATATAAATTCGATTTGATATAATTTTCTCTCTACGTATATACATGTGTGTGTGTGTGTGTGTGTGAGATTTATTTGATGTAAATTTCTGAGTGACGCTCTCCTTGAAGAAGTGAACTGAAATGTTCACGTCGGAAGCAAATTCGAGATGGGCGCGACGGATACACCCACGCAAATACAAACCTGGAAATCAAATAAAATATTCCTCTATGGGGCGCAGGCCTAAAATGTCAAATAACTGTCTTCGTTTCAGACGAAGAACGGCCTTCTATAAGGACGCCTTCTACAGGCCGCGCTGCCGAATATTCGGCGTTTCTATTTTACCGCGGAACGACGCCAATGCGGAGGACGATAAGTACATTTGATATATCGCGGGCCATACTCGTAGAAACGGTTCGATCGAGCGCTCCACTCGATCCTCAGGCGTGGCTGAGCAAACACAAAAGAGGCTTCTCGAGATGCAGAAAACAGGTCCGGTCGACAATCAGCGGTGCGTGAAGCTCCTCAGCCGATTTCACAAATTATTTTCGGACGCGAGAGAGAGAGAGACTTTTGCGCGCCATATACTAGTCGCTCCTCGTCGCGCGAGATGTTCCCCTTTAAGGAGAGCTTCGTTCGCGCTTTTGTCGCAATAGGATATCCCACTGCGCAGGATATCCTATTGCTTGCTAAGGGGAAATAGGTCGGGAAGTTTAACGGAAGCGTCCTTCCGTTAAAGCGACCGACTTCGGAGATCTGTCCGGAGATCTTGTCTCTACTTTGTCTTCTGCATTTTCTTCACGGAGATATATCGCGAGGTAATCAAACCGCAGGTGAGTGAGAATAAAAGAGGCGAACTTTGCTCCCTGAGCGAAGCGATTGCGGCAATTTAGCGTTTGATCGGTTCCTCGTCCTCGCGTGTGGCCTATTTATTTATAATTGTTGTTGAAATTATCTAAGCGAAAGCTGGACAAGAGCCGACGTAAATTACGGCGTCTCGCCCGCGATACACCGAGAGGGCGGTGACTGCGTCTTCATCGTCGAAAGTGCAGCACGTCGCGGCATTATTACAGGCTCGAAGCGATCATGACCGCGCCCGTTAATTATTCGCCGCGTCAGAGGATCAAACCGTTTCGTCCGTTCCATAAAAGCCGGCTCTCGGCCCGACCTTTCCTACGAGCGGCATCGCGCGCACCTGTCTCCGTAACTCGGTTGCTCGCTCGTACGCACGCGAGGAAGCCGCCACTTCCGCCCGAAAAGAACCGCCGGCGGAGAACGCGCGCTGGCGGAAGCTGAGAAGCTTCCGCTGATCCAGCAAAAGAACCAGAATTCGACGCGCGCTCACGCTTCAAGCGCGCGGCATTTCGTGTCTACGTTCGATGCGCGCCGCACGTGACACTCCCCGTCGCCTGCGATGCGTCAACTCCCCGTTATACTCGTATTAATTCATACCGCAATTTTCTACCGTATCAATTTCCGCATGTTATCCGCGAGAGAAGACGCCGCGCCGGCTTGACCGCCGGCTGTAAATCCAGCCACGTGCGCTCTATCGCGAGCTTCATCGCGACGGAAACAGTCGTCTGAGTGTCCATCGGAAGTGAGATCGGTCGCGGAACAAGAGCGCGCGTCGAGGTGTCTCGCGGAGGATAATGATCGCGCATCCAGACTGGAATGCGCTCCGCCGGGCTCAAAATTGCGCGCGCGCGCGCGCGCGTGCGACGCGATGATGGAGCGTCGGAGAGAACGGTCTCTTGTTAATTCCAGGACGATTGCATTAGTTATCGGTCACGGTCGGCCGATGAAGAAGAGGCCGCCGAAGAACACGGGGGGACCCGGCTCGTACGTTTCCAGGATTTTTTGCCCCCTCCTCCTCCTCCTCCTCCTCCTCCCTCCACCTCCTCTATCCCGCTGTCCCCCGCCTCCAGCCCTCCCCGCCTCTCGCTGCTGCCGCCACCCATTTTTCTCTGCCTTTCCTTCCTCTCTCGCGTTGCGTACCCTTTCGCGTTCTCTTCTCTCTTCTCCTCTCTCCTCTCTCTTTTCTCGGCGAGGCGAGATGCTCCCCCCTCCCCCCCTCCCCCCTCCCCCACCGCCCAAACCCCCCGCGGTCTTCGCTCTGGAGACCTACTTAAGGAAGATCGACCCGCGCGAGAGTGCCGCTCCTCCTTCCTCATCATTCTCATCATCCTCGCATCTCCTCCACGCGAGGTCTCTGATTAGCGTGATCGATTTCGCGAAACGCGATGCCAATTACGAAACGCGGGATCGCGGACCCCAGTCCTCCAGCCGGTCCCGCAGCCGGGGGTGGTAGAGGGAGATGGAGGGAGGGAGGGAGGGAGGAAGGATCAAGCGTATCCTCCTTCGACTCTCGATCTGAATTTTCATTTTAACGCGGCATCTACGCCTCGCGCTACGATCAACGTCGCCGTCAATTTTGTAATTGCAAGTTTTGGCGCGAAATATGATTGTTCCTTGGAAAATGTGTACACGTATTTGCGCGCACAATCGAAGCGCGAGTGTCGCTTCGCGTTCGCCCGCATCGCGAGACTTTCGGAATGACTGCGCGAGCGCGAGCGAGTTTTATTGCACCTTAAAGTCGGATCCTTTTCGCGGAATCGGCAAGAATACAGAGAACGACCGTGCGAGATAATTGCAAAAGTGATTACCGGCGAAATAAACTAAACAAGACGGCGGATGAGGCCGGCGGGAAAAATTGGTGCGGTCCGCGAGTTGAGGACGAGGGGGGGGGAGAGAGAGAGAGAGAGAGAGAGAGAGACGCCGCGGTGGCGGCCGGCTAGAATCCAAGCGCGAGCAGAGGAAACAAGGATGCTCGTGGCTGATTGTGCGTTGCAATAGGCTGAGGTCGCGTTTTTGCGCAAGCGCGAGAATATGAATCGCGATCGAAATAATTATCATCGTTATGCAAACGACCTCGCGAGATTTAAATCTCGACGGAGCGCGCTTGCATGTCCGGAGGCGGGCTCTCGCCGAGGAGGGAGAAAAAGACGAGGAAAAAAACGAAAAGGGGAAGGAGGAGAGGAGAAAAGAAAAAAGAGGAAGAAGTCGAGCGTATTAACGCGCACATCCACGCGACTCGGGCGTTAGCAAGAAAAATAACGGTGGTTATTTGCGGTAATTCCGGAAGCCGGCTCTTTTTGCGCGCGTCTCGCCGTGTCGTTCGTCGCCGCGTCGATCTCACGAACGACCACGCTAACTCGCTCCACTCGATTATCATTAATGGATCTCCGTACAAAGTATCGGGCCGTAAGGATTTCACAGTACGACCACACTCTGACGATTCACCGCGCTTCCCGCGGAAGGAATCTTCCTTCGAGAAGCGTCTCCGGAAACACGCGCGAATTCCACAGACGTAAATATTCGTGGCGTAGATTTAGCGCGGGCAGTGCGTACTGTTCGAAGGCGCAACGCGACGAGGTGTGTGACTCTTAGTGATTTGTAATATTGTAAAATGTCGCCGCGGAGTTTACGCGATCGAGCGAGGACCAGTTTCCTTCTCCCGCAGGATCCCGCCAACGGCGAATTTATCGGCCGCTACGAGCGCTAATGCGAGTTTCGTGTAAAGCAGAGTCCGCGGCTGATTTATTATCTTAATGGGACACGATGTCGAAATTTCGCACGGTCATTCCACGTCTCGTTTGATAATTAAATTACTTCATTGCGCGGAAAAGGTGCGACTCTCGAGACATGGTTATATAAATCAATCGACTTACCTGTGACTTCTTTTCAGAATCCGTAGCTGAATAACTTCTCTCTCTCTCTCCTTCTCTCTCTCTCTCTCTCTCTCTCTCTCTCTCTCTCTCTCTCTCTCTCTCTCTCTCATTCACTCTCTTTCTCTCTCGTCAGAGCTATTGCGCCTTCCTTTACGCATTAGCATCACCGCTACAACATTGACGAATAAATAAACGATAGTTTGTATAACAGTCGGAAAGAAAATCAATTCCAACAGAGGCTGTGAGTGAGTGTCCGCGTGTGTAAACTGTCATTGATAATTGTAAGATATCTTTCAGCGGAAAA
Source organism: Harpegnathos saltator (assembly GCF_003227715.2). Taxonomy (NCBI): domain Eukaryota; kingdom Metazoa; phylum Arthropoda; class Insecta; order Hymenoptera; family Formicidae; genus Harpegnathos; species Harpegnathos saltator. Next base: position 784,983 of record NW_020229939.1, read on the forward strand.
CTTCGGTATAATTAATCGAATCGTTCTCTCCTCGTTCATTAGCATCGCCAAATAGATGCAAACAGATGCGTGGGAGCTTACGTAATCATTGGGATTTTTCATCGCGCCGCAAGATCTATCTCTCGAATCTCCCGGGCGGCGTAATAATCGATTTATAATTCTGCCGCGTGCGAACACGAAGAGAAAATGAAGTTTCTGAATATTTCTGCTCGACAATGGCGGTTCGTCGACATCGCGCACGCGCGCGCGCGCGCGCGCTTTATCTTCGCCGTTCTGTTTCCCTATCCCTCCACAGCTCCCCCGTCGCATTTTTTTTTCTACTCCGTTTAGCGTGAAGTTTCCACGAAGAGAAGCGTCGTAAATGACTCGCTTTGTGCGAGCAGCTCGAATCGGCCGGCGAGAATCGCGAATCGATTAGCGAGTGTTCGCGAACGCACGCTGAAAGGGAGAATTCATCAGAGCGTAATTAGATTTCGCGATTCGATTAAAGCGCCGATTGTGTCGTCGTCGCTCGGCGCGACGACGAGCCGACGAACGGATCGAATTCGCCATTTTCCAAGCGCGATCCATCGCGCTCGGTGCGCGCCCGGTTGGCTCGTTCATTAAGTTGCAAATGAATGTTCAAGGTTTCACGCGCGGGCGCGCGACCGCCGGATCGATCGATATCTGCTTGGAAAATCGATTATGCGTGCCGTATGGATTGCGGCACGCCGCATTGTCAGCTCGTAATTGTGATTGCGGAGTCGCGGGAAAACACGCCGATCTTTCCCCGCGAGCGCGCGCGATCGCGATCGCGTCGTTTGTCGATCGTTTACTTATTTGGAGAGCCGCTCGCTCGCTCGCTCGCGCGCGCGCGCCGCCAAATCGGCCGAATCCGTCGGACGAGCCTCGGGCTCGAAGCGAGCCGTCTGAGCGCTTCAACGGGGGCTCTGCTTCCGTCGGTCTTTGAAAATCTATGCAATTTTATAATTATATTAATTAGACTGTAATTGTATGGATTATACCAATTACGTTCCGCGGGAATACCTCAATTTCCTCCCATCTTCGATAAAGCTGCACGTGGAGAATTTTCTAGTAAAATGCGCCGTGTGTGTAGAATTTTCTGAGCGAACAGCGCGTCGACGTACAGCTTTAATTAATTATTCTTTTGTTTCCAATGTTCAAATTTATATCTCAAGAACTAAAGTCTGCTATTAAAACAAGAAAAAGGAAAAGAAAAATACGTATCGCGTTCCTCGGCAAGAGAAAAGCTCCGTTGATAATCGAATCCCGCTCTCTGCTAGAAAGAAAGTATCAAGTTTTGCAAAAACTTTCTACGATAGAATGTTATAATTAGCTGCCCGTGTCGGTGTCGAGCGGTGTCACCGTTTGTAATTTTGCAAATTTCTATACATTTTTTTCCGGCGGAGCTCGCGCGTAAGCGATACTCTTGTGTAAGAAAAAGCGTGTTTACCGGCCGTTACAGATTTACCGGATCAACATACGTTATTAATTCATTCCCGCGCGCGCGCGCGCGCGCGGGGAGACCGCATTTTGCAAAATCAGCTTAATAATTATCTGCCTACTTATGTCCGCGCCGATAACGCACATACAAATCAACCAGTTCGGAGTAGAGGGGGGGAGGGGGGAGGGAGGGAGAGCCAGGAGAGAAAATAGCCGGCTTTAGCGTGCTTTATGCCGCACGAAGGATCGTAGAAGGACACGTCGGCCGAAAGGGTATCCGTGACTGCGTTATTAACGATATTCCGCGGCGCGCGGCACCCGATCAAATGTATTATGCTAATCCGCGAGAAACCTACTTCGGAGTCCCTGAGCCTGCGTCTCGAACGGTATCCTGTGCAAGTGCGGTATCCTGTGCAAGTCCTGGCGAGATACCGTCCGGCCGGGATTACAGGATTAGCGTAAACGCCTCGTAAACTCGGCACGGCCGCGTCGTTAATCCGAATCCCTAAAGCCGAAGCTGAGACTTCTCGCGCGGCGCGCGCGATAATGATTATTTATAACAATCGTGCGAGGGCGATACAGTGCAGAGTACAATCGCTCCCATCCGTAATTTAATTAGAGCTCGATCGGTGACATTGTCGCGAGGACGAGCTCTGCGTTATTTCTCGGGACGCTCCTTAACACACACACACACGCACACACACAGACGACGTGTACGACACAGTCCTGCGTGTTATTTCGCTTTTGCGCAGCGATAAATTATCGCGTATCAAAGGCGCGTGCGCTGCGGCGCGCGGCGTGCGGCACGAACAAAGCAACGATGTGTTAAAGTCGTCGTAACCGCGAGTGTTTAGCGGCATGCAACGGCGCTTACGTCACCGCCGGCTGGTCGACTTACTAAATTGTGGAAAAGTGAAAGGTCATGTAATCGCGCGCGGCCCCTTGATAAAGATTCGATAATCGGCCGAGTACTTGATTCCCACAATCCCGTTACTCCACCCATTATTATCCCCCCGAATTATCCTACCGAACGAGCCGTCTCGATTCTAAACGGGCCGCGGCGCGTCGCTCCCTCGGCTTATTCAGAGCCGAGCCGAGATCTCTCGGCTTCATTAAGTCGGCCGCGCGCGCCTCGGCCCTTGATCCACCGGCGACGCACATTTGCATCCGACTATTGACGGATTTCTCTCGATCAGCGGCGCGTCTCGACGTTTCGACGTTTCGAAGCGAGCCAGCCGGCTGGCTGGCTTCTCACAAATCGCTCCGCTCCGCTCTGAGAAAACAGCGCTCGCGAAGTTGCTAGAGACAGCGGTACAAATCATTATAGCCGGGGAAATGGCTTTCGCGAGATGAAATGCCGTGCTGTGATAACGGCGGCTGGGATGCCTCAGCCTGATCTGCCGCTGCTTTCTTGAGAAGGGAGGAATATAGTTGACCCCGAGGAGGATTGCAACTTCAGCGAGGATAACCGTTTGTTGCCGTCTTCGGCAACGGAAAAAGAAGGAGGAGGAGAGGATATGCAACGTGCACGTCGATTGAAACACTTTGCGGGGAGGGACTTTGTGCTTTTCATTACCGCGCCTCAGCTTCGCGTCCGTGAATAGACGAGGAGAGCAAACACTTCTTTCCGAGCCGCTTTTACGAGCGACCTGTCGACGTTTGTTTGAGCGCGGACGCTTCGCTTGACTTTCGGTCTCCCTCTCTCTCTCTCTCTCTCTCTCTCTCTTTCTCTTCCGTTTTCCCTCCCTGCTTGGCCGTCTGTATCCATTCGGCCGATGCCTCGCTCCATCCGAAGACGGCGTTTCGCAATTTCTTCCGCGGCTTTTTGCGGCATGCGCCTACGCGATTTATCTTGAAAATTAGGCGAAATCCGACTCAAGGCCTCATCGCGAAGGCACGAGGAGATTTATCCCGGGACGAGGAAATTAGGAGGCGATCACGCTCATGCCCGCAAGGTGTACGACCGTAATCGCGGCCTGCCGTGCGATATTCGCCCGGAACACAACAATGTTGCAAGACCTCGCTGCCGCCGCCGCCGCCGCCGCCGCCGCCGCCGTTGCTGCACCCATTGCAGCGCGACGCGCTGAATAAGAGGCGCGAATGCATTCAATGCAATTACGATGTAGCCGTCGATCGGCTCGGCTCGTTCCCTCTGCCGCTCTTTTTCTTCTCTCTCTCTTTCTCTCTCTCTCTGCGTCTTCATCGCCCTCCCTTTCGCCTCCTCTTCTTGGCGCGCGCGCGCGCGCGCGCCCATCCGTGCGAGCTCGCAACCATTCATCATTGAAATGCAGCGTGCAACGTGCAGCGTTGCACCAGCATCACGCTGGCACCGACGCACCAGCACCTCGCGGGTGAGACGAACGACCGTGGTTCCGTCGCGCGATTGAATCGTCGATTCTTCGGCGTCGTCTTCGCCCGCGAATCCACATTGTATCGCCGAGCGCGCGCGCGCGCGCGCGCGCGCGACCTTTGTCGAAGCGACGCTCTCGCGACAACGGTCGGAAGAGACAACGGGCGACCGTCGTTGTTGATGGACGAGCGCTCCGTCACCAATCACAGTGTGCTTTACAAGAGAATCATCTGATATCTGATTCAACGACGATGCGAATACGTAAGAAAAAGGCTGTGATTATTTTTAATATTAATTAATTAATTAATTAATTAATTAATTGTTAACGTCTTCCACGTTTGCTCCACGTGTACCACCAGCGTGTTACCCTCGTCTACTGGCGTTTTCTAGCTCGTATCAGTCAGTCAGTTTGTTCAGTTCCCTTGGGCGATTGTCTAATTTTTTTAAGCAATGTCTTTCTCCGTCGGGTGTGGCTTTGACAACATGCGACTCGTGAGTTCATTATTGCAGGAGAAACGATATCCTTATTTAGCCATTAAAGCGGTCGCTTCGGTCGCTCGAAGATTAACATTGGCAATTAATCATGTCGCGATAATGCCGACCGACGCCGTGCGAGTGTGCGTAAAAGATAATTAGTACGTGCATCGGCGAAGATGCCTCGGTATTATGACGTTAGAAAGTTCCGGCAGGAGGAGCGAAGATGCGGCGGATTTTTGGCGCACGAGGGACGTTTTAGCGCAGCCGCAACGCTCGGCCGAACGGAGAGAAAAGAAGAAGAAGGAAGGGAAAGAAAGGGAGAGCAAAAAGGAGGAAGCCCGGAGGAAGAAAGCCTCGCGCTCGCGTCGTTTCGAGGGATTCACCTTTCTCGAGCGCCGTCGCCCGCGGCGCCTGGAACTTCCTGGAAGCTGGTGCCATATCACGGCACCGGGTGTCAGACGCCGGCGAGAGAGAGAGAGAGAGAGAGAGAGAGAGAGAGAGAGAGAGAGGGAGAGAGAGAACGAGGGAAAGGGAGAGAAGAAACTCTCTCGAGATCCGTTCCATCGAATCCGCGAGCTCCGAAATACGACGCGTGCTCCCGCGCGCAGGTGTTCCCGGCCGCGGAGCCGTTATCCGCTCGGTTCCTCGGCGGACGGAAACAAAGGAAAAACGAGCGGCCCGTCGATCCTTCCGCGAGATGATCCGCGTGCACGATGCGCCGCGTTAGGTGCCGCGTGCGTGATCGGCGTTTCAGATCGGCGAGAGAAAGACGTTGATGAGCGACGTTTCCTCTCGAACGGAACAGCGCGATTTTACATAAAACGCGCGACTTTACGAGACGCCCATAAGAGAGAAAGTCGGATCACTCTCCGTTTGCAGTCATTTAGAGATCACCACGAGCTCTTGGCCACGACGGAACCGGCCGTAAACCGCCCGCGATTGCGATTTATCTCCTTTTATCCGTCGGCGGAACTGGGCCGCCGATCGGTGACTTCTTACCTCGGCCGAGTCATACGCGACTGGACAATCAAGTAATGAGTCTGTCTCAAGAAGATATACATGTATACATATATTTTCACACACGTGTACAAATATACATATATATATATATATATATATATATATATATATATATATATATATATATATATACAGGATGTCTCGAGATCGTCGTAAAGCACCTCGACAGCGTATTGCGGCCGATTCGATGCCGCCGAAAATTCTAGCGCGAGAGGAATCAACCGGATAATTGCCGCAGTCTCGTAATTCTCGTTTCACGAGATTTACGGCTTTCCGTTAATCTCCCGTAAACACACCGCACACCGTAAATATAACGTACACTCCGCGTTGCGTTCCCGCGAGGGACGCCCCGTATGTACGAGAACTATCCGCCGCGACGACCGCGGCCATCGCGAGGGAACACGATCGATAAAGCGTATATATGCACATATGCGTGTATGTTATTTCAAGCAATCTCATTACGTGATTATCCCGCTTCTTCATCTCTCGCCGTTCACCGTCGTAGTGCACCTCGGCCGGTATATGCCGAGTATCGCGCGTTTCATCGAGTCTCCCGGCCCCGATTGAAAAAGCCGCGCGCTCGCGCTCGCGAGATTTTGTCCGCGCGAGGCATCCCCCGGAGAGGTATCCAAGACGGCGCGTCGCCGTCTTCTTCCCATTAGATCGGGAGCCGATCGAGAGCCGAGTTCGACTGGACGCCGGCAGATGAGGCGAGGAGAAGTGAGAAGCGGGACCGGACGCGACGAGAGCTCTCTCGTCCAGACATTGTGTTCCCTGTATTGCTCCACAAATCATACCTCAAACCGCACGACCGCCGCTTTCGAAATAGTCGCTGCCCAACTATGCGGACAGCGTCGAATTAACGACACGATTTCTAAAGCGAGCGAGGAAACGCGCGTTAATAGCGCGAATAGTCCCGTCCGCACGCGCGCGCACTCGACGCTCCTCTCTTCCTCGATCTCGCCCGCCGCGGGCGAGATATTAATTGCGGGATATATGTACGAGCTACTTCGGACATTTTTCCCGAAATACTCGCGATTAAGCCGAGAGGGAGAGAGAAGGGGGCAGAAACAGGGGGGGAGGGAGAGAGAGAGAGAGAGAGAGAGAGAGAGAGAGAGAGAGAGAAACGATCGGCGATATATCTGTCTCTTCGAAATTCTGCCTCGCTCTGTGCGTGCGAGGTGACTCCGTGAACTGGAACGAGCTATAGCTCTTCCTCTCCGCGAGTAAACGCGAGTAAAGGAGAAAATGATGGAGGAAAATTTCGCATGATTTAGCGAAGCCCATCTCTCCCGGCGGTTTTCTCCGTCTCGGCCTGCGCCTGCCGAGCCCGAAATTGTGTTACCCTTTTTCCCTTTTTTAGATCGCGTCGCGATTACTCGCGACGGCACGCGGTGGATTTCCAATTGAGAGGAACGCCTCGCGAGGCGTAGTACATGCGAGCAGATCGTTATCTATCGCCTCGTTAGGAAAACTTGGACGCTTTAACGCAGTGTGATCAATGCGATTAGTGCCGATTCTATTTTTCTTCGGGTTCTCCGCGGCATTAATATATATCTACAAGTTTTTCAGGAGCACGTTCACCGTGCAATTTCAGCCGCGTTATTCGTACACGCGCGAGCGTGTGATTTATACAAACGGGTCGGATGACGTTGAAACACATTAAATGATGTGTGATTCAAGACGACAAGAAACGTCGCGAAAAGGAATTCACAGCCAACCGCACGCTCGTGCGCGTGTAAAAATGGCACGGCCGGATTTGCTTCAATTCCGAATAATGAATGGCTTTTAACGGAAACACACAGGAGCCCGATTCTCTGCGGTTAAGTATAGCGTTCTCGCCGTGTCCCGAGAGATGAAAATTTCCAGGCAAGATCGTCGGCTAAATTGTACAGCGCGCGTACGCGCGCGGAATACTTTGGATTTTATGTCAATAATCGAGCGCTCGATCGCGATCGAACGAACCGATCATGATGGACGTCGATCGACGTGGAAAGATTGAAAGTTTGAGTCTCAGCAATTTCGACGGGCTTAACGGGAAGCGCGCTTCCCGCGCGAGCGCGGACGCGCGTGCGCGTGCGCGTCATAATGCGCCGAGTTTTACAAAGCGACGGCATTCTCCGAGAGCGGGCGCGAGGGAAGAAGAGAGATCTGCCTCTTGCGATTTTCTCATTCGCACAAGCGGAACACTGGTAGTAGTATCGCTCGGCTCGATTACGCTCGCCTAT
>NW_020229939.1:797500-837500 GCF_003227715.2 Harpegnathos saltator
GAAACGACGCGACCGTCGCTGCGGAAAAATACGAAGCATCATGGCCCACGAGACGTTGGTCCTTTTTGCGCGAGATATCGATCGGTCGGTTCTGATTCGATGCGAGTGAGGGCCAAAGCTGACGGCACTTTGAGTAGAGCGAGAAGTAACGTTGCGAAAATGTCCGCGCGTGCGGGCGGACACGTTTGCGAGCTCGGCGGGTCGTAGGCTAAACGACGATAAATCTCGCATTAAGAGGGAGCAGGGAGCTGGAGGGGGGGGGCGGTCCGGATCGTGGTTTTTGCGAGACGAAGCGGAGAAACTACGCGCTCTGGGCCGAGAGCGACGAGGCGCATTGGGACGATTACATTAGCTCGCGAGCGCGATGCTTATCGCTCTGTACGCACGATTAAATTGATTTATGGGTAAACGTTAGTGGCGCTGGCGACGGCGTTTATTCGCCAGGCCCGTAACCAGAGCGCGATGAATGTACACTTGAGAGGAACACGGAGGACACTCGTTCGTATTCGCATCGGGACTTTCTTTATCGCGATCGCGCATCTCCGCATCGCCGTGCGGAGATGGTCTCTTTCTTAGTCCGGCGCACGAAGAGGCTCATTCTCGATCGCCCATCGCGCGTCCCGTTCCTCGGGACTCATTTCCACGGTCGGAGAAAGCGCGGCGTATTTTCCGTCGATTTTCCACACCTTCATTCAGCGCGAGCCTGCTTATAATTCGCGAAATGAGCATCGATTCGTTCGGATCGGACGCGCTTTCTTTCCCATCGTTTGTTTTTTCTACAGTCTGCAAAAGTTGAAGAACAAAAGAAGTGGGATATGTGGGATCAAGATAGAGTCACGCGCGCGGGCGCGCGCCCGCGCTGTATCGAGATTGAAGAGAGACTGATTACTCGCTGTCGTCACGAATTTAGGTCGTAAGGGCGGGGGCGCGTGCCGCTCTTATCACGGGCGTGGAACTCGCCCAGAGCGAGAGTGGGTGAGCCGCGATTGGAATTCGATGTTATCTGCTGACAGATACGAGATCGGCCGCTGCGTGACGCGCTTTTTTCCACCATTGCGTCGGCGTTTCTTTCTTATTCTTAAGCGACGCGCGATTGCGACCGCGCACGGACACGCGGTCGCAGAAATAGGGAGGGGAGGGGGGCGCGGGGCGCGGCGTAGAATTCGCGTAATTTGCATCACGATCGTTATCCGGTGACGTTGAATCTACGGCGACTTACGGCCCTTACGGCGATATCTCTCTTCGAGCGCGCGCGCACGCGCTCGCGTAGATTATGAGCGCAATAACGATAATGGCGACGACAAATGGCAACGAAACCAGGACAAACGCGAAAGGCGCGATTCGCAAGAGAGAGAGAAGGGCTGCCGATAGACCCCGATCGAACCGACGGGTTTCATGGCCAGGCGACAGATTAATTAACGAACGACGAGAAAAGAAATAAAGAGAGAACAAGAGTGAAAGAGAGAGAGAGAGAGAGAGAGAGAGAGAGAGAGAGAGAGTGCGAGGGAGGCAGAGAGATCTTCAAATTCGTCGGGAAGAGTCCACCTGCTGCCCGACTGACTGCACGCCAAAAATCGAGGCCTGAAAATGTTTTATGGTGATTGAAATTGCAGCGATGTGGAAAAGAAAAAGAAGAAGGATGAACGAGAGAAGAAGACGACGAGAGTTTGAGAAGATGAATAGGCAGAGCTTGCGAGGGCAGAGTCGAAAGTGAAGAAAACGATTTACATATTTTTGAAGTCCAATTAAACCGTCACGAAAATTTATTAACTTAGCTTTACCATTGATACTTTCATCGTACCTGATAATTGCAATTAGACGGAACATGTTGTTTCTGCTTACAAACATTCTTAATCAACAACTAAGGAAGGAGCAAAGATAAGTTGATTAGTTATTAGATACTGCAGATTTTGTAATTAATATAAGAGTCTAATTAAAAGTATTGTAATTAGTATAAGAGCAATTAATATAAAAATTCCTGAGAGACATGGCTCGTACATCCGTTCATACGCAGGTAAGAGTACAGAGGTACGAGAGTTACGTCAGACGTCTTGTATGTAATAACGATTAAATTGTGTCATATATGTTATGATACATAGAACTATTTGTTTCTCATTATTTCCTCGTTGAAAGCTACCTCAATCAGTATCGTACGACTGCGAGGTCGTACGTTATCGTTACGAGTGTCAAGAAAATAAAGCACAACGAGACTGACGGAAATCCCGTTCGTCGTTGTACCGCGAAGCCAGGACGACGTTAACCGCGCGAATCCTCCGAAGTACGTAAATAGTTATATTTCGATCCCGAGCGCGGTCTTTTTTCTCTCTTTTTGTTGTTTCGTTCTCTCGTGGATCGCTGATTTATGACGGCCTGGCGCACTTATCCCGACGACTGTACGAACACGGGAATATTTTCTGCATTCCTCGCGCGAAACCGCGACGCAATCCGCCGCTTTTTATTCTGCCGAGCCGGCCATGGAAACGGACGTTTCTCGAGATAATTGACGATCGAGCGCTCATTCGCGTCGCCGCGACGCGACGTTGATGAGTCCGACGATGGCGTCGATACGTTCGCTCACGCACCCCTCGCGGGTGCGATAAGACGTTTATCCGCGGACGAAGCCGAGGAACACTGAAGAGCACCTGTTATCGATTATTCGCGCGACGACGCGGGAGAAACGCAAATGTGATTTCACGCTAAACAGTCTGGGCAACATTGTCGCCGCGGTGAGTCATAGATAACTCTCAAATTGATAGTAAATTTTGATTTTTTCTTTTCTTGTTTATTCCGAGGAGAAATCGAAGAAGAAGATGAAGAAGAAGAAGAAGAAGAGGAAGTTATATATTATATAAGTATATTTTTAATAATTATATAAAAAATATATATTATATAAAAATATATTATATAAAATATATTATATAAAAAAAATAATTATATAAGTTATATATTATAATGATTTATATTATAATGATTTAATTTTACAATAAGCGTAGATATTTTAAAGCGCAATATTGTATAATTTGTGATTTAATTTGCGACAATCTTCGATGCTTTTTCAAGCAAATTCTAACACTGTGTCAGTCGTGCTCATGCGTTGGTTGTTATTTTCAATGTATCATTATCTTGTAAGAAAGAAATTAGCGGAGAATTGAATCTTTCGCTTTCAAAAATTAAATTTTAAAATAATTCGATTTATAATTATTTCAAAGACCTCTCTCAAATGTAGCAATTTGATCTGAGGTGAACTGAGGTGAACTTTTTGCTCGATTATGAGATTTTTTAATGAACGCTCGCAGGAGTCTGAACGAACGCTCGCTCAAACACGCGGCGTTCTGCCGCGGCAAAGTTTTTAAAAATTCGACCAGACTGACTCGGCGCGTCGGTTGTGCGCGCCGAAGAGAACGATCGCGAAGCCCGAAGTTCCAGCCGAAGCGCAGCCATGCGCGTCAAAAAGCCTTTGTCGCAGGTTCCTGCGACCGGCCATAATCGCGACGGATATTTCTTTCGTTCTTTCTTCCTCTCTGCCTCCGCCTCGCCACTCCACCTCGTAACTTCCACGAATCCTCGCCGACGATTACGAGATTATGTCCCGAGAACGCGCAAGAAACGCGCCGCGAGGCCTGACGAAATTTCGAAATTCAATTATTACGGGCTCCCCGAACCCTGCCGGGAAAAACTTTACAGCCAACAGCGCGGCGGCGCGGGTAATAATGAGAAGTTCTTCAAGGGAATTCGCGAGTTCCCGAGAGTTCACGAAAATTCGTAATGCCGCCGGGTAAAGTTGGAAGTTTCTACCAAAGTCCGCGGAGAGGTGTCTTCACCAAGTGAAAAGAAAAAAAGTTGGCGCTCGGTGAAAAGAATCGTCATGACGCGAGAACGTCGAGATCCGCAAACAACGTGGCGGCCGGTGCGGGCGCATCCGACGACTCTGAGCTTCATAATTACTTCGTGCTGGAAAACGAAACTAGACCATCGCGCGCCGGCGAGAACATCGTCGGCGAAATGTGTGATCCCGACGTAACCCACTAAGTATCTGGACGTTACCGCTGGACGACGCGCCCCTGCACGTCGATCGATCGGTCGATCGGTTGTCCGATTTGCGGTTTGCGAAAAACGCGCGGCCAGGCCAGGCGAGGTGCGGCGCGGCGCGGCCGACCGGCCGGCGGATGACCGTGCGGAATTTGATACGCGTGACTTCGCGTCTTGCCGATAATCTCGTTCTTCGCGAAGTCGGCGAAGTCGACGACGAGTATAATTACGAGGCGGACAAAGGATGTGGGACGTCGCGCGAAAAAGCGCGCGTGACCGAACGGACACTCGCCGTCGTCATCGTCGTCGAAAGGAAGAAAGAAAGTGACCGTGCGAGCTCGCGTTTGCTATCGCGTTCGGCAGGGAGAAAGAAGGCGATGAAGTTCGATGACGAAGACGACGACGACGAGGACAAGTTTTCGTCGAATCTCCCTCGAAAACGAGAAAATACGACTTGACGGTGCACCAGCTTTAATTACTCGAGTTCATCGCACATCGTCGCCTAACCTCGAACTCTTTTTCTTTCGTTCCCGTCAGCGACGTCACTTCCGGATACCAGCCGGTATCGCGGTTACCTGAGCATTTGCTTATTTATTTATGCTTGTTATTATCTCCTTCTATTTATTCTTCAGCTCGTTCTATGCATAAAAATAGTTTGAGGTGAGGCGAACCGAAAACTAGTATTTTGCGAAAGATTTATTTTTTACATCAGAATACGTCAAAATAAAATGTGAAATATCTGCTTATATGTTTCGCTTCTCGCTCACCTTGATACATTTATACGTCAAGAAAAGGGAAGGTCACGGGGATTGATGAGGAGAACATATTGAAGATATGATTTCATTAAGAAAAATTTTTAATTAATAGCCATGAATTTGACTAATTTGACTGGACATCACCTCGCAGCTCGCAAGCAACAGCGTTAGTCTCAACATTTATTCTTCATCCTTATTCTAATAATAATAATTTTTCAACTCTTGATGTTACACGAAGCTTGAATTGAAGTAATACGAAGGTAATCTCGGGGATCTGACTGTTGATGTGAGAATTTCAAGATCCTCGAGGATCCTCGCTGGCAGCAGCGTCAATGGCGCCAACGGTCGTCTGGACGTCTCATTCACCCACGAACGGGTTTCGAGGTGGATTCTGTCGGTGGGTCGTAAAAAAACGGTAAATCGAGAGAGGCTGAAGCACGCGCGCGCACAGGTGATGTTCGATCGCTAATTTAGCCTCGCGTCTCTCTTGCTCTCTCTCTCTCTCTCTCTCTCACTCTCTCTCTCTCTCTCTCTCGTCTCTCTCTCTCTCTCTCGTCTCTCTTTCACTCCGCTGAAAAATGTGCATCGAGTAATGCACAATAATCCGCCTTCCAATGCTGGGAAGAATGTTCATTGTGAGGCGTCGAGATAGAACGACGTCGTTTGTCATATCGCGCGCGACGCCCACGTGGAGAGCGACGTGCTCGCGTAAAAAGAAGAAAATAGAGGAGGAATGGAGAAAAGTAAAGAAGAAAAGGAGGAGAAGAAAAAGACGGAACGCCAATGTGATAATAATTGCCGATTTTATGCAGCCAATGAAAGACGCCCACTTAGAGACGTTGAGAGGACTGCGGCGAGGTCTCATTGACGGCAAGGGAGAGGGAGAAAGAGAGAAACGTCGCTATTGTTATTGAAATGGCATGGTTTTAGCGCAGAAATCCGAAGGATGTCAATCTTCGCCGCCGCATCCTGATTTTCCTTCGTTCTAATTTCTAAATCTCAACGAGGTTTGGTTTGAATATGATTTGAATACTTTCCCGATGCGTCTTGGGAAGCATCTGACGTCCAACAGGAAAATTGCTTCCAAATTCCAATTTTTGTGGAAAAATTTTAAATAATTTTTGGATCGTGAGAATATATGGACAAGCACGTTCATCGAAGTTCCAGAACAAAGCCTCCTCAGAATAGAGAGAGTACAATTAATTTGGCAATGGACGAACCAAATGTGTTTCAAGTCGAATTCGACTTGGACGTTGCGTAAACTCGCGCGGTGACATCTCCTCGCGCGATTTATTCGCGCTGATCACTCGTGGAGATTCCAGGAATGACGAAATGTTCCCGAAAAAACATTTCATCGGCGACGTACGGATACTTCTTTCGGTTCTCCGACCACCTTCGACGGCCGCGTGACGCGCACCACGTGCAACGTCCGTCACGTACGCGCATCCACACGCGTGAAACAATGCCTACGAAATGCCCGAGGATTCTTCAACGTAACGCAGGCATGGCTCGCGTAGATCCACGGCAACGTTGTCCTATTTCTCCTTACGGACTCCTCCGAATTCTCTCGCGGATTCGCGCAGTGCATCGTCGGTTCTCTTAGCGCGGCGAAGTTGCAAGGCTTCTTCTTTAATTGCTACCTGATGACTTCAGCATCGTTTCACTCGCGACTCGTATCGTACTAATAACTACTAAGTAGTACTTGGTACTACTAAATGGACTTGGTCCACTTGTGTCTTCAGCGCATCGTTTGATAACTCGGTGAAACTTCAGAACCTTCCGAAGCGTGTCTCGTGCGCGCACGCACGCGCGCACACATCGAGGATTACGGTGAAACCTCGCTGCAGCGATCCGAAATGAAGGGTTCAAGGAAGACGAGCCCAGGAGGGACGTTACGACGCTTCGAGGAAGTGCGAGCGAGCGATCGAGTCTCTCACGGATCTCGATTTCGCTCGTTTCTCTCTCTCTCTCTCTCCCTCTCTCTCCCTCTCTCTCTCTCTCTCTCTCTCTCTCCTCCCTCTCACTCCCTCCCTCCCCCCCCCTCTCTCTCTCTCTCCCTCTCTCTCTCTCTCTTACTCTCGTTCGTCGTCATCCTCATCTTCATCACCGTCATCATCCACGTCAAGGACTCGCGCTGCGAACCAGGATTCGTTCGCTCCTTCGTTCGTTCGTTCGTGTTCCTGGTATGTTGTACACACGCATCTGTGCGTATATGTATGTGTATGTGCGTGCGTGTGTGTATACTGCGTTCCACGTGACGCAATCGGATGCCAATGGCTGCAGCAGATCCTTCCATGCTCGTGTTTTGCGGATGCTACCGGCTAACGGTCGCTGATACACAAAGCCGCAAAACACACACACACACACACACACACACGCGAACCGAACGAGCTGGCACACGGATACAGAGCGATTCAAAGTTGCCGCCCGGAAATTCGCAGGCCGATCAGTCCCCTCGCGAGCGGAGGAGCGCGTTGACGATCGCGTGTTCTCGCGAGTATCGCAAACGTCTCTTCAGGTGCGCTCCGACATTCCCGCTGTCCGGTTTGAAAATCGTGTAATCGTGATTTGCCCCGCAATTCTTTTCCCTTTGATTTCGAGACACGCTCCGGTGAATTTTCGCGAGCACCGCTTTTGAATCACCTCGTAGAAGTCGCACGAATCCACGAAGCAGCAACCCGATGACGTCAGGCCCGGTGAATGGGCCTCGAGATTGGAGCTGTTGGCTTACGGATCTAACCAGAAGAGGCGCGAGCTGTCGAGCGCAAGAAACTCTTGGAAAATCGATCGATAATGCGGTAATGAGTTTCTTGCGCGTTGCATTAGCTTGCAAATTCGAAGTGGTTATTAGATTGATCTAGAATGTCCTGTTCGGCGAGGACGCGGCTGAAAAAATGGGGAAATCCTTTTTACGGTAAATCACACGTTGCGTTTCGACACGACCCAATGGGCGTGCGCGGTTGATAAAGTTGCGATCGATCGTGTTGATCGTATTGGAACGATCCGGATCTCGCCGTTTCAATTTTGCCGCGTCAGAGTGGAGCACGACGCGGCACTTCCAATTCGCAGAAAATGCAACTAACGTGCCCCCTCCCCTTTTCGTGAAAACTTACAACGCCAACGGAAGGGAGACTCGCGTGTGAAGTCTGAAAAGTGCTTCTTCAGATGAAAGAATTTACAAATACAAGAAAATTACAAATTTAGTAGACGAAGTTAGATCTTCGACGAGCGATTTTCAAGAACCACTCGAGTCGAAGGACTTGGCTACGCTGGGATATTTATTCTCGATCACCATTTTCCGCAAATCAGCCCGTAAAAGTCGAGAAATCGACCTGATTCTGATTATCTCAACAAAGAAAGTTGCGCTTTTTCGATTAGTACGCTACTGAAAAAAGAAAGGCACAAATTAACATCGTTGCATTAATATGAGAGTAACTCGGGAAAGTCGGGATACAGTCGAAACGTCCGATTGTGTTTAAACGTTCGTCTTTTACTTTCTGTCTTATTACATAAATCTCCGTGCTACATTCTTACAATGTGTCCGCTGATCGTATAAATACAACTACTTGATTTCAAAACGGTCCGAGCATTTTCTCTCGATGCTCCAGTTGGAAGATTTGTTCTTCATTCATTCTTAGATTACATTCGCTTTGCGCATTTTCGTAGCGACATCGCGTTCGTTACATGCTGAAGGAAAATAGAATAACGCAGTCGGCACGAAACCGTCCGAAGGAGAAGGCAACCTTGCAGGTCCTTGAATCAGATCGTCGGCTGCGTTCACCAAGCTGCACCGAGAGAAAAATGTCGAGACTGTGTTACGAGCAAACGCACGACTGCTCGACTTATCGATAACAAGAGAAAGGTTGAGAAGTTCACTTCAGTCGTCAGTTGCGAGGTTGAATCTTGTCGGAAAGAATTATATTGGTTCCTCACCGGGTCCTTCGCATCAGACTTTGTACCGTTCTACCACGCAATCGCCTCGCGTCGTATATAATTTCGCACGAGCAAGACGCTTCAAGTCGCAGTAACGTTCGTACTAAACAACACGCGAATAAATAAGTGAAATTCATGCGACTCCTCCCGAAGATCGGCGACGGTCTCTTTGAGACGGTGTCCTCGTCTGTGCAATTCTGCGGATAATCTTTCGCGCCATCCTCACTGGTGACGATTCTTCACGGGATTCGATCCATTCGAAGGAGAGAAAAAAGGAGAGAGAAACCGACATGTCTTCCAGCCAGCGTTGACAAGGACGTTCGACGTCGCCGAAGATCACCGACACTCGAGGAAGACTCGACGACCCGCCGGCTCTTCCTCGAGTCGTCAGTTTTCAGCGAGAGTGCCCACTACCGGAGAAGATCGACCGCGCTAAACGGTGGCGGACTGGGTCCCGGGTGGCGCACGGAAGACGCCGGTGAAGGTGATGGTGTGGCTGGACTTGTCGTAGATCAGGTAGACGAACGGCCGGTTGGCATTGAAGACGGCGGGCTCGGTCGGTCGGCTCGAGCGGAAGCTGAAGAGAGCGGTCGCCGCGGCGGCCGTCGTGCCCTCTTCGGTGACCTCGATCCTGGCGCGGTGCACGGCGTCGCCGAGGTGGAGGCCGCGTTCGCCGTCGGCGACGAAGCCGCGCAGGTCGGCCGCGTCCGGCGACAGAAGTTCGCCGGCACCGAGAGCACTCAACAGCTGGCCGACGGGCAGGTCCCGCTCGATCTCGAAGCGGGGCAGGCTTACCTCAACCTCCCGGAGCGGCATCCCGTCGTCAAGAAGCTCGCGCAACTCCTGTGATCCTCGCGGAGTCGCTAAGCGCTCCACCAGCTGGCGAATGCTATCCTGAGGCTCCTTGCCGGGAACCTGATAGGAGCGCGCGACGGAGAACGGCGGTAGCAGCACGAACATCGATACTTCATCGCCCTTGTATGGCAGCTCCAAGATGTAGGCGCCTAGGTCCTCGGAGACCACTGCAAAAGAGAGTAGAGAGGTCACTTGAGGTGGCAGACACGGTTGAGAATGCGCGGAACAGTGTGACAAACGCCATCGATTAAATTTGTATTGTTCAAGATTCTGTTGCGACAATCGGGTCTTCCTCGGTAACGGATGTATAAATTGAGAAAGGACGAAGCAACGCTTTTGAAACGCTAACTTTAGCGGGATCAGATAATGAAAAATTTGTTTGTATTACAATTTAAAATATGTATTACAAGAGTAGTAAGTTAAAAATTTTCACTTCCAAATACGCCAGTTTAATAACCGAATTTTCTTCTGCGACAAATTTAGAAATCATGAAGTCTACCAAGAAGAAGAAGCGAGAAGAATTAAAACGCTAACGTGGGCAGACGATGAGAAATTTGTTTCTATCGCAATTAATTTCCAAAGATTCGTATTATTATAATAGTTGATGAACTAAAAATTTGTGTTTTCGAATTGTGTTTTCCCAGTCTGATAACAGGATTTTCTTGCGCAGCAAATTTATAAATCATGAAGTCTACTGAGAAAAAGAAGCGATACTCGTGAAGGCTCTAACTGGGTCAGAGTTTGACGATGAGAAATTTGCTTCTGTCGCGATGAACCTCCTAAGATTCACGTCATTACAAGCGTCCATAGGCCGCGACACGTGCGTCGCTCACCGTAGTTAAAGTTGCCCTTTTGCCGCATATACGTGACCATAGCGTTCTGCGAGCCGGAGACGTAGAAGATGTCTCGCTTAGAGTTGCTGGGATCGAAGCGATGGGCCCACAGGCCCTTGAAGTAAACCGCGTTCGCCAAGACGAGATCCGTGTCCTCGGTGATGCCGTTGGGCGGGATGAGGTCGCGGATGTGACCCTTCGTCACGTTGCTGACCCAGTTGTTGATTTGCACCCGCACATCGTCGGGGTTCGTGCGGAAGTTGGTCTTCTGCAGCTGGTCGCCGAAGAAATAGAGCATACACTCGCGCAGCTTCCTGTCGTCCGTCACCCACAATCTGTTCGCCACTCTGTACTCGTAATTGCCGGACGTGTTCAGCTGGAATGTAAAACGGAAGATAAAAAGACTGTTTGCGAGCGGTGCTCGATTAGAAGGAACTCACGGTGGCATAGCCACTCGATACTCGTATCACTGTGACTTCCGTCCTAAAAGACTCCCCGAACTCCCTAAAAAAATTATCATCCTCGAGATAGCGAGTTTCCGTAGACTCTGAGTCACATTTCCGAACTCTGGGAAATTCTTGATTGTCCCGCAGACATCCTCGCACGGATTTATCGGTACAACCAAGCTTGTGTAAAGTCAAGGTACGCTCGTATAAAATCCCAGTCGATATGAGCAATCATCTCATAGTTCTTAGCTCCGGTTTCATGTTCGCGCTATCGACGGGAAAAATCTACTAAGTCGCGCACCGCGATCTCACCTTGCGAGCGAGGCGATCGTCAAATCGTCCAAGGATCGCCGGTGACGAGAGAATCACGGCGACTGCGACCGGTCGCTCTGGGCACACCGGTAGACCTTGTTGAGTACCTTTAAGCGGTGTTGATGTAACGATAAACCGCGATTCACCTTGACATGCCTCCAGCAGCACCGACTAGCAATAATGCCCACTTGCGCAATTCGTGAGAGCGAGTGCGCGCATTGGCATCTCACCTGAGTGTCGCTCATCTCGTTGAGGGAGTTCTCGAAGGCGTAGTAACGCTGCACGTCGACCTTGGACAGCTCGTCGGAGATGCGCAGAGCGTGCTTCAGGCTGGCCTCGGTGCTGCCGCGAGCCCCAAAGTAAGCCAGACTGATCGCTTGGTGCAAGCTATGCGGGCTGAAGAAAATGTTGTCCTGCGGCTGAATCTGCGCGATTTTCTTCAAGCTGTCGACGGCGAAGTTGAAGCGCGCCTCGATCAGCGATATCTTCGAGGTCGGTCTCATCACCGTGGGATTGTCGTCACCTGTGAGGCATTGTGCCGAGATCCCGCCGATTGCCAATATAAAAGGCAACACCTGCAGAGGATGGACAGAAAAGGTCATCAGAACAAAAGAGACACTGACGTCACGTTACATCGATATTATTAGAACACGTCGATAACATCTGCGCGCAATGCAGAAGATTATCGTTTGTCTATTTGTTTGGAAAAATTTTATCGGAATAATCGAGCGGGTTATAATATCTCGTTTTGCCTCTTTAGTTTCTTTAATTTTTTAGTATTAATTAGTATTATTTATTGCAATGGTCAACTAGGTTTTCCGCTGATTTTGTTTTAGTTTTTATTGGCTTTGTGACATCTATAATTTTAATAAATATTTCTAATGATTTTAGTAAAATTATGATAATTAATAAAAAAGTTTGTATTTTTATATATTTATAATGTGTTGATTATATAAAACTGACGCTAAAATATATTAATGTATATTTATATTTTATTAAATTAAATAACAGTATTTTATTTTGATTTTTATATTGATTTTTCTTCTTCTTCTTCTTCTTCTTCTTCAATTTAATTGCACGACTCTGGCAATTTCGTTGAGAGAAAAAATTAAATATTAGTCGAGATACAGTCGAATAAGTTTCCAGAGGAAAGAATCGGAGAGACCTTCCTCTCTCTCTCTCTCTCTCTCTCTCTCTCTCTCTCTCTCTGTGAGAATGCGCGTTGAAATTATCGTGGTCGACGGTGATTAATGAGAATTGCTTTAATTAACCTTTACATTGCAAGCTTTCTTTATTTGATTTTACTCGACGTACGAGACCACAAACATGCTACAAGTCGGCGTAATCCATAGGGACCCGATAACAAACAGAATCGGCACTCGATGATAGCAAGAACGCGTTCTCGTGTCATGGCCCGAGTTGCCGTCCCGAGGCAAGAAGAAGGCAGAAGGTTAAGGACGCGTTGCGTGTGTGAACAAAATGCACACGCGCTGACATCATTCCCTCGGCCAAACATTCCGGGGAAAAAAGAACTTTCTCGCGCGCGCACGTAGCGGAGAAAGCGGACGCGCCGGATACTACAGTGAGAGGACGCACGGCGCACACGGAGGTGGAAGAAATCCGGGCGGTATATCGCCCGGATTTTTTTCGGCGAATTTCGTAAGAACCACGACGCGCGCCTCTCAACAATAGCCTTTGAGGTAATTTATGCGAGTTTCTAGAACGTGTCCTGCACGCGTCAGACCGGTCGCGCTATCGAAAAACCGATCGCGTCACCGTGACTCGTTGTAATTCTTTTTCGATGGAAGGTAATCCTGCCTGAATAAAGCTGGCCATCTAAAGATCAAGGATTCGACGAGCAGCAAGGATTTGCAGCTCTAGACACGGTTGAAAGTGAAAAGATGTTTGTGCATCAACAACGGTGCGACGACTCGGGAAAGGACGATTCTTCTCGAGAAAAACTGACGTGACAAAGTTGAGCAGGATAACATCTTGACGCGCAAAACGCAGGATCCGTCAGGATATACGAGCTTAAGAAGGCAGAAACAAATGTCTAAGGCTAATTCAAGCGGAATCTTGTTACAAATTCTATTTTGATTCCAATTTTCACTCCTAAATTCATATTTACAAGAATGTGAGACCCTAAAGAAGCTTTAATAATTCTGATAAATATCTCTAATAGTCTTAAAAAATTATAATATATATTATATATTATATAAAATATATCGATTATAATCAAACAAATAGATAGAAATATATAGATATACATTGACATTTTACATTAAATAATAAAATATATCGATATAGTAGATGAATCATGATATTAAAAATAATTAAAAATAAATATACTTGTATATCGATAGCATATTAATTCCGCAGTGTTTCTCCGAGTTACCTCTTTTTATAAACGAGGCGCCGCGCGATAAATGTTCTGCGCGACCGCGACTTACTCAGCCGCTCGTAGCGAAATTTTCGATCGTGTGCACCGCAATCGCGCAATCTATCCCGTGCGTGTCACAGGATGTGACCAGGTTCCCCCATTCGCGGACTGACGTAACCACGCAAATCCTCGCAATTTCCTTGGAGGGCTGCGCTCAGTTCCGCTACTGACTATGCAATTAAACGCACAGCGAGGCCCGATCGATCGGAGATCGGAGGCAGCTAGGAAAGGAACGAGTGAAAGCAGCCGGCGACGTACCGTAACATCATAGGGACCGGCTTTCCTGATTGAAACCGACGTGTGTGACGAGAAGAGACGCGCGAGCGCGTGTGACGAAGCGAAATTTTCGGCGAGTGAAAATTAGGCGAACGCGCTGGGGGCAGAATGTCTCAAGTTAATCGTACGGAAAAATTTCGGCATTCGACGTTTCCGCCTTCGATTCTTTCGATTGGTGAAAAGTGAGGAATTTTTGAATTTCACACAAAGTCAAAGTCTTGATCAACCGCGCCGTTCGCTCCGCTCGTATGCTCGATGAAATCGAACGATACGTGGATATAAACATGGAAAAAAAAATATCATATTTCCAATTAGCTGCTTGGGTTTTTCCCTTCTTATCGTAAGAATGTCCATCTGCGAGCAAAGGATACAGACAATGTGACGATGTTGAATTTAAATCCGCGACGAGGGTGAGTCGGACGGAAGCAGAACAGCGGGATTGACAGAGAATGGGAATGAGAGTTAGAATTAACAAATGGACGTCGCTCAGAGTCGCGGAATCAATCGACATTAGAGTTCAATGGGAGTTCAGCCGACGAAACGCAATCGCCGGCGAACATTCCTCGCCACATATTGTATATTCGTTATCATGACGATCACGTTTCGTATAATCAGTCACAATCGTACTCGCTGAGTAATCCTCACGTGACTCATTCTCGAGATCATAGGATCACGAGAGAGACGAGAGTCTTGTTTTCTTTTCACTATTTTTTCTTCCCTTCTATTTTTTTTGTGCGTGAGTGCGCTAAACTGTTCGAGGAATCGCTCGTGATGTAAGAATTGGAATGAATGATCGATGCATCTTACGACTGGGGATTTCCGTACTTACTATAAGACAGAGAGAGAGAGAGAGAGAGAATGAGTGAGGGGGGGGGAGGGAAAAAAGAAACACGTTTCTCTCACCGTCGTGTAAACATTTCGAGCCACGATGATTCCTCGAAGAACTCCTCGAATATGGTCGAGTGTTATCATATCACGTAGCGCATTGCTGATGAACTCCGATTGTTTTTGAACAATGTGAAAATTCTCGGACAAGAGGAAAAGAGAGAGAGAGAGAGAGAGAGGATAACGATGTTATTTCTTACTCCCGAAATAACTAATACGTTCCGGAGATTAGATAACGCGTGGGAAGATTGAGAGCGCTAACGAGGCCGGCCATTTCGCCGGTTATCTACGCGTCCGAAAATGAAACCTCGGTATTAATGGATCGCCGATTCGCTTATCGGCGAGAGCATTAAAAGCCAACATCGGGGCGCAATCGCGTCCGGCGTTAAATGAAGCGCGAAACACCCTGCGCGGTTGGTTGCCATTTAATTATGTATCGCGTCGCCGTGAATTTCACAAGAATAATGCGCGACATGCCGCTTGTCAACAGAGCGTGTTGACTTTGGATGTTATATAAATTGGACCGAGGCACTTCTCTCTCCTTCTCTCTCGGAGAGACTTAAGGTTCTACAATAGCTGTAAGAATAAGGCTGTAAGGCTGTAACGTAAGCTGTCAGCAAATGAAAATATTTCATTTCGTGTCTTGCAACCTTACAGCCTTAACTCTTACAGCTAATGTAGACGAACCTTTAGGCCTGGTCTACAATATACATGTTGTAAGCTGTAAGAACTAACCAATTACAGTCGATTATTTTTGTAGTAATCGACTGTGATTCGCCAATTCTTACGGCTTACAACTTACGACACGCATTGTAAACCAGGCCTGAGTCTGAAGCGATAAAAACATTGCAACGACATTGATGGATCTGTTTAGAAGATAAGAGTACTTTTTTCTCTGATCGTTCCAGAATTGTCGTCACCGCGAACTTCTTTCGCTCCTCTTCGGCGAGATTTACAATGTAAATATCACTTCACGCTCCATGAAGTCGAACGAAATTTTATCTTCTTGCGTCAGAAGCCTCGAAATCGAAACGTCCGAAATCGGATGATACGTCGCGATTTACTTGTAAATAGTTTGTTTATTTCACGTCAACAAAATTATTCAATATTTCAACCCTGCCTGATTTGTCCCATATTGTTGAGAAGCCTCATTGTCATATTGCAGAGAGATCAAGAAAATTGTGCTATTTTGTACGCAATTTTTTAACTTAATTAGGATTAACGTGTTAGTATATTAAAGTAGTCAATTAGTGCATTAAATTAGTTTCTAATATTTTCCTTCCTTTTTTCAGAGCTTCAGAATTTTGTTTGTTTTGATAATCAAGGTAATTCCGTCGAAATAAGCCACGCGGGAATTCGGGGATTAATTGACGAGCGCAAAAATGTGAAAAACCAGAGTCGACCGATAAGACTTATCACGGTTGAACTTTCAACGAAAGTCATCTCGAAGGAGAGTTCGACGTGCATCGAATAGACTAATTCCCTATAGTGATAAAACTACTAGTATTCTAATTAAGAATTTCGAAGACTCTTCGCGATTTCTCGTCTCCCTGATAAATCTCTACCAAGTCAAAATCGCAATCGCAAGAAAGAAACGCTGCGGTACTCACCGTGAAGAACATCGTATGACACTTTTGAAGTCCACAGCTAGTAGAATGAGTCTAAGCTAGTATATCGATAGTGCGATCGATAGAGACATCCGTACAACGATCGACAGGAGGCAAGACTGAAGACCGTGCGACCACGAAGAGACGCTCGAGGAGCGCTCGCCCGGCCGCTCCTGCCCCACTACGGGGTCACGTTTACGTGCAAAACGTCATGACATACATACATGAGCACATTCAGGATCGGATTGAGCGAAGAAGAACTTGATGACGTGCTGAGCGGCGTTCCGGAAAGCGCCTCTTTGGAGGGAGAAAACGAAACCGAGAGGATCATATCAGAACCTCGACAGGGAAGAAACAATGATACCTCGATTTTCATTTCTTGATAGGACAAAAGAATTTGACGGGAAATCGTCCATGGATCACGGAATCCAGATTTAGAGAGAGAGAAAGAGAGAGAGAGAGAAAAGGAGAATGTTCGCTCAAAGAGAACGCTTTTAGAAGAATTTTTTGGATGACATTCTTTTTTGTCAAGAATCACATGAATTGTTACTAAAAGCTTAGCTTAAGACTTAGTTTTGCTGAATCAATTTTAGTCCTTTTTGGGGTTCTTCTCTGCATTGAACCACGGAAGGCAGAGTCCATTCGGAATTTTCGTTCATCAAGGCTCTACCTTTCCAATCCGACCCTGAACGCTTTTATATACATGGTACACACACCTCTCGCGCGGTCATTACTTCCTCGTCCTTTGGAAATGCCCAGTCGTAATCGACTGCTTTATTACCAGAAAACCCCGGCACTCAAGGATATCGCAATACGGATACTGTAAAAGCTTCTTATTCGGAATTTTACTTTTATCTTGTACGTACATTATAAATTCCGTGCCTAAAGCGCTACCGAGAATTGTTTGCTTGTGCATATTTGTCTACCCACGACTGTCGGATGGGTCAAGATTAGAGGGTCAATTGGCTTAATAAACTGCCAAGTGTTTAATTTTTAAATTTGCTTCCTGAATTTCTAATTATAAACACATCATAAATATATATTGCTGCGTTTTTTGTATATAAAAGAAGCATAAAATATTAAAAAATAAAATGTATCTTTTCACTAAAAGAACTAAGAAGAATTGTCTATTACTTTGTAACAGAGAGTACTCTTTAGTGAGAAGATATCTTTCTTATATATTTTATATTTTATACAATAATATGTTTCTTCTCATGTCGAGCAATATATTTACAAATGGTTTTAAATCCAACGCGTCTTGTATTTATTAATTTTTATTGCATAGTTTAACTAATAACTAAAATTCGTCTGACATGTTTTCAAGTTTTAAGACTCGTCAATAATAAATAAAACTCGACAAGCTTCGATAACTTCGATAAAAATATTGATAATAAGATGGTTCGAAATGCATTTTATAAATTGTAGTCTTTAATTTCCATCTATATTTTTGAATATTAAATTTATTTACTTCTGATGATGTTATATAAATTAAAATTCATCAAACATCCAAATTTTTTATAAATTTTATCAATCTCCATCTCGTATATATTGTCTCTCTCGTCATTTTTAACTAAATTCGATATATCATTACAAAAAAAAAAAAAAAACAGCAATATTAAGATATGCTTAAAAACTAGAGAGCTTTAAACTATACAATGCTTATCGCATTTTGTACGAGTTTCACAAAGTTTCAAAAGTTCGTATGTTGTTTTGTTTTTTTTCGGACTTTCTTTCTTAAATATGTGAAAATGTTATTTAATGCATCTTGTTAATACGGTTGATATTGATACATTTAATATTTAATTTATGCTGTAATTATATGTAAAATACTTATGCTTTACATGGTATGTATGCTCATGAGATGCATATTTAATATGCTGAGAGAAAATATGTAAGCAGTTGAATAAACAATATCAGTGATCCTTCACAAAGAAATATTGTATCTATTGAACAAGTGACGCGTTAATGTAACAATAAATTGCGTAGGTATACCAACTGATCAAGTTGCAATTATTAAATTTAATTATTAATCAATTAATTCTTGGGTTGAATTTGCTCAAACGTGAATTAACGCACGTTTTGCTGTTACCATCAAGACGGACGTAGTTCGTATGCACTTTTCCAGGAGACGTGTTGGAAAAAGCGTCGCTTGAAATTCGGTTTAATAGCCATTCTCAAGCTTCCCTCTGCTATAAGTCAGTATTTAAGGTCTACCAATCTTATAACTAAAATTGAAGTTTCCAAGTTTTCTTACATCCGTCATAGAACATATCATATCCAATAAGAAAATAGCTTTCTAATGGAAAATTGAATTCTTTATGAGAAAACTGTTCTCTTAATGGATATCATATGTCATATGTCGAAGGCCTTTAAGCTGAGTCTATAATGGATGCATTAAGTTTCAAGTCGTAATAAAGTGACGAATTGCAATTGATTTTTCTTGTCATATTCGACTGTGGTTGATCATCATTAATAGAAATTATAAAAATTACGTATACAATGTTATTACGTACGTTGATAAATTCATCGTATTACGACTCGTACATAGGTCACAACACGCAAAACGTAGAAATTGACTAATCACAGTCGAACATTTTCTTCACATTCAACTGTAATTAGTCACTTTTTGCGTTCTGCGACCTATGTAGACGGACCGTTGAAGTATCAAAAGTACAAGCAACGCAAAAGGATCTAATTTTTCATTCGTTAACTGAAAATTATTGATAAAGTTCCTAATTGTTTAGTTAAAACCATTATTTAATTGTTAAAGACCCAACATCTCTGAACTTATTACCACTATACTAAATGAAAAGAAATACTTCACATGATCACCCAGACAAAAAAGTACACAATTATTTTTTTATTATAGAATTTTTACTTTTTACTTGCATGAGGAAACAGATCATGAAGATTATTTTTTAGGCTTTCTGTCCTTAGCAAGTCTAGTCAAGTCATCAGGGTTTTCAGCAGCATCCTTAACTCGCTTCGCACGAACCCCTATTAAACGTGCATCTGCTCTTGCTTTGCGAAGAGCCACATATGCAGAGAATTTAGTTTCTTCTTCTGTTACAATACGGGCTTTAGCTTTAGCGGGAGCTTGATGCCTTATTGGCATCGGGTCCGTTTTCAACTGAGTTGCCAATCTCCTTTCTTCCTCAGTTGCATCACCAGGTTTAGGCTGAAACATTAAAAATAATTAATAACTTTAGAAACACAACTACCATACAGAACATCAAATTATGCTAAACACTATTCTAGATATAGTATAATCACAAACATTAAACAAAAGCAATTTATAAATATCATTGACATACTTTCTTTTCATTCGTTGGAAAGAGGATCAACTTGGCTCTATATTCTTTCAAACGTTGTGCATTTGTTTGAAGGGATTCAACAGATTTATTACGGCGACGTGGATCAACAGCAATACCGACTGTTCTGGCAAATCTTTTATTCAAACCACTAGCTTTCAGCTCAGCCAGAGTAAATCCTCTACCAGCACGAACTTTAGTGTGGTAGCGGAATGTCGGGCAATGAACTACAGGTCTTAAAAGACCTGCTGGCCTAAAACATGTTTAAAAATATTTAATTAGAAACAAATATAGGAATTTTATATATATATATATAAAACAGTTTAAATATATGTATTGTCAGCGTATTAGTGAACTTATGATACAGATATAGATCTATAAGAAAATATAAATTATAAACATACTAAAATTATTTCACATACCTGGGAGCAACAGCTCTTGCTTTCTTAACACGACTTTTATGGCGACGTATTTTCCTAGCAGGTTGATTGAACCAGGTTTTGACAAAACGTTGCCAATCCTTATGAAAATGACCATTCGGGATCATATTATTGCGCTTCCCCATAGTTGATATCCAATATCTATTAATATTATCAATAGTTATCAACAGTCTTGTTTTGTATTCATTAAACTTTACATGATAATTATCAAACATATTCAAGGTTCTTCACCAGAACATTGTTTACTTATAAACATAGTGTTTATTTATACATAAATATTAAATATTTTGTAAATATATTCACGACTCTCTAGTAATAACTCTACATCATTATAAAAAAAGTCAATATCTTGATTGAATGTAGACTATTAACAGATTGAGAGATTGCTGAGAAGTTGTTACTAAGAATATAAAAAATAACTTATTGAAGAATTGGTGAAAATCAATAGTATTGTGTTTTGAAGGTAGTAAGAAGTTATAAAAGAATGTTGCAAAATATGTAACAAAACTTTTATAATAAAGATGGATCTAGATTATAACCTCTCTCTAATGATGTAAATGTGATATAAATTAAAGAGTTTTACCATAAAAATTGTTACATATATATATATTTTAGAGAGAAGTAACCAGAATTATAAAAATATATATCCTTATTATGTATTTAATAGATATACGATTGTAAAAACTTACATTGATACAAATTTTCAACGCTGAACTCAACAGTTATTCTCAAGAACACGATATGGAAGACCATCGGAAGTGCCGGATATAACTCTTTTGAGCTAGTCAACTATTAAATAGAGAATTCCTTTTTGGTATGTTCATACAAAAGCAAAAAATGCACACACATACACAAACATATATATAACATATTAATTTTAAGAAATGTTTAAAATTTCGACGTGGTAAAATATAATTTATTAACTATAAACGAGAGTATATAACTTGCCTCGAGTAGTTTATGCAAATGGCGACAAATACGTGCTGTAATAATAACAGAAAACTAGAATATAATATATCAAACCAAAATATCTCATTTTGTATCGATTTTGTTTGTATGATAAGAATAAGGTTTAACAATGGTACAAAATGTATTGTATCTCCTTAAGATGTTGTCACGCATAATATAGTAGACACGCAGCAATTTAGTGTGGCAATATCCAGAATGCAAGATCTTACAAATAGGTAAACATATAATATGTAGTAACTGACTTTTGCAACAATTCAAATATCTGAATACATGTCGAACCTATAATTACAGTTTGCGAAAAGTTCATATAGAATGTTTAAGAAAAAGTCGTGAATTCGAACAAGCCTTGGCAGTCCAAATTCTCATGCTTGCACCTTTCATTCCACACTTTGCCTCTGAATTGTGGGCTATTTTCTACTCCGCAAAGCATCATCTTATAGATAATAAAGAAGTAAATTTGGATAAAAATTTATTGGAACAGAAATGGCTAGATATCGATATGGATTATAAACTCACATTAAATATATTTGTAAGTACTTCTATATTCTATATTTGAAAACAGAACAGAAAACAGATCATGAAGATTATTTTTTAGGCTTTCTGTCCTTAGCAAGTCTAGTCAAGTCATCAGGGTTTTCAGCAGCATCCTTAACTCGCTTCGCACGAATCCCTATTAAACGTGCATCTGCCATTGCTTTGCGAAGAGCCACATATGCAGAGAATTTAGTTTCTTCGTCTGTAAGGCCCCTTGCACAATGCCAGGCAACAACGATAAGAATAAAAATAGACCAATCACAATCGACTATTATAAGAATAATCTATTGTGATTGGTCTATTTTTATTCTTATTGTCTGTTGCCTGGCATTGTGCAAGGAGCTTTACAGTACGGGCTTTAGCTTTAGCAGGAGCTTGATGCTGTAAGATATAGACGAGGGAGGACAGCACCAGCTCGTTCCGGGGGAGCCACGGGAGAAAGTCCGGTCTCAACAGTCCAGGTTCGGCTGATGGAGGAAAGAAAAAGAGGCGAACGGACGGAGGCAGGGCTTTTCGGCGATTCAGCTTGGAGACGGATAGTTAGAGAGAGAGAGTCGAGTCGAAAGACAAAATCGGACATAGTCAAGCTTTGTAAAGCGATATATTTGTATAAATCGCGGTGTCGGGTACAATTGTATGTGTTCTTTTTACAATATATATATTTATATTCTTGTTCAATATAAGAAGAGTTTCATACTAATCGCTCGGAACCCCTACATCCTGAACATCCCCTTTTCTAACTAAGGAGGAGGATCTTGAAGAAGAGAGATTAGAAAGAGAAAGGAATAAAGATAGACGACTGCTCTTTTTATATCTTACAATGCCTTGTTGGCATCGGATCTGTTTTCAACTGAGTTGCCAATCTCCCTTCTTCCTCAGTTGCATCACCAGGTTTAGGCTGAAACATTAAAAATAATTAATAACTTTAAAAACACAACCATACAGAACATCAAATTATGCTAAACATTTTTCTAGATATAGTATAATCACAAACATTAAACAAAAGCAATTTATAAATATCATTGACATACTTTCTTTCCATTCGTTGGAAAGAGGATCAACTTGGCCCTATATTCTTTCAAACGTTGTACATTTGTTTGAAGGGATTCAACAGATTTATTGCGACGACGTGGATCAACAGCAATACCGACTGTTCTGGCAAATCTTTTATTCAAACCACTTGTTTTCAGCTCAGCCAGGGTAAATCCTCTACCAGCATGAACTTTAGTGTGGTAGCGGAATGTCGGGCAATGAACTACGGGTCTTAAAAGACCTGCTGGCCTAAAACATGTTTAAAAATATTTAATTAGAAACAAATATAGGAATTTTATATATATATATATAAAACAGTTTAAATATATGTATTGTCAGCGTGTTAGTGAACTTATATGATACAGATATAGATCTATAAGAAAATATAAATTATAAACATACTAAAATTATTTCACATACTTGGGAGCAACAGCTCTTGCTTTCTTAACACGACTTTTATGGCGACGTATTTTCCTAGCAGATTGATTGAACCAGGTTTTGACAAAACGTTGCCAATCCTTATGAAAATGACCATTCGGGATCATATTATTGCGTTTCCGCATAGTTGATATCCAATATCTATTAATATTATCAATAGTTATCAACAGTCTTGTTTTGTATTCATTAAACTTTACATGATAATTATCAAACATATTCAAGGATCTTCACCAGAACATTGTTTACTTATACATAAACATAGTGTTTATTTATACATAAATATTAAATATTTTGTAAATATATTCATGACTCTCTAGTAATAACTCTACATCATTATAAAAAAAGTCAATATCTTGATTGAATGTAGACTATTAACAGATTGAGAGATTGCTGAGAAGTTGTTACTAAGAATATAAAAAATAACTTATTGTAAAATTGATGAATATCAATAGTATCGTGTTTTCAAGGTAGTAAGAAGTTATAAAAGAATGTTGCAAAATATGTAACAAAACTTTTATAATAAAGATGGATCTAGATTATAACTTTTCTCTCTAATGATGTAAATGTGATATAAATTAAAGAGTTTTACCATAAAAATTGTTACATATATATATATATTTTAGAGAGAAGTAATCAGAGTTATTAAAATATATATCCTTATTATGTATTTAATAGATATACGATTGTAAAAACTTACATTAATACAAATTTCCAACGCTGAACTCAACAGTTATTCTCGAGGAACACTCTATATGGAAGACCATTGGAAGTGCCGGAAATAACTCTTTTCAGCTGGTCATCTGTTAAATAGAGAATTACTTCTTGGTATGTTTATACAAAAGCAAAAAATGCACACACATACACAAACATATATATAACATGTTAATTTTAAGAAATGTTTAAAATTTCGATGTGATAAAATATAATCTATTAACTATAACCGAGAGTATATAACTTGCCTCGAGTAGTTTATGCAAATGGCGGCAAATACGTGCTGTAACAATAACAGAAAACTAGAATATAATATATCAAACCAAAATATTTCATTTTGTATCGATTTTGTTTGTATGATAAGAATAAGGTTTAATAATGGTACAAAATGTATTGTATCCGCTTAAGATGTTGTCACGCATAATATAGTAGACACACAGCAATTTAGTGTAGCAATATCCAGAATGCAAGGTCTTACAAATAGGTAAATATATATGTAGTAACTGACTTTTGCAACAATTCAAATATCTGAATACATATCGAACCTATAATTACAGTTTGCGAAAAGTTTATATAGAATGTTTAAGAAAAAGTCGTGAATTCGAACGAGCCTTGGCAGTCCAAATTCTCATGCTTGCACCTTTCATTCCACACTTTGCCTCTGAATTGTGGACTATTTTCTGCTCCGCAAAGCATCATCTTATAGATAATAAAGAAGTAAATTTGGATAAAGATTTATTGGAACAGAAATGGCCAGATATCTATATGGATTATAAACTCACATTAAATATATTTGTAAGTACTTCTATATTCTATATTTGAAAACAGAACAGAAAACAGATCATGAAGATTATTTTTTAGGCTTTCTGTCCTTAGCAAGTCTAGTCAAGTCATCAGGGTTTTCAGCAGCATCATTAACTCGCTTCGCACGAACCCCTATTAAACGTGCATCTGTCCTTGCTTTGCGAAGAGCCACATATGCAGAGAATTTAGTTTCTCCGTCTGTTACAGTACAGGCTTTACCTTTAGCAGGAGTTTGATGCCGTATTGGCATCGGGTCAGTTTTCAACTGAATTGCCAATCCCCTTTCTTCCTCAGTTGCATCACCAGGTTTAGGCTGAAACATTAAAAATAATTAATAACTTTAAAAACACAACTATCATACAGAACATCAAATTATGCTAAACATTATTCTAGATATAGTATAATCACAAATATTAAACAAAAGCAATTTATAAATATCATTGACATACTTTCTTTTTATTCGTTGGAAGGAGGATCCACTTGGCTCCATATTCTTTCAAACGTTGTGCATGTTTGAAAGGATTCAACAGATTTATTACGGCGACATGGATCAACAGCAATACCGACTGTTATGGCAAATCTTTTATTCAAACCACTTGTTTTCAGCTCAGCCAGAGTAAATCCTCTACCAGCACGAACTTTAGTGTGGTAGCGGAATGTCGGGCAATGAACTACGGGTCTTAAAAGACCTGCTGGCCTAAAACATGTTTAAAAATATTTTATTAGAAATAAATATAGGAATTTTATATATATATATATAAAACAGTTTAAATATATGTATTGTCAGTGTGTTAGTAAACTTATATGATACAGATATAGATCTATAAGAAAATATAAATTATAAACATACTAAAATTATTTCACATACCTGGGAGCAACAGCTCTTGCTTTCTTAACACGACTTTTATGGCAACGTGTTTTCCTAGCAGGTTGATTGAACCAGGTTTTGACAAAATGTTGCCAATCCTTATGAAAATGACCATTTGGGATCATATTATTGCGCTTCCCCATAGTTGATATCCAATATCTATTAATATTATCAACAGTCTTATTTTGTATTCATTAAACTTTACATGATAATTATCAAACAGATTCAAGGATCTTCACCAGAACATTGTTTATTTATACATAAACATAGTGTCTATTTATACATAAATATTAAATATTTTTTAATATATTCATAACTCTCCAGTAATAACTCTACGTCATTATAAAAAAAGTCAATATCTTGATTGAATATAGACTATTAACAGATTGAGAAATTGCTGAGAAGTTGTTACTAAGAATATAAAAAATAACTTATTGAAAAATTGATGAATATCAATAGTATCGTGTTTTCAAGGTAGTAAGAAGTTATAAAAGAATGTTTCAAAATATGTAACAAAACTTTTATAATAAAAATGGATCTAGATTATAACCTCTCTCTAATGATGTAAATATGATGTAAATTAAAGAGTTTTACCATAAAAATTGTTACATATATATATGTTTTAGAGAGAAGTAACCAGAGTTATAAAAATATAAATCCTTATTATGTATTTAATAGATATACGATTGTAAAAGCTTACATTAATACAAATTTCCAACGCTGAACTCAACAGTTATTCTCGAGGACACGATATGGAAGCCCATCGGAAGTGCCGGAAATAACTCTTTTGAGCTAGTCATCTGTTAAATAGAGAATTACTTCTTGGTATGTTTATACAAAAGCAAAAAATGCACACACATACACACATGTATATAACATATTAATTTTAAGATATGTTTAAAATTTCGACGTGATAAAATATAATTTATTAACTATAAACGAGAGTATATAACTTGCCTCGAGTAGTTTATGCAAATGGCGGCCTACGTGCTGTAATAATAACAGAAAACTAGAATATAATAATATTAAACAAAAATATTTCATTTTGTATCGATTTTGTTTGTATGATAAGAATAAGGTTTAACAATGGTACAAAATGTATTGTATTCCTTTAAGATGTTGTCACGATACAGAACACGAAAGTTTTTCAGTGATATTCTTCATCGGCAATTAACGGCGTCCGCAACGAATGCGTTGGAGGTATAAATATTTCTGTTAAAATTTTGTCCTTTATCTTGTTTATATATTTTACAAGATATTTATGTATGAAATATGAAAGTTTTCGTTTATCTGGCACAACAGTTTTGTATGTATTTTGCCTACATTCAAATATATCTAGATATAAATTTTGTTTTCCCACAAAGAACACAGTTGAACATAGAGAAATAAATTAGTAAAATATTTAAAGATTGTTGTGGCTTAGACTAAACATTATTGTATTGTTTATTAGACAAGCAAAAATTTATTTTTTAGATAACAGACTGTTCAACCAAAGTGAAGCACCAAATAGAAGACCACTGGAGAGATAAAATAAATTTGTACAAATCCAATATTGATCATAAAGCAAAAGATAAATTTTATATTCTATCTATGTTTCCATATCCTTCTGGTGCTTTACACATAGGTCATATAAGGGTTTATACAATAAGTGATACAGTAGCTAGATTTTATAGAATGAAAGGTAAGCATTTTATTTTAATATACATATACATATATATATATATCTATATATATATATATGTATATATATGTGTATTTTATGACATAGAAATTATATATCAAGACTTTATAATATATTCTCTAAAATATGAGTCATATATATATATATATATATATACAAATTGGAATAATATAAAAAACCTCATACAGGTAAAAATGTAATTCATCCCATGGGTTGGGATGCTTTTGGACTACCAGCAGAGAATGCTGCTATTGAACAAAAAGTGGATCCAGTTGTATGGACAAGAGATAATATACAAACAATGCGTAATCAATTGACAATGCTGAACTATTCTTTTGATTGGGAAAGAGAATTTGCAACTTGCAATCCAAATTATTACAGGTGGACACAGGAATTATTCCTAAAATTATACGATAAAAATTTAGTATATCGAAAAGAATCTTATGTTAACTGGGATCCTGTAGATAAGACTGTACTAGCTGACGAACAAGTAGATTTGAATCAGCGATCATGGAGGTCTGGTGCATTAGTAGAAAAGAAAATGTTGAAGCAGTGGTTTATTAGGACTACTGCTTTTGCAAAGTAAGAGCTAAAAGAAATGTTTGATATAACCCATTTTGTTATAGTTGATTGATTAACCATCTATTGCAGGTCATTGCTAGAGGGTTTAAACGATCCAAATTTGAAGGAATGGAGTGATATCATAAAGTTGCAGAAGCATTGGATAGGCAACTGCAATGGTATTAATATCGATTTTAAATTGATATCTGATATTCCAGATTTTCCAAACACAATGAATTTATGGACAAACATGCCAGAATTTATAGAATATGCAAAGTTTGTTGCTATATCTCCTCAAAATATATTACATCGTAAAGATTATACACATGATATAGATGTCGGTATCAAATGTTTAAATGCAAAAGTATTAAATCCATTCTCTGGTGAAGAATTGCCGATCTTTGTTACCGATAAGATTGTTTATTCACCATGCAGAGACAACCATCTGGGTATACCTTCCGCATCTATGGATGATTTACAATTTTCAGAGTTGGTTGGGATATCGTTCACTCGGCATACGATACGTAGCTATGAACAACAGCAGCAAAAGTTGTCTAAAATATTACAGAAAGCTAGAGAATGGAAAATAGGTGGATATCCAGTAAGTTCAAAACTGCAAGACTGGTTAATCTCGAGACAGAGATATTGGGGTACACCAATACCCATGATTCATTGTGTAAAGTGTGGCACTCAGCCAGTACCTCGCGATCAACTTCCCGTTACGTTACCAAACATAAAGCATATATCAAATACGAATTTATCAGCTAACGAAAACGAAGATTGGTTGGTAGCAAAATGTCCTGTGTGTAAAGGAAATGCGAAGAGAGAAACTGATACGATGGATACGTTCGTAGATAGCAGCTGGTACTTTCTACGTTTCTTAGATCCTGATAATACAAAAGAGATGTTTTCAGTGGAGAAGGTCAAGAAAACTTTCCCTGTAGATCTTTATATAGGTGGCAAAGAACATGGTATGATAATAATGTTCTTTTCACCGTTAAGATTTGACATGTTCATATTTTGAAAAAAATATATTTATATTTATATATTTTATATTTTTCAGCTGTGCTCCATTTGTACTTTGCTCGATTTATAAGTCACTTCTTATACTCAGAAGGTCTTGTACCATGTAAAGAACCATTTAGACAGCTTCTTGTGCAAGGTATGGTAATGAGTAAAACATATAAAATTAAGAAAACTGGCAAATATGTAAGCACAAAAGAAGTAAAGGAAACAGAGTTCAATCAATATGAGACATTATCCGGCGAACCAGTGTCTGTAAATTGGGAGAAGATGTCAAAATCAAAATACAATGGTGTTGATCCTCTTATATTGTTGGATAAATATGGGATAGATATGACCAGATTATTAATATTGGCTGATGTTGCACCAAAGTCCACGAGGCATTGGTCAGAAGATAGTAAGGCTTAATTTATCAACTTTCCAAATATTAACTGCTCACTTAAATAGTAGGTTTATTACAACATGTATATTCATATATTCATATGGACATGTAAAATTGCAGCTATTCCTGGCATACAGAATTGGCAAAATCGTATTTGGAATACCGTGAGACAATTTAAATATGAACGTGACAATATGTCTCTGGAGGAACTACAAACTAAATCTACCCATCCTATGTTCGCTGAACACGATGCATATATGTTCGACAGTCGAAATTATTTTTTAAAAAATGTCACGCATAATATAGTAGACACGCAGCAATTTAGTGTGGCAATATCCAGAATGCAAGGTCTTACAAATAGGTAAATAAATAATATGTAGTAACTGACTTTTGCAACAATTCAAATATCTGAATACATATCGAACCTATAATTACAGTTTACGAAAAGTTCATATAGAATGTTTAAGAAAAAGTCGTGAATTCGAACGAGCTTTGGCAGTTCAAATTCTAATGCTTGCACCTTTCATTCCACACTTTGCCTCTGAATTGTGGGCTATTTTCTGCTCCGCAAAGCATCATCTTATAGATAATAAAGAAGTAAATTTGGATAAAGATTTATTGGAACAGAAATGGCCAGATATCGATATGGATTATAAACTCACATTAAATATATTTGTAAGTACTTCTATATTCTATATTTGTACATATTTCAAATAAGAATACTGTGACTAATATATATATATATATATATATTTACATATACAATTATGCTATTTTTTATTTCCATATATATTTAGATAAACAAACGTCAGTTCTTAAAACTGAAGCTTCCACGACACACGTTGGACGAAATGACATCAGAAACGGCATTAGAGCATGTGATGCTTGATCCATATTATCAGAAACACTCGCACAATAAGAAAATCGTGGAATCTAGTCTTCAATTAGAGAAAGGCTGTGATGCGACGTTGTACATAACCATGGAAAAACAAATGGAAGATATTGTGCTATAATATTTTTGTCAATATATATAAGGTATTGATGAAATTTACATTATAAGATTTATCGATTATAACACTATTTGGTATATAAAGTATAAATTTTTTTAGCTACTAAATTTGTTGTTCACCTGATATCATATTTTCCTTTGTATCCATTATCTGAGATAGATTTTAAGAATTTGAGATAATCATCAGGAAGATTGTTTTCTTGGGCTCCTTTTATCATCATCCTTCTATAATCAAGGTAAAAATTGTGGTAAATGTTTAAAGTTCAATTATATTACTTTGCATATATTATTCATATTACATCTATATGTAGATATATACAGATACAATGGTGAAGGTTTTCTATCCATTGGAAGGTCTACTGGTTTTATGTATTCTGTTGGATTATGACATTGTTGGTACACTCTACAATTCAGAATTGTACCATTAGGAGTTTCAACATCCACGGACAATGCATGATATATATTATTTTGAACACCTTCTTGTTGATCTAAGGTAGACAAATTACTTTTGTCTAATTCCCAAATCACGCCCCACACGATCGAGTCATTTGTTTCTACAATTGTTGCTGATGCTCCATGCCATCGTTTAGAATATCTTTGAAAATCCAATCTAAAATTCTAATAAAAACATTTATCTTGTGGGTGCGTGCACATATGCGTGTGTATATGTATATATGTGTGTGTGTGTGTGTGTGTGTGTGTGTATGTGTGTGTGTGTGTGTGTGTGTGTGTGCGCGATTGTACATATAGAAAAAAATATGTAACAAACATAATATATAAATATAAAAGTGACATGAGGGTTCTTCAATTTATATTTGAAGATATAAAAAATTTTGAAAATTTAAATTTTCATAATTCCATAATTGACTTTATATTATAAATTGTATTGCATAATTTTTAACAAATAAATATATTGTGTGAATCGTGTTCATAGATTTTTCTGATTCTTTAAAAATAAGGTATAGTCTTATCTTTGTGATTATTCTTATCTCATCGTCCACAAAGTCTAATGTATTGTATATGTACATGTATGTATTGTATATGTACATGTATTCTACAAATTATTTTTGTTAAGTTGTATCCATATTTTATATATTATTATCAAATAAAGAAATACTGTTTGAAAAACATTTAGATATCATTTAAATGTTTTTTAATTAGATAAGATAAATTTATAAAATTTATAAGTGATAGTTTGCAATAAAATGGAAAAATATTTTATCATTAAGTTTATCAACAATTGCACGTACATATGTCATTATAGTCAATGTATAAGCAATGATATAGAACAACCAAACGTGTACCTCCTTATCTTTACCTGATTACCTTTATATAACCAATGTCTCTCATTACTGCGGTTGAGTTGTTTAGTCGTATTCTTTTAGCAAGCAAATTACTTCCGTAAGCGAAATAAAGAAATGTGTTGGACATTTTACAAATGTCAAATATTTGATCGTGCTGTAAACTTTTGGTGCAAGATGGTTCACTACTTCGTCCGGTACAACCACACTATCTCACTTGTTCACAGCGAACGTATGAATACGTATGCTACTTACGCACCAATGTGTATGTACGTCACATATATACGTGTATCTACAAACATAAGATATCTTGTATGCATAAAGACGGATCATAGAAAAAATATGATTTTGCGAAAATAAGAATATTTGAAGCGTGAGTGCTTCTCGTTTATTTTCTCATAATATTGTTTCACATTGTGGATATATTTATTTTTAATTTCTGTTACGATCTATCTTGTAATAATTTTGGCGATTGATTTGACGCGCGCTACAATACGAGCCGATTGCATATGGCGACGGATAGTTGAGAAAGTGTATCCCTCTTTTCAGTGACGGTTTTTTGCATATTTTTGTGGCGTCTAGCATCGATTGCGGATATTAGGTGTATTTGCAGAAGCGGTATCTTGTATCTTGTGCCGTTTGACACTGATGAATTACAGAGTACTGCCGCGAATCTAATAGCGGTGTTTTTCCATAACCTCGTAAATCGTGCGAAGAACAGTCTGTTGCAGGCAGGTATATGTACTCGCTGTGTCGTGTTTTACAGTTGTTTATTACTTTATTTTTTCTCGAACGCTTGTTCGATAACACGACTACGTGGCATTTCGCATTATCAGAAAATCAATTTCTCTACTTTTTTCCGTCTTTTTATTCTTATTCTTGCAAAATGGTACGATTTTGTTATGGCGCGAAAAGTTACCAGATTATCATCGAATGCGTGCATACGTACGTTGCTCTGACCATGAGCTCCTATTTTTTTAGCAAAAACGATTTTGCAACAATTGCGACTATGTATCATAAACTGCGATTTTGATATATTTTTTAGTTATTCTTTTATAATAATAATTAGACAATTTATTTTCACGGTGATGAACACAAATGTTAGATTGTTGTCAGTAAAATGATCACTTTGTACATTTTTTTTTAATATAAAAGTCAGCCATTTTTTAACAATTTAATACATCTACAATTTGACTGTTAAATTTTTCTCACCTGTAAAGATATACAGCTTTATATAAAATTAATTTAACATATTTGCACATATAGAAAAAGCAAATATACAGAGAATCTAAGGGAACCAAGATATTTAGAGATTGAATAAGCCTGAAATTCTGAAACTCATATATCTTTTCTTATGTTTTTAAAATATATTAATATTTTTAATGGAAAAATAAAGTTATTCTTCTATGTTATTTTATTCTGTTAATTATCACTAATAGCTATGCTCTTTATATTTATCATATACTTTAATCATATATTATAATATGAATATAAGTCATATTTGTACAATTATTTAACCGAGTATAATATTTAACTTAATAATTCCTGATCAGTAATATCAACATTATACAGTTTATGTTATAGATATGGCACCAACAAAAAAAGCCGATTTAGAAAAGTTAGCATGGGCATGGGTAGAAGTCATTATTCCAGAACAAATTGAAAAAATACATTTAGAAACTGCATACAGAATTGGATTAAAAAGTTGTAAAAATTGCAAGTAAGTTATCAATTGTGGTGTAAAAAGAATCTGATATATTATTTATGTTGTCACTATTATTGTCATAATAATATATATCCCGCTTAAGACATGTTATCTCTGTTTTAGACGGAATTGTACAAATAATCCTCAATGCCTGACAGGTTTAGGAGAAGAAAAATATATGAAGTCACAACCCACAGAGGTAGTGCCTTTAGAGAGCTCTCTATCTGAATTACGTGATCCGACGCAATATGTCGGATTAAAAAACTTGGGTGCTACTTGCTACGTTAATAGTTTAATTCAAATGTGGTTTCATAATGAAGATATGAGGTATGCAGAACACACATTGCATTAAATAAATTGAGTTTTATTCTGTTATATCTCATTTAAATAAATCCAATGTTAACAGGAGGATAATATACAAATGGGATATCACGGAAGATCCAGAAGAAAGGGACACATTGCACCAGGCTAAGAAGACAGGACTACCGTATCATCCAGTAACCGCGGTTGGCCAATTGCAATACATTTTTGCGATGATGCAATTCGGAAATCGGAGTCTTCTTGATCCAATGAATCTCGCTGTCGCGTTATCTCTGGATACCAGAACACAACAGGACGCTCAGGAGTTCTCCAAGCTGCTACTGTGCCATATAGAAGGAAAGCTGCAGCAAAACTCAGAGCTGAAGCAGATGCTGCAGAGGCTGACCCAGGGAAAATACAGCTATATCAATTGGTGGGTTTTCTGAAGTGGAAAACAAATGAGAATTGTCCTAAACGATGATGATGCTGATGAATCTTGACGATGAGAACATGGTAGGACACGTTGCTCGCTAGGGTGACTGGTGCGATCAACCGATCTGACAGGAAGCGACGACTTCTTAGTGGGTAATTAGGATTTTTCTGCGTTTGATGTAGTTGTTCTACATGCGGTACCGAGTATCCGACGTCTACCACATTCTACGAGTTGGATCTACAATTG
The DNA here is from genome assembly GCF_003227715.2 of Harpegnathos saltator. Taxonomy (NCBI): domain Eukaryota; kingdom Metazoa; phylum Arthropoda; class Insecta; order Hymenoptera; family Formicidae; genus Harpegnathos; species Harpegnathos saltator. The sequence goes on from NW_020229939.1 coordinate 831,620, forward strand.
GCGGCCACCTTGAAGGAGGCGATAGACAAGTATTTGTCCGAAGAGCAGCTGACGGGCGCGAATCAATATCACTGTACCACTTGCAATGACAAAAAGGATGCCAGGCGATTCATACGATTAGAAACTCTGCCGGATACTCTAAATATTCAATTGATGCGTTTTGTATTTCATAGGTAAGTTCGGAATTTTTTTTAATTTTGCGAGAACCCTTCATCCGCTCGAACTGAAGACGCAATTCACCGTGACAGGGATTCTGGGCAGAAGAAAAAGTTAAATTCATATATCCAGTTTCCCGAAGACCTCGATATGTCGGAATATGTTAGGTGTCAGCCGCAAACACATTTGTACAGCCTCGTCGCAGTATTAAGCCACAAAGGTCCGTCTGCTCACTCTGGACATTACATCGCGAATATATGCAATTCAAGTGGTGAGTGGTATCAGTTTAGTGACGACAAAGTGGAAAAGATGCAGAATAAACGAATCGAGGATGGCGTAAATGGTAATTACGTGCTTTGTGTTTAAAAGAAAAAAAAAAAATGCGTGAGTTGTGGCGTGACACAAGCCAGAATTTTTTTTTCCTTTTTTTTTAGATAATGTGAAACCGATGAAACGAGGCCGCGTTCCGAAAGGATTCCTTTCATCGAATACGGCGTATATGTTGGTTTATAAAAAATTAACTACAGATTGGCCAATAAGTGCTACAAAGAAAATGAAATTGAGAAAACTTGACACGGAAGTGAGCGTTTCCAGTGATCCTGTTAACTTGGAAAGGCTTAGTGTTAAAGACAAATCGGATACGTTAGATGAAGCACAACGGAAAAATGGTGTTGGAAATGTATCACCCATAGAAGAAGAAAATCCTCAGAGAATACTCAAACTAGATTTGGAGAATAAAATGGAAATAGATGAGTCTGTGGTATCTGAAAACACTGATGTGCCAATAGAAGTTAGAAATGATACTGTAGAAACCGTTGTTAATACGGATGAATGTAAAGACAAGCATGACCCCTTAACGTTGCAACAATTGCAGAATAAAATTCAGCATCCAAAGAAACCGATAGTGAAAATTGTCAAACTTGATTACAAACGACTAAACGGTGCTGCACACAGAGCTATGAGCTGCGGAGAGCGAGATTTTTACGAAGAGGTATGTCATACATTTCTTAGATGCATTCTAGATTATAAAATATGATTAATTAGATATGTATTTATTTCTCTATAGATGGAATTCGAGAATTGGCAAGTGAGTAGCACAATGCGCGAACTTATCAGGCAAGAAAATGTTAAGCATGAATTGAGTTTGTTAGCCGCCCAGCAAGAAAAGGTAAGAAAATATTTTGTCTATAAATAACGTTACTATACGTAAGTAAGTTTCTGTTACGCTACGTTTTTGCTACATTCCGCTGTTTTGTATTTTAGCAAAAAGAAATTGAAGATCATAATTTCAAACGACAACTTGTCATAGATATATATAACATTATCGCATCGACGATATCTTGGAACGAGTATTATTGGATACCAACCGACTGGTTATCGAAATGGTTAAATACATATTCTACCGCGGACGGTATTCCCCCGATTGACAATTCAATTTTAATGTGCTCGCACTATCGACTCGACCCATTAAAAGTCAGTCGTGCAAAATGCATACCGGTAGCAGTGGCCGACATACTTTACGAGAGGTATCGAGGAGGTCCACGACTAGACCAAACATCTTTGTGCGAAACTTGCGTGAAGAAACGTTGTAAATTGTTGCGCTTTAAACTATCATTAGAACGTGATCATAAAGAAATTAATGAACTAATTCGTACATTCAAAGAACCGTAAGTATTTTTTGACTCTTTAAGGTGTTTCTATAATACAAAAAAGTTTTTAATAATATGATATCTATATCGTTTTAGTTCTGAGACTAGCTATATCATCGGTACTGATTCGTTACGATCATGGCGAAGATTAGCTATGGAAACGTTCTTAGAGGGCATGGAGCAAGAGGCTGACGATTGCCAGGACACTCCGCAGGAAGAGAGTAAAAACACAGGGAAGGATAGCAATGACTGTTCGAAAGAGGTCGAGGAAAACGATGGAAACGAGATTATAATTAACTTCAACGAAGATTTACTTTGCGAGCATAATTCGCTCAAAACGGCAGACTCCAGCAGGAAAGTGATACCTCTAGAGGCGTGGTCGATTCTTCGGAAATATTTTCCGGACTCGAAAGAGTATACTATCGGATCACCGTCTTGTTCAATCTGCGAGGTAAATTCTGCAAATTTTTTTCTTGCAAAACAAACTTGAAATATCTTTTTAAACATGTTTTCTCGATTATACATTTGCTATTGATATATTCTCAGGAGAAAATGGAAAACGCACAAAGAGCGAAGAAAGACGACAAGATAAAGGCGAAACAGCAGAAAGATGAGCTCACCGATTTGTACTATGGAAGGAATAGGAATGAAATATCCAAATGCGACGATCCAGCGAAACTATTTTACATTGTTGAGAAAGGCTTTTTAGATAGTTGGCGTTCCTTTATTCGGTGAGTCTTTTGTACTATTTATCATAATCTGTAGCTGTATTATGGCTATGCTATATTGTTCGATAATAATTTTATGAGATTATCCATTATTGGCATCCTAGAATTTAATTCGGCATTTTAAGGGCTCCAGAGCCATATTTCCATATTTCGCCTTGATACGTTACTGAAATCACAGACTCTCGTGAACCGTGGTCTCGCCTCCGATAATGCGCATGCGCGACTTCAAATTTGAACGGTTTCTTGTATTGAGTTTCTTCAGTTACAACATTCCCGCCTTTACGATATCTCGAGCTTTCGTTCGGGCGTGCATTTGAGTGTGCGAGAAAGTTCTCTTTCGAGTTGTGGCGCCGTAGAAGTGAGTATTATCATTATTTATCTCAACATTTGCTTGAATATGTATATTACAGCTGATATTACAATAATTACGACACACGATACGCGCTGCGAGAAAAGAAGGTTAAGATTAATCGTCTCTTCGCGAGAAAGATATTTCTCTAGATGATTAATGATATCTATCGCTAAGAGATAACAGTGATTGTCATTAATTGATCGAATAATCGATCAAATCTCGTGGCATAGTTGATTATTGCACCGATTACGATGGTTATCTAATATGGCGTATTTTCGGGCTCGCGCATCGCTTAGCGTTTCGTCCGTAGTGTATCAAGATGGCCGGGAAAGAACGTTTCCCGCGGAGACAAACGATTTGATCCCAATCTCGGTCTCGTCAATTAATCCTACCTGTCTGTGGAAAATTGATAAAAGATTCGTTTGTGCGCGGAATCAATAAGAGTACAATTTTAACATTATTCAATAATTCAGCTTATTGCTGAATGTATGTGAAGAATTTATTATTATATTATAATTTATTATTATTATTATAGTTAATTGCTGTTGTTATATGTTAATAATTATCACGCTATTATTAGCAACTTTTTTTTGTCCATTTTATTTTATTGATATATTCTTTTTTACTGAAATCAAATTTATTATAATCGAATAATATAATCGAATATAGTCGTTTCGTGTCGGTAACTGTGACAATTGTCGATAACTGACACGGGCATTTCGCATTCGTACTATCTGCTGAAGATGGCATTAGTCGTCTTGCTTCGTACAATTTCTCAAGTACAATCTCTCCACACACGTAACCATGTCATGTAAATTTTTCTGCATCACTCATCTGATAAAATATTTTATTTATAATATATTTCTTTAATCATCATTTATTACATTGTTATCATTAATTTTTGATAACTTTGAGTTTATCTCGAATAGAGAATTCAATGGTAATAAACACTGTACTGGTTCTTTTTCTTCTCTGTACTATAAGGGGAAAAGTAATTTTTCTTTTGTCCGGAAAATATATTGATACATGACATAAAGTATCGATAAAGTCGTACAGTAGCAATATAAAGGTATACAAATGTATACATGTTAAATATATTCAACAAAGTTGAGAAATCTAAAGGAAGGGATGTAATGTAACGATAAATAGTAACTAAAATTTGATATCGAAAGCCACGATTGATATAACGTAAAGATCATTATGTATTATATTTTCATTATTTATGATACGTTTATTTATATTTAAGCTTTTTCGCGAATATTGTGTCTTAACGCGCGACTAAGTATTAAATTTTCGTCTCGATTGGCGCGTTCGCTATACTTTCGCGATAAATAGGTGAACGCTCAAACTTGCAGTCGTCGAAACTGGTTGTCGACGTAAAGGAAAGGAATATATCCGGCATGTATTAACGAGCTTTTCCTAATTATGAGAAAAAACTGGACCGCGCGATTAAGTTGGGTGACGGTGGGCTCCCCCCTCACTCATTCGTGTACACCGTGTGTGTGTGTGGATGCGGAGGAGGACCTGTACGGGGAAACTAATTGAAACCGCTTAACGACCCGCCGGCAAATGATACATCGACCCCGACGAAGGGCCACCGGTGTCTTAATATCGTTTCTCCTTCTTCCACGGTCAAGACCGTAAATGCAATTTGGACTCTCGTTTCTTCGAATTTCCACTTTTCCGCTCTTCATTCACTCTGTTGGTGTCCGTTCCTTCGATCCAATTTCTACGAAAAGACAGAAAAAAAAACATCACACACGTACATACATTATCGAAATGTATGTGAATGAAGTATGAATTTCAGCTTTTTCGTTTCCGTCTGTCTGTTTGTCCGTCGCGTGACGCGTTTTGCACGACAAATTCACTACGTTAAACCGTTGCGCGCGCGAGTCCCTTAAGTACACACGCATGACATTGCAAACCTCCAAATTTATCTTTTAATATTTTAATCTCACGCGCGCGCGTAAACGCGGACTCGTTCTAGCTTTACATCGACTAAATGGCTAGACGCAAAAAGAGTCGCGTTTGTCGCTGAAATTTTCTCTGCTGCTAATGCACTCTGTACAAATTTTTCCGAATATTCGTTTCTTCGTTGCGTGCACAGACTTAATTAAAAAAAAAATAAAAAAAAAAGGAAAACGGTATTAACTCCTCGCCCTTGTCACGCATCTTTTTCTCCTCCGAGCGAAGCCGCTTTTTCCGCGATATGTATTAGTAGAATTAGCAAAGCCAGCCGATCTGAACGCGGACTCATGAATACGAGTGAAATCTTTCCGACAACAGAAAAAAAGTCTTTGAACATGCCGGGATGGCATTATCCTGAACGCTCCCTTATTATACATTCTCTCGCGCAGCGACACGTTGGCTGGACACTTCGGATTGACAGATTCAAATTTGCCGGGGGCTTAAATCTCGTCGGATTCCAACGGTATACGTATGTGAGCTAAACCGGGATCAACCCTTCTCGCGGATTACATGTTTGTCGTGTCACGCGCGATTTCGATATACACGTACGTATGTAGGGACGTGAAAACCTCGAAATAAGTGGTCGGTTCCCGAATTAAATGAACACTCGCGCGAAGCCAGTAAGAGGAATAGGCCATTTCCCTTTGTGTCTGTGCGATTTAGATCGCATAAAACTTCTCGTTCCTAACTCTCTGTTCGTCAACTCTCAAGTAGCGTCTTTAAAATAAGAGGGATAACGACGGCTAATATTCGCTCGGTATTCATTAGAGGTAAAAACTCCGTTCGATCGTTCAGCTTGAAAAATCAGCAGAAAAACGATAATTCGCTACTTCATTCCGTTTCTCGAGGTCGCGAGTGTCCACGATCCATTATCGAGTATTTGCTATTAACCGCGAGGGAGAGAGGGAAAATATGAAAAATATTTTTCCGGACCGCTGGCATTGTCTTCGACCGACTCGACTCCTTTGTGACGTCGGTGATTAATTTTTCAGCAGGTCGGGCATGCCGCCCTTTTTTGTTGCGCCGCC